>NW_024582063.1:12249886-12327294 GCF_017639235.1 Corvus kubaryi | reverse complement strand
ACCACCACCCGCACCACGCGCCCCCGCACCCCGCCGGCAGCACCGGCGACCTCCGCGCCTTCGCCCCCCGCGACCACCCGCTGGGCGGCGGCGGCTTCGGGCACCCGCGCGGCGGCGGCGGCGAGCGGCCCAAGCTGCACCACCGCCGGAGCTTCTCCGGCTTCTCCGCCCACCACCACCACCATCACCCCCCGCACCCCCACGGCACCGCCCCGCCGCCGCCGCCGCCCGGTGGCCGCCTGGACGCCGCCCTGCTGGAGAGCCCCGGCGGTTCGCGCACGCCGCCGCCGCCCGCCTCCGCCTCCTACTGCGAGGAGCTGCTCTCGCCGCCCTGCGCCAACAACGCTTTCGCCTTCTCGGGGCAGGAGCTGGGCAGCCTCATCGCCCCCCTCGCCCTGCACACCCAGAACTTCGCTGCTGCCGCCGCCGCGGCCGCCGCCGCCGCCGCCTATTACCGCTGCCAGCAGCAGCCGCCGCCGCCGCCCGGCGGGGCCTGCCCGCCGCCCCCCGCCTCGCCGCCCTTCAGCTTCCAGCCCCTCCGCCGCCTCTCCGAGTCGCCCGTCTTCGACGCGCCGCCCAGCCCGCCGGACTCGCTCTCCGACCGGGAGAGTTACCTGAGCGGCTCCCTCAGCTCCGGCTCGCTCAGCGGCTCCGAGTCGCCCAGCCTAGACTCGGGCCGCCGCCTGCCCATCTTCAGCCGTCTCTCCATCTCCGACGACTGAGGGAGGACGGGGCAGCGGCCGGGGGGCCCCCGCGGCGGCCCTGCAAGTAAGTTACCGAGCGAAGAAAGCGAAACCTCTCCTTCCTCTCTATTTTTGGGTTGTTTTTTTTTTTTTTTTAATATATCTATCTATCTATACACCGAGAGCTGAACAAAACGAGAAACAAAGCATTTTGCAAAAGGGCAAATGACACGAACTGAACAAACCTATTTTTATAGAGAGACCTTGGAAGAAGGGGATTTTTGTTTCGGGGGTTTTTTGTTGTTGTCGTTCTTTGGAGACAAGTTATGATACGCACCAGCAGCAGCCATTCCATCTGTGTTCGAAAAAAAAACAAACCAGCATTAGAAAAGACAGCACCAGAAAGCAACAAACAATCCGGGGAGCGCCGGTCTGCCAGCCCAGCTCCTCCAATCCTGCAGACACACAGAAAAAAAAGTTACAAACTAGTTCGTCTTTCAATCCAGTTCAAATAAAAACACAGAACATACTAAACCTATAAGCTTTTTTTTTTTTTTTTAGGAAAAAAGAAAAAAGAAAAATCCAACATCCTGCCAAGAATATGCCTTGATAACAACCTTCTTTTTTTATATATATCTATATATTATTATTATAACAAATGCTAAAACCTTCATTCCAAAGTTTAATATTGGTTCCATTGCCACCACTTAGTGGATGTTTGGCTTAGAACAATTTTTTGTTGTTGCTTTATTTGGAAGCACTCAACTGAGTTTAGTTCGTAATTGTTGGAGAATAACTGCTGATTTTTTTAAAATTTTTTTTAGCTGTTTTGAGTTGATTGCATGAATGAGTCACTGCACACAACTCAATATGAAACTATTTAACTTATTTATTATCTTGTGAAAAGTATACATTGGTAATTTGTTCATACTGTATTTATCGGGTATGATGAAAAGCAATAGATATATATTCTTTTATTATGTTTAAATTATGATTTTCATTAATCGGCAAAATGTGGAGTGTGTTCTTTTCACAGTAATATATGCCTTTTTGTAACTTCACTTGGTTATTTTATTGTAAATGAGTAAAATTCTTAATTTAAGAGATTGTATGTAATATTTATTTCATTAATTTCTTTCTTTGTTTACGTAAATCTGAAAGATTGCATGGTTTCTTTATAGAAATCGGTCTCGATGCTGTGGAAGTAGTTTGCAGAATTTCTATGGGTTTTTTTAGAATGTAAATGGTTGTAGCCCGTCCGAGTTGAAAAATGAGAGAAAAGAAAAAAAGAAAAGACTGACTTAACAATCAGACTTCAAAGTGGCAAATCTAATTCAGACTTGTTTAAAATAACCAAAAAGTATTTTTGTTGCCTAACTCCACGAATCACACTGTGATATAGCTCAAAATATGTAGCAATAATTGGGGGTCCCAGTATTATGTCTCACAGTGCCTTCTTTAGGGTCCATGCTTGCCTTAAATATCTCTCAACCAAATAAGTATTTTTCTTAATGCTTGAGATAATTTGAATGTAGGGATGGGTTTTAAGTACAGCAAAATTTCACCACTCTATTTTATAAGAACAGAGGCCATCTTTGGATCTGAAACTTTCTATAATACAGGAACATATCTTGTTTATTGAATTCCAAAACCTGTAATTTTTTTTTTCCTAATGTAGAAAGTTGGGAGTTTTCCAAAACTTTCCTGGACGGTGGATGAATGAGCAGTAGCTTAGTTTTGTTTGTACATAGGTACAGATTGAGCACTATGTACTCTTTTGGACTACTTTAACAGAAGTATGTTTTGAATGTAACTAAAGGATAAGTCAACTTGAGTTGTAATATATTTTTCGGGAGTCAGTTCACTACAAATTATGTGAGACTGTAAACTTTGTACTGTAAATGTTTTGTAGTTCTCCCAATAAAATTTTTTGGAAAAAAAAAAAAAAAAAAAAAGCCCAGTAACCCTTCCAAGTGCTGAAGCCCTGGCTGCCAGGCCAAGAGTATTTCTTGTTAAACACCACCACCCCCCCAATCACAGATATGTCTAGCTACAGATTAACCAGTTTGCACTGCCACTCCAGACCGCTCCTGCAGCCGTCGCTGGTCGGTGGCCAAAGTTAATAAACGCTTCCAGAAGGTTCGGGAATGTCAGGGGTGTACTGTATCCTGCTTCTTTTTTCTTTTTTTTCTTTTTTCTTTTTTCTTTTTTCTTTTTTCTTTTTTCTTTTTCTTTTTCTTTTTCTTTTCTTTTTTCTTTTTTTTTCTTTTCTTTTTTCTTTTTTAAGAGGCTGGATAATCAAACCTCTTCTGCTTCGCTTCTACTGTAACAGCTGGAGTGGAAAAAATCTAGTATTGGCATTTATCAATCACATCGCTTATGGGGCAATGTGAATGTGCCATTAGCCTTCCTGGCTTGTTTGGGGTAAGGAGGAAATGGCAGTTTGGGTAATAAAAAGGCATAATTAAGGTTTACCCTTTGTCCCAAAAGCTTTGTTCCTCTTCACTCACAGGAATGCGGACTTCTGCCTCAATGCCCCCATCACCCAGCTGAGGGCATATCTGTGTTAATCGGGCTAGCATTAAATGTGCTAATCAGTTTTCAGGGCTTGAGTTTTAAACAAATTACCTTTTCGAGGGTGTATTTATATAACTAAATACTTGGCAGCCTGGGGACTGTGTGAGTATTAATACTGGAAGAATTTTAGCTAATATCTCCACAGTTTGGCACCCTGTTCCAATCAGTCCCCTAAACTTTTAAGTCACAATTTCTACCAACTTATTTCTGTTCTTTTGTCATACTACTAATAAATGTTAACATTATGGCATCTCTGTGCTGCCTGGGCTGCCACAGCACTTTCTATAAATAGAAGGTAGAATGTAATACCGGTGCCATATGTTTGTGTAACAAACCTTGGGCTGACACTTAGTTTAAAATTAAAACAAACGTAAGCAATGTATGACAACACAGCCCAGCTACAGCAATCACCTTTTTTTAATGGATTCAGTCTGACATTTTGGCTCAGAATTGCTCCCTTTGATTTCCAGACTCATTTTTGATGAAACTTCTTTTTGTCACTGTCTGTACAGTGGCACCTGAGCTCTGATGGGTCCTTTCCCAGGCATCCCTGGTACAGATGGTTTGGCTGCAAGGAGCAGGCCCATGCCACTGTTCAGGAGGAACAGAGAGTAGCTGTTGGTTTGACCAGTGTCTAAGCTGACATCTTAACTCACTTTTGGGATTTTGAAATTAATTTTCACACTAAAACTGCATTAATTAGGAGTGCATGCCTCATTTAATTTCAGATTTTCTTTCTTCTCTAGGTACAGTTTTTGCTTTTCTCCCTCTCCTACCCATTCCCCTGAGCCTGCCTTTTTCTTGCCACAGTAGATAAGGACCTTATTTATTTCTGTATTTCCCTTATCTGGGACAGCTGTACTCACATCAGTGCGGTACTTCCGTCTTCCCTGTGGTTTTCTGTTGGTTGAATGGGATCTTGGTGAGGGTGCTGGGCTTGGCTTTGATGTCTCCTGGCTGGTAGAGGAGCTCTGGAAGCTTTACAACAGCTGCCCCACATGAATCACAATGGTGCTGGTGTCAGTGCGAGTGTTCTGTGCGTTAAAAAGTTGCTGCCAGGACAGGATGGGTGATGGCCCAGCGGTGTCTCCCAGCTGGCTGCTGGTGTGCCAGTGTGTGGGGACAGCTGGGCCTGAGCTGCTCTCTGCCCAAGCGACCCTCTGAGGCCTGTGTGCTGCACCCTGTTCTGTTTGTATCTCCAAAGTGTGCTGCAACCTGGCCTGTTGCAGCATTCATGTTCTGCTGTTCAGAAATCCGTGAGTCCTTGAACTGGGAAGATAAAATGTCTGTTTCTTGTGCTGCACAATCAAGTGTTAACCTTTAAACTGGTGACTTAACGTTGTTGACTTAAGCAAATGTTCTCTTGCTTTCATTTCAAAATTCAGCAAAGCATGTAAAGCTGGTCAGGCCATTCAGAACCTTCTGCTACATTGCAATAAATCGATAAATACTGTGTAAAAAATAAACTGGTTTTTTTCAAGAGCTTTGTGTTAAGAAGGAACTCTAAGGTTTCTGCTTTTGCCATCAGAGTTTTGATACATCTCTTAATAGCTGGGGCACTTAAAAAGACTTTAAAGATCTGGAAAATGGGGATTTTACTAATTATTGGTTAGGACTGAGGCATGCTTGTTTCAGTTTACAGTCTGAAAGAAATTGTATCAAAGACTTAAATTGGTAGGAATGGATGTAATGGTATAGGTCTCAAAATAGGAATTGATTTAACATGGGTTGGTATGATCATTAGGGGATTTTCAAATGTATCGGATCAGTAGTTTTGATTTTTACTCCCTAATCCTCTCAGCTTCTTGGGGCCTTTTCATTTGTTTGGCTTTTCTCAGCTTGCCTGTGTCAGGTACAGTGGTATGCTGTGACTCCTGTTCAGTGGAGGGATTGCATACCACCAAACACACTCGCAGCAGAGTGCCATGGAGCCGAGCTGATTTCACCGTACGCCCAGGTTTACCTTCATTTCAGGTGTGGAGCCTGGAGATGCAGCATGGTCCGTGTCACCCGTGGGCAAGGGCAGGTGGCCACAGGAGGAGCTGGTGACCATGGGTGGAGCTGGTAGGCTGCTGGTTCCTCTCTGCTGTACTACTGAATGCAGAACACAGCAAACCAGGGGTTAAATACACAGGTGGGGGATGAGCCCTTTTCCAGAACATCATTTCAATGTCCAGTGCAACTCTACATTACTTTGAAAAAGAAGTTATTGCCCTTCTTTCATTGATTGCCCCATCCCATCCCATCCCATCCCATCCCATCCCATCCCATCCCATCCATCAGTAGGTGTACAGCTGATTTTTTCAAAGAAAGGGTTCATTTGACAGCCTCATTTTTAAATAAGGCCTGAGATTGTAGTTATGTTTATGACCAAAATGTGCTTTTGCACATATTTTGCTACTATAGCATTAACGCTAAGGGACTTCCACTCTGTATTTTTAATAGTGTGGTCTGTCTCTTCTTGCTGACCTTGAGTGTGAGTATTATTTCTAGGAGCTTCAGGCAGTGGTGCTCTATTGTTAAGAAGATAGGACATTTCATGTTTTGCCTGCTGACCCTACAGACCTTGGCAGCACATTAAGTCTGGAAACTGAAACTTAATTTTCTGACCTTTCAGCTTAAATTCAGATCCTCAGAGTTTTAAGGTGAAGATACTGGGCTTATCACTTTATTCCATCTGAAATACAGTTACCTTTTCCTTTTTGCTGGCTGTGCAGCTGGTTGGTGCCAGTCCAGAGTGGGGAAGGAATATCCTGAATGACCACAGCTGGGGACCTGTGAGTGCTCATCTGCTGCAGCACTAAGTGGAGGGTTGGGATGAAAGTTGCTTACTCAAGGTGAGGTAGCAGCTTCTCCACTCTGTTCCTGGCCCTTTCTGACCCATTCCCTGAGCCAGTTCAGGCTGCTGATTTGGGAGAGCATCCTGGCACCCTGCTGGCACCACATGGCCCAGGGTGGGTGCTCTGTCCACTGCCACCTAAGGTCCCTTTGCCCCCAGCCAGCTCTGGTGCTTGCCACATTTGCCTGGGTATTGATGCATTTTATTAACCAGACAGAAAAAAAAATTGGTGTTTTCTCCTGGAGTAGAGTTGAAGTGGGTCAGTCAGGAGTCTGATGATTTTCAGAGCTCTGCAAGGGAGGAGGAGGAGGCGTGGGAGGAGGAAGAGCCCCCCATCCTGGAAAGAGGCAGGAGTGACAGGATGGAGGACAAGGCATCTGCCCACCAATCTGCTAGGTTGACTTATCCCTCCTATGTAGGTTTTTTTCTGTTTGAAGAAATATTGTTTCCTCACATTTCTTTGGGAAATTCTTGGTGTGCCCATGCTAGAACTGCTTTTTTATATTGGTGATTATAAATCAGTCACGTGAACCTTGAGAATTTCTTGTGCCATTTGAACACACACCAACATTTAAGGGAAGGCTCATTTCAACACAGAGTTTAATTAATGTGACTGTATTCCTGAATAGTTACGTTTACTGGAAGTCAAGTAATGATTGTGTGGCAAAGCACAGCATCCTCTGAGAAGTTCTGAATGTTAAAGGAAATGTTTGTTATCAGCTGGCATAGATTTAGCAGGTTGTGTAAGTTTTGCAGCAGATGTACTAAAGAACATAGGTTTATAGGTCTAAGTCCTCTATTAAAATTAATTTAATATTGGAGAGGAGGGTGGAGGAATGAGATTCCTCCCTTAAGGTCTAGAGAACCTTGTCTCTAAAAGAATTTTTTGTTTCAAAGCTTAGTCAAACAGATATGAGTTGTTTCATCTCTCCTTTCAAAGGGCTATAATGGATGTGTTAATGGAGGCATTTTTGGGGAGAACCCTGCAAAATTTGCATTCCTGAGGAAACCAGGGAAAATTACCCTGACAAGTCTCCTATTTGTTGCTGAAGAGGGATAGATGACATGTGCTGAGTCATTTCTATTCTGTACACCATCTGAGAAGGAAATACAGGGTAATTCAAACCCCCTTTTTTCTATCATGGTTAATAACATAAACAGGGAGCTGGGTATGCTGAAATCTAAATACTACGGTCCTATATCAATGGATCATTACCTTATCTTTTCTGAATGACGTTCACTTGAATACCTGGAATCGTAATAGCTACTCAAGATAAGAGATGGAAGGAAATTCAATAACAGTAAGAGGCCTGGTAACTTATGAGATCTTGATTAGCCTTCAACTGCACCTAAATGTTGGGAAAGGATTCCCTGTACTGTATGCAGAGGGAGCTGAATAGCATTGTGAAAACCATTGCCTTATTGCAGAGGAGCACAAACAACTGGCTTTTGTCATTATTAAGGCTTTCTTATGTTCACATATGTACGTGAACCTTCTGAGTCTTCGTGGATGAACATTTTTCACCTTAATTTTTCATTGCATTACAATTCCGGTTTTGCTGGTGGGGATGGCACATGGCTCTGGCCCCTGCAGTGATCTCAGAGCTCTGTCTGGGGCATACAGGTACAGTTCTGAATCTCCTAAATACCATCAAATCTGAAATTTGGCTTCCTCTTCTTGGTAGAGGCTGTACTCCAGCTGATGCCATAGGGTGGGGGTTTACTCTTCCCATGGCTGAGGGAGCGTGGGGAAGGAAGAAGAGGACTCTTGTCCTTCCAGCTGCCTGCCCTGGGAGTGTCCGTGAGCTGGTCTGATGCCTTGCTGCTGCCCAGCAGTGTGGTGGGAAGGGTGGGCATCTGCCAAAGGGAATGCTCAGATATCTCCTTCTTGGGCAGCAGAGCCCTGGGTCAGTTTGTACCTGTCCTACACCTGCACCTGGATGAGGGCAAATTGTGCCTTGTGTTGGATGCCACTTGGCTCTGTTGCAGAAGTGGAACAGCAGCACGGACAGGGAGAGTTCCAGCCAGAGTGCTGGTGCTGCTGCTGCTGCTGTGTTAAGAGGGCTGAACAGCACAATATAAATCTGAAGAGATGAATTCAGAGTTAACAAATACTTTTTCTAAAGGTCAGATTAGATGAGGAATGCAGTGATTTGCCAATCCAAATGAGCACTAACTCTAAAAAGACAGGAATTTGTTTTCTGCTAGATTAGAGCTCTGATCTGGACTCATCCCATCACCTTATGGCTGTGGAACAAAAGCAGGGTCGAGGGCAGGAGTATGTGAGTTACGTGAGGCTCAGAACTCTGCTTTCACCATCAGGGCAACTTTATATTGACTTGAAATGCCTGTGAAACCACAGCCTAAGTTATGTTCTGTGGGGTTGTTTCTTCACATGCACTTGAAATCCCAGGATTTATCAAATGATATCCACAGAACAGGGGGAGACAGAGCCTTGTGTAGTGAACTGTGTTGAGCTTTCTAGAGCTGAACCTCAACATTTTGCTTCAGTTTTGCTGTTCAGCGTTTGGGCCTGCGCAGATAGGGAGACTGGGGAAATGATGTCGAGGAAGGAGAAGCTCCGAAGCTTGAAAAAGCTGTCTGCCTGGGAAGTGGTACACAGCTATGGTCAATGTGAACACCGAGTCATGACCTCTCCTATTTACTCAAAATATCTCTTATGGTAACCTGTATCTTAAAATGAAATTCAAGATGGAATTTAGAATTCATAGTACAAAAGTTGTTCGTAAGAGTTTGCAAGAGTGTTGCAAAGCAAGTAATAAACATCTCTTTTTAGGGGGTCTATCCCCATCTGCAAATACAAGGCAAGCTAAAATGTCAGGCTGTTATTTAAGGTTGTCTCATTTGCAGTAGATGTTTTATGATGACTGTGAACAAAGCACAGTGAATATTTCCAGTTACACAACTCTTTGACTTTCACAACTGAGCCATCACAAAAAGTAGAAGGGACGGCTCGCCTGAAATCTCCAGCTCTATAGAAGAAGGTGACAGCAGCTCATTTAAAAGTTTCTCTCTGATTTCCTATCCCATAGTAGATATGAACACACAGTCAGGGACAACTGTGGATTGGGTTCTTATGACTGAAACAATTATGTCCCAAAAGTTCAGGATCTGGGGAGTTAGTAAGACTTGGTGGAAGAAATCCTTATTCTTAAAGCAATTACAGAAATGCAGCCTGACTGGTGAGTACAACCTATTGTTGCAAGAATAATGGTGAGGGATTTGGAAAGAGATTTTTTCAAACCACTGGTAAATACCAGCTCTCAAAGAGGCAACTGGAATACCATAGACAATGGTATATATAATGACTGTACAATGGTATATAGGTGTATTAGGAGATACTAAAATTCTGATCTGGGGAGCAGTCCCTTGTAGTTTAATACAGAATAGATGCTGTTATGTTGGTAGGAACAAATAAAATGTGGTAATTAAGAAATGGTTTCGCTGTTAATAGCTGTAAAGATGGGCAGTTTAGATGAGATTTACAGATTTATTTCTTAAAATTCATGTTACCAAAACCTTTCAGAACACAGAAACATCTCATGGAATTATAGAATCACAGGATAGTTTGGATTGAAAGGGACCTTAGAGATCATCTAGTTCTACCTCTCCGCCAGGGGCAGGGACAGCTTCCACTAGACCAGGTTGCTCAGAGCCTCATCCAACCTGGCCTTGAACATTGCCAAAAGCACATTGTAACATGGAATGTTGTCGCCTTTCAACTCTGAAAGCTTGTTGGAAAGAGCAGTTTTTAAAGCTGTGTGGAATTCAAGATAAAGCAGATAGTGTTATCCAGATGGAAAAGCAAATGCTAACTGCCTTGGAAAAGTTTTCTTGAAATTACAGGAAATGCACTTTCTGTAACTCCAGAACTAGTTGTAGAAACGGAAAAAGAGGGAGGGTGAAAATCAGCCAGTTAGGATTACAACAACATATAGGAAAATATGTCATAATTGTGCCAGCATTACAGAAGCAAAGGACAGCATCTTGTGAGTTAGAAACCACAGCGTGGTGCCTTGACTGCAGGGAGAAAAGTAAAAAAAAAATTGTAAATACTGATGAATATTGTTGAATACTGTTGAATGCAACTTTGCCTTCCTCTCATACTGCAGCCTACATAAAAAAAAAAATCATTTAAACATTCAACATCCCACAGCTTCTTAGTATAGTTAGCTTTTATGATGCAAATAGTCCATCATTTTATGAAATGGACAATCCCAGGGATTAAGATGTTCCAACAGAACTTAATCTCATTGGATTAATTTGTTCTCAGTTCTCTTAATGAGCATGATTAAGTCCAGGTGGAAATACTTATGTTTCAAAGTGACTTGCAGAGACCCAGCTGTCCTGAGGAAGTTTGGGTGAGAGGAAGTTCAGCTTGTTCTGAAACCTGCCCTGTAACTGTGTCTGTGAGTCCCAGGAATTGTTGTGCCATGACTCAACAAAATGTGTAAGTATGTAATTTCTTAGAAATTCTTTTCTAGAGAATTTGTGAATTTTGAGGACTGGAAGTCTTGATCTTTCAAAGAATTCATTGTACTAATTGGGATGAGTGGGGGAATTTAGAAGAATGCTGGTGCCCTTGTTGTTGGAGCTCTCTTATCCTACCATCAGTGTTTCATAATGTCAGCTGTACATCTGGCTTCTTGAATTTGTATTCAAATTCTCGTGTGGAAGAATTTACAGTGACCAGAGCTGTGCTGTAGTGGTGGGTTTGAGTTTATGAGAAAGTTATCTCCTTCAGCCTGAAGCCCTCTTGTAAAGGGCTCTCTGCATTCACTCAGGATGAGAGGTATGCAGGTGGTATTTGGAGAGGGCCAAGAAAAGTAAGAGAAATCCTAATTTAGTTGGTAAATATCATGATACCTGATAAATATAATTGCTTCAGCAAAATGAGAGAAAACCTGCTTTCAAAGAGTGAGCTCTTTTAAGGGTGAACTTGGAGTTGTGTTGAAGCCCCAGGCATATTGCTGGCACTTCCCTGGGAGCACTGACAGGGTCTCAGACCCTGCCCTGAGAGAGTCCAAAACCTTTCAAGTTTAGCCTTTGGTGTCTGTGTTGTCCTCACTGCCTGCCTGCCCTCCCCCCCCCCCCCCCCAACTTGTTGACTTTTGAATAAATTTAATTTCTTGTGTGCCATGTATCTGGATGGGAGTGGCCTAAATGAGCTGTGGTGGTTTGGGATCGGGAAGATTCTGAAAATCCTGGAATAATTTGATCTTTGTGAGGTTTTGTTGTGTTGTTTGTTTTGTTGTGGTTTTGTTTTGTTTTTTAACCAAACTGGAACGAATAGGAAAAGCTGAGTAAAGTGTAAACTTGTAATGCAAAGCTCCTGTGTGACTCAGCTCTCCTTGCCTGTGGCTGCAGCCTGTGCTGTCCATCCTGGTTCACAATGCATGCACATACTGTCTGTATGGAATGGGTGGTACTAGATCCTGCTCTGTTGGTAGAGCTCCCTACTTCTCCGTGTTTGCTGGAGCTCCTATTTCTCTCTAGTGTCACTAGGCTATTTGGAGAATCTCCCTTTCTAAATAAGAGGTGGAGAGGAAGAGTAATGCCTAGTTAAAAGTAATACATTCCCCTGAGTGGGCAAACTCTTCCACTGAATTCATCTTCCTCGCCCACCCCAGTTTTCAGTAGCATTCCAGTGACGCACTACCTGTATTTAGAGGTTGCCAGCTGTGGGAAAACACCAGCCCTACTAGCTGTTGGCCTGTTTCTGGCTCTGCTGGTGGTCACTCCAGAAGCTATAACTCCTTCTGGTGAGCCTGGGAAGAAATACCCCATTCTGCAGGGCTTGTGTCAAGCTGGTGGCACCAAAGCAATATGGAGCCATGTGCATCACCCCCTCTCTCACCTGCAGTGGGTAGTACAGGCTCTGGCTGCTGCTCCTTGTGGCTTGCTGCCAGTCCAGCATGGTTTTCCTTCAACCAAAGGCACAGCCTGCCAGTCCCACACCCTAAAGGTGTCCTGTGCTGGCTGTTTTCCTTTATTCCCATGTGCCCGTTCGCTCTGTCCATTTCTATTATTGTTGTCTTGCCAACCCTGATTTGGGCAAAGTTATGGGAACAGTTCAATTGTATCTTCAACTGGATGTTCAGCAACTTCATTGGTCACTTCCAATCTGTCATTGAATACACTGAGCTGTGACCTTCATATTTCCAAAAAAGTGATCTCCAAAGAGCCTTGTAAATGCCTTCCAGCAAAATTGCTTTAACAATTTCTAGCTGCCTCATGGCTATAGTACAGCCATAGGGTGGGATGCCTTGTACCTCTGTTGTATATGTTCTGCTTCAGTTAAAAATTATCTTCTGATGTCTGAAGGACCAAGGCAGGAGCATTTTTTTTCCACTTTATTTGACCAAAGATATGCATAAGGGCAGTGACGCTTATTTGCTGTCTGTCTTTGCATGCACTGACTGAACTTTCCCAGGCCAGACTTAGATCTGGTTGCTGAAAAACAGCGTGCAGTTACTACAGTTCCTGGGGTTATTGGTCTGGCCTCCCATTTAAAATTTATCAGCTTCCTCAGCATGTTATTCTTAGCATTAACCTTACTTTTTGTCTTTTTACACATTCCCTCATGGAAAACGTGCAGCCTGACATTAGGTGCAGGAACAGCAGATTTTGGTAGTGGACGAGCTACACCCTGTACCAAGCTGTGCAAAGCTGTTCATTGATCTTGTGATTGTAGAAATGAAAGAGGTGGGCTGGTGTGTGGTATGTGTGGCTGTATAGGTTTACACGTGCATATGTGTCTTATTTATTTATAGTTTCTGTATTTAAATATAGGTGCAGAGTTATTTAGTGTATATCAATAATATAGATGCTTTTAATAATATCAGCATGTGAATCCTGCTATCCTCTTGGCTTCAATACGGGCAAACACCTTGGTTGGTCATGATGTGCAACTTTCTCATAGAGGTAAAATTTCTTGTGTGGGGATAGATTGCCTGGCTGCTCATGGTGCTGTTTGATGGTACTCACACAAGTCAGTTAATTGTGGCTGTTTTGTGACCTGGGACATTAGCTCTGCTTCCTGAAAAGTTCGATGTAAAGTCATTGGGGTTTTTTTGTTTTTCTAACGGAGCATTTTACTTTTGCTGCCTGATGAACTCTTATCACCCTGTGTGCGTGGCTGATGAGTCATGTGCACGATGTATGACAGGTTTATGAATGTGACAGTTGTGACTGTGCCCTCCTTGGAGTCATCATCGAGATAAAAACAAGTGCTGGACACCTCTCACTATTCTGCTGGTAGAACTTCCAGCAGATGCTGAGGTACTGCTGAAGGTGAACTTGTATCATTTGTGAAGAAGTAGAAAAGAGGTTCTGCAGTTCCAAAACAAACTTTCCATGACTGAAAAGAGTGTACTTGCCTTGTATATCCTGTGTTTTCATACAGAAGAGAAGGTATATTAATCATTTGGGAATCACCAGGCATCTGTCTCTGCTCTGTAGCATTATATCCATTTATCCAAATGTTGTTTAGAGGGGAAGCTTTGCCATTCTTGAGGTATTTTATTTCTAGTCTAGTTCAATTTATGTATGCTGTGCCTCAAAATGATGAATTTCCTGATCTACTAATTACTTAACCTGGGGTGCTGGGTGTTGCATTGTGCAGTCCACTCAAGGAGTCACTTTTCTGTTTTGCTGTTCTGACTCAGGCTGGCAAAGACTGAGTGGTTCAGTCCTGACTTTTTTCTTTCTTCCATCAGTGTGGGAAGCTGAAATCTATTCTGTACTTAGGAAGGCCTTTTTGAGAAGAAGGCTGCTTCATGTATCGCTTTATATTGGGACCCAGGGTTTGGGGTTTTCTGTTTTATTTTTTTTCTTATTAGATACCAGGTAGACTATATCCCTGTCTTTTCACTGACCTCTATTGAAAGAAATTGAGTGACTGGCTGTAGGCTTAGATTTAGGTGTGTTTGTGTTTGGAGAAGCCGTGGTGGTTGGCGTGGTTAATATTCAATCACTCCTTTGTCATTATCAAGATGAGGTGACATTGTAGTGCCCCTTATGTGGCACTTTCTAGATGGATGCAATGTTAAAATATTCACCTAGCACTCTGAAGTGCTGAAGACATTACACTGCTTTGCCTCTTTCCCTCCCATTCCATCCACCCAAATTGACTCATCCCTCGCTCCTGAGGATGGTTAGTGTCTCTTGTATACATAACACTTGGTGGTTGTAATTGCTGAGTGGTTTGTCAATGATTATTTACTTGGTTATGGAGGGACTTAGAGATGTTATTATTGATGCCAGTTCTAATAAGGGGTTATTCAGCTGGCATATGTTTTGGGAAAGTAGTCCTTAATTAGGATACTCAGATGTCAGAAACTAACTGGAGACCATCATGCCTGCCTCTTCCTTGCAGCTCTTGGGAACTTTTTGTGAGAGGGAGCCCAATTTTCTGACTCAATCACATCTGCAGCCTCTGGGCCAGTTTGTTTGTTTTAGTTGCTAAAACTTTTATTTTGCTGGAAGCTGATGACTGGAGTCTCTTTCCCTGGAGATACTGAAAAGCTGTCTGGATACATCCTCTATAATGTTCTCTGGGGACCTGCTTGGGGAGGGACTAGAGGACCTCCAGTGCTCCCTTCCAACCTTACCTGTTTTGTGAAACTGTTACTGCTTCCAGGGACAATTAGTGTATTCACGGGACTTTGGGCTCTTGTAGATGTAAACTGGGCCTTGGCATACACAGGTGCATCTCTCAGGAGAATTGCCCCAGGAGCTTCCTTTGGTCAGTAGCTGTGAGGGACATTGCCTGGGCTGCTGATGCTGGCTCTGTTGGAAGTGGGCATATTTTTAAAAAGCAGTGGATGTGGTTTGATATGAGAGTGGGTAAACAATAACTCATGTTTTCATTTACTGCCTCAATATTTCTAATGCCAGTTCTGGTCAGAATCTGCACTTTCTTAGAGTTTATACTCTGTGTCTACTGAAGACCACTGTGGTGTTTAGTACCAGGTACCCTGACTCTAGGCTCCTAAATATTTATTTTCTTGGTCACCTTGCACAGACTTACCCTTCCTTGTGTTTATTTCCCTTCAGTATGGGCAGCCAAATGCATACATGCTTTGCAGAGCATTTTGGAAGCTACAGACCAAAGGAACACTTCTGCCATGGAAAATCACCCTTCTGTATTTGGTGTATTCACTTCTACAGCCCTTAAACATGTGCGCCTCCAGCAGCAGCATCTTGCCCATGTGAATATTGTGAGCCGCATTTCCAGGTCAGAGTAGCTGCTGCTGCTGGGGACTGTGCCACAGCTCTGATGAGTGACAGGAAAAGGTGTGTAGGGTGGTTTTTGGAGAAAAAGCCTTATCTAGAGTTGTGATGACTGTGCTCCAATAACAAGAAAAATCCCTCTAGGCAGATTTTTAAATTTGGTTGTTTTTCACTCGACATTATGAACTTGGTCTGCATATGCACTTGCTAATGCAGAAAGAAAGCCCAGTCTACAAAGCCTTGGCAAGAGTCTTTAAAACTTCAGGGGTCTCTAGGGCAGGGAGCAAGCTGTTTTGCACATTTGGGATGCAAAACCATTTTGTTTGTGTCTGAAATGAAAGTGAGTTTTTGAGTTCTCTGCTTTTATTACCACTGTGCGCTGTGACTGTAGATCTCGGCTTCCCAATGACCTTGTGTCCCAGAGACGAAGTCTTCATAATGTTGATGATCTATTAATCTTAATATTTATCCTCAAAATACATAAAAAGGAATTATGACCTTGGCATAAGAAGTGAAAATAAATAGGTAAGGGAAGCTATTATTTATTTTTTCAACATTTGCATTCTGTGTATGACTTCACAAAGTGTTTTTCTAACATGAATTCATCTTTTCTGCGCTCTGGTACCCCACTGGTTTGTTCTTAAAATACTCCTTTCTGCACAGCCAGTTCAGTGCTTTGCAGACCACCCAGAACAATTGTATTCAAACTGTGAGCTGCATTCAGTGATTTGGCCTTTTTAAACTTTCAAATAATATTTTGTCTTCCTTGACTTTTTTTTAATTGGAGCTTGTATTTTATATGTGAGATTTTGGTGGATTAAGAAAGGGAGTGGCTGTTCTCCTCCTATTTGCTAAACCCAAAGGGGCTGTTTAGCCTAATCTCATTTCAGCTCAGTGTTTGTCTGGCAGAGCTTACTTAGAGGGTCAAAGGGGTATAGATTGCACCTACACAAATAGTAGAAGTATTTGCTCATGCTAAGAGATTGATCAGCATGTATCCACCAGTGGCTGGCTGTCCACGTTGTCTGCCTTGCTGGGCAGTTTCCATCTGTGGGTTGTTTCTGCAGCAAAACCCTTGCTTTGAGTTTCCCAAGAGTCTGTCCAGCTGTGGGGTCAAAGGAGTGTAAATTCAGTTTTAAATACTGGAGTAGGTTGCTGTGCCTGCATCTCTTGGAAGCAGAGCCAAGGTGCAGTAGGCAGGGAAATAGCAGCTGGACCAAGCCAAGCCTGGAGTGGGAACTTGCAATGCTGGAGACCCCCCATGTGCTCAGTAGTCACATATCCCTGGCCAGAGATGCAGGAACTCCTGGGACAGCTGGGGAAGATCTGCTAGGACAAATACCACACTTTCCATATCATTTTGGCAGCAGCTACCCAATGCAGTGGTACCAAATTTGTGTTCACCATCACATGGAAAAGAAGTAAAAAGCAAGCTAAATGAACTGGATCAGCCCTCAGGAAGTTAGGTGGTACAGAGCCCTGTGCCCAAGGGGACACAGCAGAGAGTGTGTGGGAGGAGGCTGCTTAAGCTGAAAAAGAGATGTCAAACTACATGCAGTTCCTCATATAGCGATTTTTCTGTATTTTAGCTTGAGTTATGTAATTGCTAAATTCCTAATTAGTCACTAGAGAGGCATTTCCAGCTTAGGAGAAGTATCTGTTTAGGAAATATGGAAATATGAAGGGTCTACATTGTTGGGGATAGGTGTGCTGTCAGCTGTCAGCACACCTATGTAGGTATATTTTTTTTAAATTTTACTGTCACTGGAGAGTTCTTCTGGCCTTTTGGAGCTGTATTCTGTATAACACTTCAGGATGGATAGAATGCTAAAGCCTACTTCACGTTTTCTGCCATCTTTTGCTCTCTTGACAATTCTTTAGTTATTTACTAAACTTGGAAGAGAAGTCACAATTCTTGCTTCCCATTAAGTCTATCTACATTCAGTGCTGCTCTTCTGTCAACCATAGGAACAATAAAAGTGTTTTCAAAGGAGTAAATTGCACTGACAAAGCATCCTCAATTTACTTGGGACTCAAGGCTTGGAAAGGGTTTGCTGCAGCAACCCCTGTCTGTTGTAAAGATGATTGGTAAAAGCAGCTTCACAAGTTATTGTGGAAATTCATGTTCTGTAGGATTTGTTAAGATGTTTATGCCAAATATATGGCACACCAGTGAGGAGCTGCTGACAGTGGACATGGGAAAATCACCTTAGTAGTTGCCTATTGAACCATCTTGTATTTCCTCAGAGCAAGTTGGGAGGTTCAAGCAGAGGATGATGCTGAACCTATTTTCAGTGAAGGAGCTTTGGAGTGAGAGATAGGGACCAAGCTGGAAGCAGATTTGGGTTGCAAAGAGGGATGGAAAATCCCATTGTTGGTTGCTAGATAAAAGACCCTCAAGAGTAGAACAGGGGAAGGTGCTGGCCTTGGTTTCCACTGTATCGTAGTGGATGCGTTCCTGGTGAGTGCACAGGTAACTAAAAATGAGACTGTTGGCGAGTGTGCTGGGGGGTTTGGGGTTGGTGCACGTTGGCAGTGCTGGAGCTCGAGTTGTCTTCTTGTCCCCATGTGTCCTTGGGAGCCTTCAGCTGCAAAAAGGCTTAAGTCAAAGGCATCCCTGAGTCAGCAGAGATGAGCTGAGCTGTTGGCTACAGTGCCCTGTCACACAACATGGAGCACAGCACTCCCCACAGACCACATTGGTGGCCCTCTGAGCTTCCCACTGCCTTTCCATCTTCCTTCCTTTCTTCTGTGCTGCAGGTCACAAGCTACCATAGACCTGGCTCAAATACTGGGCCCCCCCCACTCAGGCCCAGTGCTGCTGGGAGCTGAGATGTGCCACGGGTGCTTCCACTGTCAGTGCCCCGTGCAGTGTGGTGCTCTGCTTCTCCTAGGCAGCTTCCTGAGCTTGGTTCCTGGAATGCAACAAGACTCCAAAACTGGTCGATGAAGAAACTTTCTCAGCAGAGCTCAGATGTCAGAAAAGCAGATTTCAGCTTGGTTGCTGTGTGCACTGAATGTCTCTCACTGTGGGGAAAATGAGAAAAAACTATTATTTTGAAATCTCTCATTGGGTGATGATTGATAAGAGCTGTTCATCACAGGGAAACTTATTCAGGAGTCAACAGGTGCCTCTTCTGCATTCTGTAGCCAGTCATGGAAAAAAATTAGCGAGAGCACAACAGGTTATTCCAATTTGACATGCAGTGCCTGGGAATAACAACTGACAAGTCCCAATTTGTGTCCAGCTGCTTAAAAACTACCACCCAGCTTGGTATTAGCCTTCTGCCCTCGGGAGGCTTGTCTTGTGAAAAGAGTTATTGATGGCTGATTTCAGCATTCCTCAGGGCTGTGCTCATGCTGATGTATCTGCCCCAAGTCCTGATTTCAAAGTAAATGAACTCTGGGTTATAAATAAGAAATATCATTCTTTAATATATTCCCTTTTTCTTTATTTTCAATTCTTATATATATATATATATCAATATCTGCATCTCGCCCCTTTTGAAGCTTTCTGTGTGAAAAGACTGGGAATTTGAGTGGGGATGATGCTACAGTGTTTTCAATCCAGATACTTAATGGAGTGTAATACACGTTTCTGTGTCCTTAATAGTTACCCATTTAAATCTGATTAATAATATCTGTTTTGTACAGCTTTCTTTGCACCCCAAGAGCATCGCAGAAGGAATTCCTCTCGTTCTCAGGGTCCTTTTTGTGCATTTTAAAGGAAACCAAGGCTTTTGAATTGTTGCAGGGCTGGCAGTGGAGGTTGTGGTGTGGACTGCATGGTCCATGTGCAGGGTCCAGGCTGGCAGAAATGTTGCCCGAAAAAGTGCTGCCTGCTCAGTACAGGCCCCTGTCCTTGGGACCCTATAGGGGGGTCCAGGGCCAAGGCTGGATGGACCATCCTGGAGTTTTATTTATCCTTGTGGCATTTTATTTTCTGTGTGCTCACTGCCTGACATCTTGGCATGTGCTGCACAGCCAAACTCCAGATACTCTGTGGGGATGTGATGCAGCTTCCTAAGTGCACATATTCAACGTCACTTATCTATTGTGGGGTAAGGACAGTCAAACCTAGCAGAGCTGGTTTACAGCTGCTGCCCCAGAAAGGCTGGGCCTTCTGCAGCTCTCAGGGCTTATCTGTCAACCCTGTGTGAATGTCCCCAAACGCATCAGGACAGTTCAAATGACACTAAATGCATTCATTTTGGTGTTTTGTGTAGGTAATGTGTGATAAGTGTAACAGCCTGGTAAAAGACAGGAGCTAAAAGCCCCTGGTGATGACAAAATAAGTATGTGTTGTAAAAATTGGGGTATCAGCAGTCTTCTCTGTTTCTTTGCTAACTTGCACTTACTAACTCTGTATTAGCTTCCCTTCTGCTCTTCGTGTCACTCCTCTTCTAATATCCCTGATGAATAAGTCTAGAAGTGAGGATCAGTGTGCACATTCTTCTCCTGGAAAGAGACTTCCTCTGAGCTATATCTTTATTTTCTCTTCTGTCAGCTTGTGAGCCCTCCCAGCTCTCCAGGAGCAGGGACATAGCATTTCCCTTCCCTCTCTGTGCAGGTTGTTTACATGAGTATCAGTGGATCATGACTCAAAGTGCTAATCTCTGTAACCCAGAAAAGAAAACACGGTATTGCCAGAGACATGCCTGGAGTCGCATCGTTATTAATCACCTGTAGCTATTGCTGTCTGAAAAGCAATTCTTGTGTAGTTATTAATGGCTGCTTTGTGTTGGACAGGGTATAAACACAAATGGGAGATAATCCTGTTTTGATGAGTTGCAATCTAAATAAACAGGGCACACAAAGCAAGGAAGAAAGCATAACTGTGAAATGCCTTAGTGTGTAAAAACCCTTAATCTCTCTGTTTTCAGCCCCACTTTTGTAAAATGGAGTAATGGTGTTATCTTCTAACAATTTAGATTGCAGCCCCTCCAGAACCACTAGGGATTAGCTTCTAATTGTTGTTTTTTGTTCTTTTGTGCTTCTACTGTGCTGAGCATGAGATGCCCTGATTCTGGTGAGGAGATGGGGGTACTGCTTCACAAAAAGTGTGTGTTGAGGGCGGTGGATATTTTCATCTCAAGGAAAATGATGAGATAATCAGAATGGCTTATGATCCGTGTGATGCTAAATGCTACCTCTTATTACTTCGCTCACTCTACGTATGCAGCTGTGTCCTGCTGCCTTGAACTGTCCTTATGCACAAAAAAAGTGAGAGGGAAGTTACAACTGCCATTTGTACCATCATAAAATTCAAGGCTTTTGTAGTGAAATACAAATTCCTGGGCTTGATTCTAAAGCTTTGGGAGAACTAAAAAAAAAAAAAAAAAAAAAAAAAAAAAAAAAAATCCTTTAGGAGTTATCTACTGTTTGGTTGTTTCAGGTTGTTCTTGTTTGGGTTTTTTTAAGTGTATTAAAATCACTGATTTATAAAACTGACACTTTTGTCTGGTACATTCTAAAGGCCTTTTTATAGAAAAAAGTGACCTTATTATTTTTTTTGGCAAAGATCGAAACCATGTATTTGCGTGAATCCATTGGAATTTTTTCACAAAATAAAGCCTAATCCTGTTCCTTTCCCCACCACAGCTGATTCTGAATTGAGATGTATATAGTGTACTTTTAAATGTTCTGCTGACTTGTAGGCACAAGTGGAATCTGTATATATATACAAAAATCTTTGGTAAGCTTCTTTTGCCAGTGTTTAAGAACTTAGAAACTCATAAATAATAAAATCACGTGGTAGCCTTGGCAGGATGGTGTTCAAACAACCCATAGACTTGCGCTGTGAATTCAGTGTGTCATCAGTCACCAGGGAAAAAATGCCCTGATCCTGGATGGATGAGGGCTTGCAGGAGGGGAGGCTGGACTGCAGATGTAGAGGACAAGATGTGGAAGCAGTGCTAGCCCTAGAGAACCTCATGCTCCCTGAAACATTTTGGAGGGGATCTCTGTCTGCGGGATGGGGCTACTGGGAGCAAGGAGGAGGCTGTTCTCTTCCTTCCCTTGATCCCAGCAGCCACTCCTTTGCTCTGGGCCTTGTTTGGTGCCTCATCCCCTTGCTCTGTCTCCTCAGCATGCAGGATCTAGCGGAGGGGGACGAGTAGCTGAACAATGCAATATTCCCTCATGCAAATCTCCCTGGACTTGGTGGGAATTTTGCTAGTGCCAGATTGGATCCCACTAATGGAAAAGACTGACTTGAGGGAAGGACTAGATCAATGCACTATTGTTCCTTATGCTATATTTAAAAGCATGCATTTCATGGAAATATAAAAATTAAACTTCTACACCACATGTATCCATAGCTCCTGTGTATAATTGGAGCTATTCATCTCCTGCGCTGGCGTAAAGCAGCTGTTGTTCCAACGGGGCTGTGGCTTTCCTATCTCATCTTCAGCACGGGTGATGAGAGAATAATTGTGGTGGCAGCAGACAAAGGTACTTATTTTTGCAGAGATGACTGGCCAGGCTGGAAGTAAACTGAGCTTTGCTTATTCCTTCCCCACCTGGGTTCCTGGTCTGATTTGAGTTTTAATTTATTTGGTTGGTTTAAATTTGTAATAAAGATGTGGATTAATTTCACGTGCCTGGTGATCATTAAAGGACAGCTGCTCTTTGCCACTTCGCTTTAGCAGATAAATGTGTCTTTGTTATTTTTGTATTTGTTTTCCCCCATTGGTTTTGTATTTATCAGTTTTTCTAATTAAAAAAACAACAGATGAATGGATGCTATTTCTGAAAAGAAAAACCCCACTACCCCCAATACAGACAGTCAGTGTCATTTTGCTGACGGGATGCTTTGCTTTTAAGAAAATCTGGCATTTGAGTTTTCCTTGGCTTTTGAGAGGAGCCAAATGCATAATTCACTTGGCCTCTATGCACTACTTTTGAATTCTGCTGTGGCTCCATTTGCAAGAGAATAGCAGGAAGGATGTACAGTGCCTACTTCTTTCTTGCGCCTGTGACACAGAGAGAAGGGGTGTTAGTTTGATTAACTATAGGCCACTGAAGAGACAGATGAAAAGTGGCAAAATGTAAATCAACTTTGTCCCAGCAACCTTCATTGTTTGCCATTGCTTGTGTATGCTTGCCCATGACACTGAAAGCACAATCTCTTGAAAACTGGTGTTGTGTGAGCTTTCCTCGGTGGACTCCGAGGGCATGCCTAGGATTTTGGAGATGTACGTCAAGAAATCCCCCACAGGCTTGAGCGCAGGATGAATGTGGTGGTTGTTTTTGAGGTGATACCGGTGGCACCACTTTAAGTGTTAAATGCTGGGACACCTGCAGTGAGTGCCTGTGCACACAGTTTTGCTGGAGCAGGTTTTGAAACCTGAGCTGCTGAATGTGATCTTACTGTGGCTTAGTGTTAAAAGCCTTGTTTTTCTTGCCTGAGACTCATTCCCCTGCAGCTCTAGAGCTCTAGCTAGTATAAACAGCTATCCCTGAATGCTATCTCTTGTATAACTTAAGGCTTGAGGGCTTCCCCCCCAACCCCCCCATTCCCAGGCTTACAAAGGACTGTCAAGGTGCATGGCAGAACCACCAGGATGAGGCAAACCCCATCCTTCTGTGCTCAGGCACATTAGTTGGGCCAAGGGTATTGGAGGCAGCATCACCATGATACAAACTCTTGGGAAGGTGCTTGTAAAGAGGAAGAAATGGGTGAGATATTTACAGACTGAAGGGCCTCAGATTGCCAAGAGAGAAGGTAGAAAAATAGTTTCCTTCATGTCCTGCCAAGGGTGCCAAGAGTGAAGTGGCTCAGAGATCACTGACTAGGGAGCTGCATGAGGTGTGCTAAAAAAAGATGGGGCAGGTGAGAAATGTATAGAGTGTCTGCTGTACTCTGCATCTCTTGACCTTCTTTGCAGTACAAATAAAAAAAAATAAAACCAAACAAAAAGCTCTCCCAAAAACCTGCATAGGTCTTGTTTGTTTGTTTTCCCCTACCTATATTCACCCTGTAATATTACCCAGCTTAGTATACTTCTGTTTTTCTCTTCGATATGTTTTCCAAGTTCTTTGCAAGTATTAAATCTTATGAGCTGCCTGTTGATCCAACAGCAAAGAAAATCAACTTCACTTTTCTCTGCATAGATTTGACTGTAAATACTTCCTTGCAGTATAGTGATGACAGGCAATGCAGTATCATGCTAATCAAATCACCTTAGATAGCCCTACAGGTAACTGTCTCTGGGAAATGTAGAACATTGCAGAATTCATGAGTGGCGAGGATATATTGGCAGAGATATCAAAGTCCCCAAATCTCACTGATACATGCTGAGGCAGTATCCTTAGCAAGGTCTGTATTTCTGAAAGCAGCCTTTAACTAGAAAGGTAAAAAAAAACCCCATATATTTTAAACGCCTGAAATGGGTCGAGGGCCAACTTCTGCCCAGATGTCTTAATGGTATCTTCTGGGTGCAGGAGCTGTGTGAGAGTCGAGCAGTGCAAAATGTTGCTGTGGCACAAAGGTAAATTTGGCTTCAGCTAGTTCACAGCCTACCTGACTCGACTGGTCTGCTCCCACTGACACCATTTGTGGTGTGAGGACTATTTGGTCTGAGTGTGCCTAAGCACAGACAGCAGACAAGTGGAGAACTTGGGATTTGTGCTGGTGAAAGCGCACAGCCATCAGCTGCTGAGGGTGCAGCTGGTGTGACTTGAGTTCTGGCACTGCCTTCCTGTTGGACTGAGATACAAGTGGGGGCACTGCACAATTCAAAGCTCACAGCAAGTGCTGGTGGGGAGGTGCTGGCAGGGCCAGGGCCCCCAGCACCTCTGCAAACCCGCAGGGCTCTGTTCTGTGCCTGTGGCAGCAGCAGAGATGCAGCCCCCACCCCAAACACATCCCCAGTGCACCGACACACCTGGCACAGGCTTACCTGGAAACCAGCTTGGGAAACTGATCCAAATTAAACCAGCTTAGCAAATATAGCCCAAACACTTTGCTTTTTCTGAGATTAGCTTCCCAATTCTGGTCTGTGCTGTGGCCTCCCTGGCTGTTTGTGCTGGTCTCAACATGGGGTGAGCAGCCGGACAGGGTCAGACTGTGCATTCTGGATCAGTATGGCCTTATACTGCCCTCAAGATACTCCTGAAACTAGACTTTAGATTTGCTAAAATGGGGTTTCCTGTTTTTTAGTGAAGTATTCACTTTTTTTGGTATTCAGGGAAGAGCACTAGTGGCCCTAGGCTAGCCAGCAGTGTTTATCACGGCATTAAGCCTACAGATTAATTAAACACCAATAGAGGGTAACATTGCCCAAAATCAATTAAAAAGTTACAAGCTAAACCACGTGGAATTACATGAAAAGAAATTGTTCCTATTTTTTTTTTTTTTTTTTTGGTAATGTGGATCATTTCTTTTTGGTGGGTGCTGTGGTGTGAAGCTGTGGACTGTCTCTGAGAGACAGTCATTCCACTGTCTAGAGGACCTTGAAAAACATATATATTTATATATATGCATCTATATACAAAGCCCTGATATACTAATAGTGGATTGCTTCCAGTTATCACCCAGCACTTGCCCCCTTCTTTCACACTGTCTTTTTTGGCAGGAGGAAGCCAAACCCAGAAGACAGCAACAACAACAAAAAACCTGGGCAGTGAACCTAGAATGTGTTAGATCAATGCAGACACCATGAAAAATAACCAGGACATGCCTTTGTGGCTTTTGATGTAGCTATGGCTGTGGCTGAAACTAACAGATGCAAAAGCTAACTGCCAGATATCCAGCATGTGTGCCAATGCTGACAAACCTGCCAGATGCCTGGCAGCTGGTCTTGCCCCAACTCCAGTGGCTCTCTTGTATATAGATTGCCTTTTGAACAACAACAAAACGTTATTCTGAGGTATCTCATGAAAGCATCTTCCCATAAATGCAGTAATTATTTTTTTAAAGTCAGTACTCTAGTGAGTTCATGTTAGAAGGAGGAAGGTTGCTGAAGCCTTGATAATCTTTATCCAGTATATGTCAAGCATTTTGGGGTGTAATTCAGTTGCAGGAATTGGATGGTCTGCAATTCAGACTGTAAATGGTCATTCTGTCCCCTACAGCAAGAGTTGTTATATGTAAGCCAACTGGGCAGGTTGGAGAGAAAAAGCTATTTGGGCTTCTATAAACAAAGCTTTTGCTGTTCCAGGCTATGATGCTGAAAGGAAATCAATGTTTTTCCACTAAAAGTGGTTTTATCTGGCCAGAATAAACAGTTGTGACAGGATATGGGTGCTAAATTTATTAATAGTCTTCTCTAGCTTTGACATTCTGGGAAAAATTACCTGAGATAATTTGAAGTTAGCCAGAAAAAGTTCATTTTTTCCCTTTACTTCCTGTTTAGGCTTTAGTTAGATATATGGCAGTTCAAACAGCTGACCTGGAATATAACTTTAAATAATAATAATTTTTTTAAATAATGTATAAGTACTGTTGAATGTGATCAAAAAAGGATAAAAGTATTCTGTAAAGAGGAGCATATAACATGCACCTCCAAAGAACAGAATCTCCAGACTATCCATTAACTTGATGCTGATATTTTTATGAACTTCGTGCTGCAGCTTGTGCTTATAATTTTCAGGAATTACTGTTTCTTTCTGTCCAGATTGCAGGGCAGGCCACTTGACTTGCTGCTCTTATTGTGTGAGCTTCACTTCCAGGTTCTTTAAATTCAGATTTCATTTTGAACCACAACTGAATTAGTGGGGTTCTGATCTTCAAATGATGCTCCAAGATGGAGCATGAAGGATGGAATCACCACAGTTCCCATCTGTAAATATTTTACTGGGCATTTGGCTCCTGGGGGGACGAGTGGTTTTTGCTTGTGTGTTAAGCCACAAACAACCCTCCAGAACCTGGCAGTTCCTTCTGTGGATTTATCATCAGCAGACTCACAACATGAGATCAGGCAGCTTTATTTGCAGCCTGGAGTATTTTATTACCTTAAATGTTTCTTATAATTTTTTTCCAAATACAGACACCAATGCTACAACTGAGTTCTTCCAGCCAAGCATCCAAGAGTAGCCTGATTTATGTCTAAATGTATGGGGGGAATCATTATAAAGGTCATAAATCTACAAACCTGTGTAGTTTTGGTGCAGCTCATGAGTAGGCACATCAGTTTTGTCCCAGCAGCAATGACATATGGTAATTTACAGAGAGAAATCAGCACATGAATAAACCTTTCCCTTTCCAGCTTTGTGTGAATTCTGTTCTGCTTAATCTGCTGCAAACCTCCTTCTTTCTTCTGCACTTGTTTTCAACCTTGCACTTGGCCCAAAAAAATGATACCACTGCTCCTAGTGTTTTAATAGCACCTCTGCTTACTTTAGGAGGATATGGTGAGGGATGCCTTGAACAATCAGTTATTATTTATTATTATATGAACCTCTTTTAGGTAAGGGTGACTGTAGCACTCTAGTTGCTCTGTGTTTGAAACATTCTATCAAACCCAGCATTTACTCTTTAACCCAAGTTACCAAACACGCTGAAAATGAAAGGGCTCATTCAGGGCTGGGGTCCTGCCAAGCTGTGGCCATGTGTGTTTCCCAGGACTCTATTTACGAATGAGTTCCACCTTCCCAGACTTGTAAGAGCTTCAAGAATATGAAGTTTTCAGAAAGGATAAAAAGAACCATTTATTTTCTTGCCCTATAAAGAGCTGTTTAGCAAAATCTCTGTGAGGTGTTTTACATGTTGAATGACAACTGGAAAGGAGCTTATTTACCCCTGAAGTGCAGTATGTTGCAAAACTGGAAAATACTTAACTCTGCTGCCCTGGAGTCAAAGGCCTTTGCAAATCTGCTGACTTATTTGAGAAAAGGTACAAGGCAGGGTTTGGTCTTGAGTAGTCTAGTTCCTCATGCCTACCATGATTTATACGGTAATTATTTTAGCATAAAAGACTTTTGAAAACTTTATCTTTTGAACTACTAATCACATTCCTTTTTTGAATGCCTCTAAGTGAAGCACAGGAAAGGAGTTGAATAAGACTGAAGCTGGTATTTAAGTGATATGAAATAGTCTGTTACTTGTTCTCCTGTGCATAAGGGTGTACAGAGGTAATGAGCCTGTACCTTGATATGGGGTTTACTGGTAGATGATGAGGCAAGGCTGAGAAGATTACTAGGCCAATTACTGCTGGCATATGGCACTAATGGATGGACTCTGGATTTCCTCTCCTCTGATATTTCCAGTCTTGGATTTGCTTAGCTTTATAGCTGTTTTAATGTGCTCCTTTCTATTGCAAAAGTCCAGGTAGGAGTCTTGGAGGTAGGCATTACCCCCAAATGGTGAGATGAAACCTCTCCAGGTGTCCCCACAGTGCCCTGTCTCCTCCTGCCTTCTCTCTTTTGCCATCCTGCTATCAGTTCAGGTAGAGCAGTGGGCACTGATCCTGCTGTGTCTTGCAGCAGGAACAGAAGTAATCTAGAAATCGCCCATGGAAACTTTTATCCTGCCTCCATGCTGATGCAGCACGGGGAATGGCAATCAAAGATCTCAGCATCTATCCACCTCCTGGTACTAGCAATTGCCTTTACTATTGCTTTCTCACAAAGGCACTGAGCGCTGGACATCTCTTCAGGCAGTTGTGGAAGGAGGACAATGAAAGGCAAAAGGCACTTAACAGCATGAGCTGCCTGTGTCCTTGGGGCAGATAAAGAACTGGTTTTGCTGCCTGACTTCACAAGAGGGTTCTTCTGAATTTTGGAAAATAAACAATGGAAAATGACAAATTGGATGTTCTAGTCTGCATATTGAAACCAGGGGTGAGGTTGTGAAGATTTAGGCAAGCAGCCAGGATGTGAAGAGTGAGACATGCTCTCCCAAGAAAAGGAGGAGCAGAGACAAGTGTAGGGAGTGGTAGTACTCACCTAGACATGCCATGGCAGCCCTCTGCATAAAATTAGGCACAAAAATTTGTGTATCTGAAGGAAGTGGAAAAACTGCTGCCTAAAAAAGGAATAGTCCTCTCCATCAGCTGCTTGAAACTTCCATTTACATGGACTTTGCCCCAGAGGAAGATTTCCAGGATAAATTGACTTATAGGTGAAGTTGTTTGGGCAGACCTTGCAGAAGGAACAGTGTGAGGGATACATCTATTATAGCCTGTGGTGACATCCTGCTAGTGGCCACAGGGACACATAGGGTCTAAAGCACAGTTCTTATGAGGAGTAACTGAGGGAGCTGGAGTTGTTTAGCCTGGAGACAAGGACGTTCAGGGGAGACCTTATCACCCTTTACAACTGCCTGAAAGGAGGATGTGGAGAGGTGGGAATTGGTCTCTTCTCCTGAGTAGCAAGTGATAGGATGAGAGGAAATGACCTCGTGTTGAACCAGGGAAGGTTTAGTTGTGACATTCTGGAAAAATTCTTCAAGTTGCCGTACATTGAAACAGGCTGCCCAGGGAAGTGGTTGAGTCACCATCCCTGGAGGTATTTAAAATATGTTTGGATGTGGTGCTTAGGGATGTGGCTTAGTGATGGACTTGGCAGTGCTGAGTTAACTGTTGGACTCAATGATCTTAAAGGTCTTTTCCAACCTAAACAATTCTGAGATTCCATGATTCTCTATGTGGCTGTGATGCCTGGGCAAGTGAATGCTGGTGGAACCAGCCCAAAGGCTGTTGCACAGTTTTATTCGACAAGTATTGGCTCATTGCTGTCAACCTTGACAGAGACCTCCAGTGGGCTTGGATGCTGTGGGCATGGTAGCACATTGGTCTGCAGGGGAACAGAAGGCTGCTTTGATCTGTGGGGCAGTGAGGGGAGAGGGGGCCTGGGCATGAACTGATGTGGGGAGCACAGAGAGCCCCGTATGGTGACCCTGTCTCCCCAGGGAAACACGGCTCTTGCCCAAGCTGTCTGTCTTCACAGACACAATGCAGCAGCTCGTACTCCAACAGGGACACGTCCCCTGGAGGAAGCTATTTAACAGCAAATTGGCCTAGTAATTTTTAGAGATGACCTTGTGTTAATTACAAGTTGCTATATTAGTAAATGCCTTCTGAAGGCCAGCTGTTGTGTTGGCATTAACTCCCAGACTCAACTGCTTGTTTACTAAATCCCAGGGCAATTAAAACTTTTTTTTCTCCCTCTTATTGTTTTTTATTGAGCTTGGCACAGCCAGGTGATGAACACTTCCTTCTCCCTTTTCACTCTGTCTTCCTGCCTGGCTGCTGGAAAGGTGCTGTGTCTGACAGACTTTTCCTTGCTCAGTCTCAGGTGTTTGCTTGCCTTCCTGTAGGATGCTGGCACCTCCATTCTGGACCAGTGCTCCAAGAGGCGTTGTACAAAGTGAAAAAAGGCAGCTTAAGGGGCTTGGTTTTAGTGAGATCTTGGTCACCCTGAAGCTTTCTGGAAGTGGAAAATACTGTTTTGGAATGGCAGTAGTTATGTTGGGAATAGACCATGGTGGGAACAGGTCTCCCATGACATAGTGCAGGACTGGAGGGGAAGGGAAGACTTAGGCTTGGATTGGGAAGACTGCTGGCTGCAGCACTACCAGAGATGTGTCCAGGATCACAGAGCAGCCCAGAAAAGTATCAAAAGGCCACTTGGGGTAGGCTGTCCCTGCAGCAGCTGGTGGCTCCTGTCCCCATTGGAGACAGCATGTCCCCTTTGCTCTGCCAGCACAGAGCTGTTCCTTGCAAGCCCCTGCCTCTGCTCTAGGGAAAGTGGGTCTTAGTGCAGGTGGCAGCATCACGTCACCAACAGATGACACAGTTTTGGAACTGAGTAAACTTTTGGTACCAAGTTGTCATTCAGATTGCAATGCCTATTGGAGAGCAAAGAGGGGATGGACAGTGAGTGGGGCAGGGACTGGGAGTGGAGCTGGGATGCTGCTTTTCCCCATTGATCTTGCAGTGCCCAGCTCTGCTTTGAGGTCTTCTGGCATCTCTGGATGCAGGTACTGCTGGGAAAGGCTGACTCCTGATTAGGAGTACCTATGTCAACTATGTCACTAGTGCTTGGGTCACTGCCTGTGTGTAACTCTTGAAATCAGTAATTCACATGGTGGTTTGCATAGAACAATGCAGGAAAGGGGTGCAGGATACTGCCAAAGGCTGTGTGGAGCAGCTGTCCTGGGCACAAGAAACCTTACTGAGATCTTTTCCAATTTCAGTATCAGTAAGAAATATTTAGAAAATTGAAACAATAGGAAGGTCCCCATTCCCTGAAAATTAAATGTGGTTTGTCCATGTGTGCATTTCATATGGTAGTAACTAAATCAGCCAAAGTATGCAAAAGAGTAAATTTATGCAGTTTTCCTCCACTGTAAGTCTCAAAGTGTGCAGAAAAGTGGAAGATAGGGCTTCTTATGCCTATTTCATAGACAAGGCATTTGCATTTTATGTGTCTAAAACAACTTCCTTTGTTTTCTTATCTATTAGTCTCATCCATCGGAAAGCAATTTGTATTAAAGGCTTTGAATGTGTTGGTAGAATAGATTTTTTTATCTGGGTACTGATTGTTTTTTAAATTTTCCCCCAAGGGTTCTCTGTTCCCTCCTGAGGGCTATAAGGGAATCTTGTACATTCTTCCTACCACAAGTGTCTCACCACCAGTGGAAGCTGCAGAGCACACATACATTTAGGCCATATTTCTGCCCCACATATTCTGAGTACGTGTCAGTACACAGCTGCATGCTGCAGCCTCCCCTTGCCCCAGGCTCAGCTCCCTGCTGCAGGGCTGCCTGCTGGGCTTCACATCCAGGGACATTGAGTGGGGATGGTGGTGGTGGCAAGTCCTGCTTTCATGTTCCCATCACGGGGGGTGCTTCCATGTGCGTGGGATGCAGCTGGAAGGCTCTGAGCATATGACCTTGCCTTCTTCCTCTCAATGGTCAGGCTGCTGTTTTCAGACAAATAATGAAGTGGGAGTGTTTTTAAAGCTTACTTGAGCAGGGACACCTTGATGTTGTGGCATGGATTGTGTACATAACAGTGCATTTGCATTTCAGCTGTGCCAGTCTGCAGCAGTGCCGTGGGTGTGAGTATGTAGGAGGCATGGTGCTTACGAGGCCAGCCCCCATTCCTGCCTTGACTGTGAATGCTACTGGTTACACAAGTGCATAGTCCTCTTTGCAGAAGGTGCTTTCCTTCCTGTGGGAGCATTACCTTCAATCAGGGGGCTGGGTTTGGGTTTCTTCTTTTTTTTCCCCTCAGTACAGCAGCAGTTTTCCTAAGTTGCATTTGCCTCTGTACCAGTACCTATCCAATCAAGGATATGCTTCTATAAGGTTTGTGACTTAATTAACTGTAGCTGGTTCACCAAAGTGTTTAAAAGCCATAAGTCCACCAGCATTTGGGAAGTTCTGCTATAAACGTGACTTGAAGACTCCCGGGCCATGCTCCTGCTGCGTTCATCCATGAATGTTCATCTGTTTCAGCTGGATGTCACACTCATGGTGTTGGATGAGCGGAGTGGTGTTGTCTGGGGATGGTTTCTGGTTTCTGTCAAGGAAGAGGATTTTGTGGGCTTGATGAAAGGATGATGTGTGTATAGGAATTGGTGATAAACATATTGCTGTATACATTTAGGAGTTGTTTACTTCTGTGAGTTAGAAATGGTCAAAGTAAGCCAAACATGGACAGTGAGATGGGGGAGTGTGACAGTGTCTCAAGAAGTGTGGCAAGTTAGGGTTAGTACTCCCCTATTTTGTATTTTAATTATGTTGAAGGGTGGAGCTTTGTACTGGAGCAAAAATCTATGGCTCTTAGTAAAGGCAGCTGAGTAAGATTGGAGGAGATGGTGTTTTACCAGTATGAGATTTTGCAGGCAGAATTGCAAGGGGGAGGGAGGTATCTCCAGAGTCTAAAATATGCGCCTTCGCTGCCCTTTATGTCAGTCTGTTTGTGCAGAGTTATTATTAACTTTAAATAACGTGTAAAGGAGCAGATACAAATACTTTTTAGGTATGTTTGTGTTGGCTGGAGAGGTTATAGCTCCTGGCCAGCATCCACAGTGCTTTGGGGGGAAGGTGGGTTTAATTTTAAAAAAGTAAAAAATTTTTACTTCTAAGATCTCTGAAGAGAAGAAACTGCATCTTAAGTTAATAATGTAGAAATTACTCTCTGTAACTTAAATAAGAAAATTTCTCTTAGATTATATATATATATATATATGCACAGATATGTTAAATAAAAACATATTAAATAAATAATATCAAAATATAATTTAAATTAAAACCTCACCCCCATTCTGGTCTTAGAGTTGGATAACTTGCTCAAAATTAATGAGGTTCCCTGACTTTTCAGGAACTCTGCTGGAAACTTGGAACCTTCATCTTCCCTACCATCCTTGCCTACCAGCTCCATAGTAAACAGTCCAGGTATCAAAGGTGAGCTTTGGGCTCAGCCCAGGCACTGCAGAGGGAGCAAGTGCTGACTCAGTGTCTGAGCTGTCCTTGATAGGTTTCCAAATTGGACAAAATTGCAGCTTATGCATTAAAAAAAAAAAAAAAAAAGGAGAAATCAACCCTGAGAGCATTTTCGAAGGGATTGTTTTTCTGTTCATCATTTTCCTATGGTAAATATTATCTAATCAGTGTGATGGCACTGAGAAGAAAGAATTAAAAAATGCCAGGGAGCTATGCTAAGGGGACTATGTCTATAACCTTTCTATATATGGAATACGTATGCACGTGTAGTGGCACATTTCCTTTCTTAGGGAGTAGGCTGGCTACGTTTTGTTGTTGCTTCTGGCTGCCATTGCTTTCATAGCAAAATAATCTGCTTCTCACTAGAGGCCATTGCAGAAGTTTATGCTTTTGCTCAGAGCAGCTAAAATAATTCATGTCACCACTGTGGTATATCACCTTGTAAAAGTGCATGTCTGCAGGCCCAGAGCAAGGTTTCTCCACTGCCCCAGGCAGGTACAGAATTTCTGCCTAGATAGGAAAGGGCACCACCAGTATTGCTGCTGGCAATCTGAACTGCTCCTCTGCCCTGGCTCGCTGCCCTCTGGGAGAGGTGTCACAAAGAGTGTGGCCAAATTTAACTGCTCCCAGCGGTTTGAATAAAGATGCTGATCTGTGACCTGTGATGGTGGAAGGGGAACATTCTACCCTTTCTTCCCTCTCTGCAACCAAGCAGCTGTGTTGGGTGACAGGTGTAGGTAGCTGGAGAAAGTGAATCCTACCAGGGCAGGTACAGATGACTCTGAATTGGAATGGTGGAAGCTAGGTCTTGTTTCTTTGCTTCATTTCCACAAGAGAGGTGACAAGCAGAGGGTGAGGTGAGTAGATGGGTGTTATACACCTCTAAATTAGGTGACTGGCCTGCCTGCTCTTTTCCTCTCCTGAGAGAAGCCTTGCAGCAGCGCTTTTGCTGCTTTAGATCTGTGCTACCTATTTTCTAGAACTGGCCATGCCAACACATAACTGGACAGAACTTTACCTCAGTAAGGCTACTGTGCATCTGAGCCTCATGTCTGCCACTGGATTAGATGTGGCTGTGACAAGGGGCCATGATAGCCTGCTTGGAAAAGACGCTAATGTGGGGAAAGCCAAGAGAAGGATGAACCGTACTACTTGAGCAGATCCAATGTATGGACTGCAGTGCTGTGTCAGTGCTTAGTAAGCCTAGGACATTGTCAAAGCCCCTTACCTGGACATCAGTTGTTACTGTGAGTGTTCAGCAGTTTTGCAAAGTGCATCATAATGTCGGATTATTTGCCCAGGAAATCAGAATATGCTTTTAATGACTGTGCAGGATAGTTCAGTCTGGTTTCTGTGAAATTGGTGTGTTCTGTTTTCTTTAGTTGATTGAACCACCAAAGAAGAGGCAAAGACAGGTTTATTTTTTTGACTTCAGAGTCTGGAGATGTCTAGTACTACTTGAGGAAAAGGCTATAGGGTTTATGATAAACTGAGGAAAGAGACTATTAATTTTTTGTCAATCACATTTTCAACACTAAGATGTAAGAGTTAAAGTTTTCTCTTGAAAACAGAAATATCAACTGAAGGCAGATACCTGGTATGGAGCACTTCTGCCTAATCAATAAGAATTTAGCAAAGTTGTTAATTGGTAGCATTTTATGATGCCAAGCCTGGAATGACCTTAATTATAGGCCATGATGTCTGTAAAGTGTGTGAACTGTTTGTGTGACTGGGTGACATGCAGACTCCCTTCATTCCTTTTTTATTCACCTCCCTGTGTATTTTAATACTAGTCTGTTCTTCCAAAAGGGTTCACCCCTAAGGCCACCTGAAGTCAGAATGATTTCATCTGGGGCTCTGCATAGGTAGAGTAGCAAAACACTGATGTTTTAACAGCATTAATAGTTTGTTCACATTCAGTAGGAGGGACCGTTCCTCTGGTGTAATCCACATTCCACCACAACAGCATACTGGGACCTGTGCTGCTTCCTGGAAGACTTGTCCTACCTGGTATTCTCACAACATGCACTGCTGTGAGTCTCGAGGCTGTTCTGCTCTGCTGAGCAAGCCCAGGTCAGAAGCTGCTGTATTTTATACTCTTGGTCATCACCCATGTGATGGGTAACCCTCTCCCTGTCCTTGTTACCTCTCAGCCACTGTAGGGCTCCTGGTGACATCATTGAAGATGTTTGCTTATATATAATGCTGTGTATCTCTGCACCATCATTAAGAGAGTCCTCTTTATTTTCTTTTACTCAGGAATGATTTGTTCAATTTGCATAGAAATTTAATTTTGTTTGGCAAAAAGTATTGTAGAAAGGGTTCAGAGTTGTAAGTGTATTGCAATCTCACATGATGTAAATGATTCAAGGGAGTTGTAAAACACAAGCAAACAATTTCTTCTGAGTGCTGGCTTGTGATTCACAGGTGTTTGTTGTGGTGCTATTACCAGCTTTTGGGTTGACTTCTGGCTGTAGTAGTTGGTATCGCTAATTTCATCTGTTTGGAAAGCATGAAGCTGTGTTAAAAAACTTGGTAGTTTGACCATGGGGGTGTCGTTGGCCTGTTTGCACCTTTGGAATTTTCTGGGGTTTATCTGGAAATCTTAAATAGATTACTATCTAAATGTTGCCCATATCTTAAATGAAAACTGAGAGTATTAACAAAAATGCAAAAGCTGGGACTTGAATAGAGAAGTACCTTCAGCTTCAGGCCCTTTAAAAAAAGAAGGCAGCTGGCTGATATATCAGGCTGGATACTGGTGTGTCTGGCTTTGGAGAAGGCCACTGAATACCAGAAAATCTGCCAGGTAACACCTATGCATGCAGATTTTAACAAAAGGTAGATGAAGTTAATGTCATTTGAAAATTAAAGTTTACTTACTGATTTGAAAATGATTTTTAGGTAATTCAACCATTTAAGCCAAACTTTCTGCTGAACTTAGTAAAGAGTACTGTTTAGACTCCCTTTTGTTGCATATTTAAAATCTGTCAAATACAGAATAGGGTGCTGTTTCGAAGCTGGTATTGTTTCACATTTAGACAAAGTGACTTCAAATTGAAACCATGAGTGACTGAGCTGTACTTAAAATTGTGTGGGTTTTTTTTTTTTTTTAGTTTGTCTTTTTAAATTTAGCACAGACTTCCATCTTTGTCACATAACACAGAAACCAGGGGCTGAACACCTAATACATGAAATTTCTTACTCTCTCCCTCTCCAAGCTGGAGTTCATGGGTGTTACAATGAGGAAAACTTGCAGTGATTCTGTGCAGGCTTTTGTGTTGGAGGAACTTAATTTTTACCTGATTTATATTAATCAGGTATTGTAAAAATAATTAATTTGGATTTCTCTTAAGCAATGTAAAGAAGTTTAATTCCATTCTTAAATTTACACAGATCGAGACAGTGTTAAGAGACTGTAGAAGCCTATAAATGGTGGTAAATGTCATTATGGGAAAAGCAAGCTATACCTAAAGCCTTATTTGCAGTCACCCATTCTTAGGAGCCCAATTCATGTTTGCTAGTGGATGTAGCCAGAAATGACCAAACTGTTATCTGTCCCAATGGACTCTGTGTGTGTCCCTGAGACTGTTGTGTTTGTGCTACATTGGCTGGATGAGATGTGCCTCCCATCCCCAACAGTTTATATTTGTGCATTTTAACTTCTACTGCATTTTGGCAGTAGTTTGCAAGGTCATTTTTCCATTTCCTAAAACTGCTTGGGGAAAATTGGGAACAGAATTGAAATTAAAATATTCTGTGTCCCTTAAACAGTGAATAAGGACATGATTTGTAAACTGTTACCCTTTCAGTCAGCATGGAGGAAATCTAGTTTAGAGTAGGACTCTATGGAATACCATTTTATTCATCCTCATTTAAGAATCGTGCTCTTGAAGAGAGCCCTCCAAACCTCAATTCCCACCACTGCTTAATGTCTCTTGCAGATAAAATGTAGTCATGGTATTTTTGTCAAGATTTTTTTTTAATCTTATTTCCCACAGTCAAGGTAACAACAGGGGAAACTGAGCAGATGTTGTCAAGGAAAGTGGCATGAAAACAATTTGGGGAGTTTGGTTTTAATGACGATCTCATTGATACTGACAAAAGTAGAACTGGAGCATTAGCATAGTTCCTTGAAGAGTTCAGAAAATCGCTGAAACTAAATGGCGTGACAAAGTATAAGTGACAATTAGGCTTTGCATCAAAAGTGCTTGCTGTTTGGTGGGTCAAATGACTGCCACGCTTCCTAATGCCATGTAAAATGTAACAGTGGTATATCTGTAACTCAGAGACCTTTGGCCAATTCACTGGTGACGTCTGAATCGTTTTTTCCTCCTGCTTCTCAGGCTGAATTTAGAATGTGGGACCCATTATATACAAAAGTCTTTATTTTAGAGATAATTGCCCTCTTGACGCTCATCAATAGTTTAGTGTCCAGTGGTGAACGCCTCAAGTGAATGGGCCTTTTTTTTGGCAAGTCTTAAAAAAAAAAAAAAAAGAAACAAGTAGAAAAACCTCCTTGTGTCTTGGAACTTTATCTTTCATTATTTGTTTTAAAACTCACTTAGATTGTGTTCAGTTATAATTAACGGGTCTTCTTGACTTGTATCTGTAAATGTGATCACATTTCAGAAAATATACAGCTAAAAAGCCATGTGTGTTCTGGCATTTCATTTGTTATGTTTTTAGTAAGTTTTGGGGGTTTTTACAACCACTTTAGGAAAAAAACCCTATGCGTAGGTCTCTTGTTTGTTTTTGTGTGATGTCCTTGGATAATAATAAAAGAAGCAGCAGTAGAGTTGTGTGAAAGGGATTGGCATCCTAGATCTATACAAAATTAAAACCAAATGAGACTTTCCTGCACCACCATTTTTTCAGATATGAAATTTGTCGCCAGGGCAACTTCACTCATATGTCTGATGTAGTTAAATATTTTTACTGCCACTGGTGTAGATGGACAGTTTGCAAGCAGCTGTAGCTGAAGACTGTACCTGAACCTAGCTTTCACCATCACAAATGTTGCCTTGTCTTGAGGCACCTTTTGCCAAGGTCACTTCAGTGTGATCTCTCCATTAGTTTTTGAGAGTGCAGAGCATTAATGAGCTTGGAGGTTGAGGGGTGGCTTTGCTGTGCCTTGCTCCTCATTGCTATTCTTTTAATTAGACATCATTGCTACACATTCAGTGAGGAAAAATGATAATCATAGGCCACAGCTCTTGCTGTGTGTTTACATCACCTAATTTGTGGCTTGGAAAAGAAAAAAAGAACAAAACACTGGTGCAGAGATGGAGGGCCATTTCTGGAGGAAGGCCAGGTAAGACCTGGTCCCCCACCCTCCCTAGGGATGCATGTAGAGAGCTCAGCAGGTTCACTATGGCCTGCCAGAAGAGAGCATCCCCTGGGAAAAGTCCACCCTGTACCCCTCTACAGCAGGCAGCTGCTTCCTGTCCTTCTCCCCTGTGAGTTGTGCAGTCTTGGTGTTGGAAATGCAAGTGTGGAATGCTCCATGGACCACTGTGACTCAGCCTGTGGCAAGTAGAGGCCAGAAATGCTGCTGTTAGTGGGTATGACTTCATTTGTGTGTCAGAATTGGGCTTGAACTCCTGACATAGAAGGCCCCTGGGAACCTACAAGAGCAGTGATAGTTTGGCCTGTGCTTTGCAGCTGGAGTCAGGGGAGTCCCAGGGCTGCCCAGTTTGCTGCCTTTTCTTGCTATCTAATGAGGGAAGCCTGAAAAAATTCACCTTTTGATTAAAAACACTGACTTTGGAGAAGAAGTTGAAAATGTTGAAAGCCCTAAATCTCTGCAAGACAAGCAGGAGAAAATTACAGGGTTTTTTGTTGTTTTGTTTTTTTTTTTTTGGTTGGTTGATTGGTTGGCTTTTTTTTGGTTTTTTTAAAGTCTCAAGATTATTTTGGAGTCCTTCTCAAAAGAGCTGGCTAATGACTTTGAATGGTCAGCCTGTGCCCTTCTGAAAATACATGTCTCTGAAGTCAGGCTTCAACTGACTTGGTGATTAGTTTCACAGTGTCAGGTGGTGTAGAGCTATTGTTAAGCACAGAAAATCATCTAGATGTCTTTCATCCCGTGTCTTTGCGCCTCTTGTGTTGGCACACACAAAATCAGGTCCTTGATGAAGGGAGGTACCACCTGGGCTTTGCTGGAATTTTAAATTCTTCTTTGCTTTTTGGCTCTGATTTTGAACAACTTGCCTATACAGTAACAGTCTGAGGGGCATTTGCTGACTTATCTTTAAAGCACAAACTCGGGCAGTACTTTGGTTTCAAGATGAATGTTTTACCCTGCCTATCCTTGCTCCATAGGCAGTCAAAGCTGAAATGTTTGTTGGCCTAAATAACTTATTTTATAAAGACTTTTTTCACTGGTAATCTAATGGAATTATTGTTTGCATAGCAATGGAAGCATTCTCTGTTGTGCTTGATGCTGTGCTCTTTCTGTGGTATTCTCTGTGCTGAAGTAAAATGGCGTGTCTGCTTCTGCTAAAGAACAAAACATAGCTAGGTGGCCCATGCACGACTATCCTCCCTGCCAAAACACAAAGGTTTTGTACAAATATGCCACCCTTTTTCCTTCCATCAGTAGCCAAACTCAGCTGTGCCAAAGAAAGGTTCTTTTTTTTAAATTTATTTTTTTCAATGCAACCCACACACCCACACCATGGAAGTTACAGTCATATTTTCCAGTAACCACAAAGCTGTGAGTGATGGCACGTGTGTTTTAAATAAAACTGGGAGGAGAACTGATGTAATGCTCTCTGGGTTATGTTTTTCTTTTTTTTTTTTCTTTCTGTATTGCTCCCCCTCTTTTTCTTCTCCCCATCTGTCGGCTGCTCTATGGGTTATTTTTTTTTTGTTTAAGATTTATTTTTTTCCTTGCTGCAAACCACAGTGAGGGACCTGTTGAAGAGGACAGCTGTGACACCTTGAGCTCAAGTATGGATGGATTTCTTTAAAGTCTTTAAAATTAGAGGGCGGTGCAATGTACCAGCTTGTGTAATCTTAAGAATTACTTTTTTCCTTTCTTCTCCAGAAGTGAATTAATTGTGATACTCTGATAGAGCATGTGAGAAATAAATGTCTTTTTTTCTAGTGGCATGCTGGACTGCAGCTGTCTGTTTCTTCAGTGAGATCACAAAATGGTTTCAGAAAAAACATGTATTTCAGTTTTAGTTTAATAAACAGCAGAGAGACTTGTTCTAGAATGACAAGTGAAACCTGTTATTCCTCTGCTACTTTTCCTACTGCTGCTTTCAATGGTTAAATTAGTTTAACTCCTGCTTATAATGGTCTGATTGGGAATATTTAGATTGTGTTTCTATAAATTTTCATGGCGAATCCTTTGGAAGGTCTCAAAAGTAGTGGGTTTTTTTGTGTGTGTGTTTAAGAGAATAATTCTAAGTAAATTTCTGTATTTAATGTTGAATTCAGCTTTGAAAAATTAGTTTAGCCACACAGCTTTGTGTGTGGGTACATGTCTCACTTGCAGACCTGCTCCTTCTTTACCAGTGCAGTGTTTCTGCTCTCCAGCCCCACTCAGGAGGCTTCAAGGGATGGGTCCTAGTCCCCTTTGAGAAGGCTGAATAAGTGCTATTCCCTAAATAGGCATTCTGAGATGTATTATGCAGTTGTGTGACAAGGCACCAGGTCAGCTGGTCTCTTTGAGTGCCCTTAGCAAGTGGGAGGCCTCTTCAGTAAACCCAGAGGAGCTGAAGGGTTAAACCCATGCCATTTGGATGTCAAGGTTAAGCCTGAGCCCTGAAGGTGAGGATAGCTCAAGTTGCTGTGTACTTGCTGTGGGCAAAGAGCACAGGCAGACTCTGCCTGAATGGATGATCTGGCCGTGTAATTCATTAGCTAGAAGCACCTGGTTTGTGTCTGTGCCCCTGGCCACTCCTGATAATCGAACTTAAAGTTGCAGTCTCATTTTCAAAATAACCTGAGGACAGGGAGCTGTCTCTGTTGGAGCTGATCTAACTGGGGGCTGGCATGGCTCTTTCCCAGTCACTCCTTCCCACCCCACTCTTGGCCCTGGACCATGTGTGGAGCTGATGTAGCTCTCTAAGCCAGCAGAAAGCTGGCTGCTTTTTTAAAATTTTATTTTATTTTGAATTTTGATAATTAATTTTCTGATAGCAAGGTTGCTTGGCACAGCTCTATGTTTGGTCAGGAGCGTGCCAGGGAGCGGGAGCACCCATAGGGGTGTAAGTCGATTTGCGATGTGGTTACACTGCAGTTTAATCCCATCTAAATTGTGTCAGACAGGCAATGTAAATAAACCATTACTGTAAGGGAGGCAGAGAGAGATACATCTTGCTTAAGCTGCTATAAGCAAGAGACAGCTGAGGGAATGCAGAGAGGGAATGTTCATTCGCAGGTCTCTGCTGCAACGTGAAAAATACTCCTAGGAGCTGTCAGAACCAAAGGTCCTGTGCTGTGAGAAGGAACAGATCTCTCTTGGATGGTGCTGAAATGTGGGTTTTTTTGACAGCAGATAGTGAGTCAAGGCAAGAAAAGAAAATGCTGAATAAGCCAGGTTAACAAAGTTTTGACATAACTGTGGTGCCAATGTTTTATTCTCCCTCTCCAAAAGCTTGTCCCTAGAAAGAACTGACATACTTGGCACAGGTCCTTAATCTCATGGCCTAAGATCAGCACGTATAGCAATGCAAGTTAAGAAGACATTTGATGTTAAACCATTCGAATACCTGCTTTGTTTAAAACTATTTTTTTTTAAAATTTTTCCACAGCAGGGAAAAATCCAGAATTATGTGGTCTGAAGAGGTAAAAAAAAAAGCTTTGAAAAAGAAAAAAGAGCTAATCTTCTTGGGCTTTGATCTGTTGTGAATTTTTTTGTCTTCTTTTTTTTTTTTTTTTTTTTTTTTCCTTTGCCCTTATGCTGGGAAAGTCTGCTGTTGGGAATAGACTAGATCTTTTTTCTTTTTGGGTGTCTATGCTGTGGTAATATTGAAATACTACACCTTCTAGAGGAAAGCAGAACTATTTTTCCTGACCACTGATAAGTACATTCTATACTTCCCATGTACGTTTTAGATTCTTCCATAAGAAAAACAGAGTTATCTGAAAATACATATTAGTCAGAGCAGTAGGAGGAAGAACATCTTTGCTGCTTTCAGGGAGTGGAAATGAGTGCTGTTCAGCCCAAAGGAGATGCCAGGAAAGCAAGTGTTTTTGCAGCCTTTTAAAATAATCCTTAGTGCTTTCTTTGTCAAAGTCAACACCATCTACTACGTGCAGAGCAAGAGCTCAGGAGGTGATGCTGTGTGGGGAATGTGGCATGAGTTTGGCAGGAGCTTGTGCACAGGAACTCCTCAGGGCTGGCAGTTATATACCACATTTTGATAAGAGCAGAGGAGTGTGGCTGTAAAATATAAAACTGAGACCAAAGCACTGCCATATCAGTACAGCTCAAACCCCAACAGTTTATGACTGTTAGCAGCAGTACTTTGCCCTGCTCAGCGTGTGCTTCAAATGTTAGTCAGACCTGACAGTAGGCTTGCGGGTCAGTGTAATATTTCTGCAGCATAAATGCTATTTATAAGAAGTTATGACTATAATTTATTTACTAGAGGGCGGGGGAGGGGAGCAGACAAAGAGGCAGTCACTTCATCCTGCTAAAGTCAATGACCAAACTGGAATAAAGTCCAGGTGCCCCTGAATCTAGTTCTTCCACTAGGTTTTCCACTAAGCTGTATTTAGCATGACTGTGACACTATATTTTTGTAACTGCACCTCCTCAAGAGGCAGAGGTGGAAGCCATGTGACTATTTCTCTCAGCAGAAGGGAAGACTTTCTGCTCCTCTATCCTGCTTCCAAGAAGAAAGGTCCTGCTACAATTAATGTCCTGCTACCATTAATTGAGCATGCAACTTCATAAATAAATAAAAAACAGTTACACATCCTTTTTATGAGTCAGAAAATCTCACTTTTTTTTCCTATAGCACTGAATGAGAAATGTTGAGTAAAAACAGGAGTAAATAATTATTTTGCCTCTGTTTCTTTGTTTTGATACAGCTGAAGATCAGTTTGGAGCCCTGTGTTTTTGGGGTGTTTTTTTTTTCTTCCCTAAGAGATAGCATATGCATTTCAACAGCCTCAAGTCCTGCAGGGTGCATAGATTATGCTCTGGCTTATCTTCCCCAGGGCAAACTGCAGCAAACTACTCACTGAGACAGTGCAAAGTTATAGCAGTAACACACACATGCAAACAGTGGGGGTCACAATCCGGTATTCAAAACACATATAAGCTTTGGGTGTGCTGGTGACTTCATGAGCCTCCTTTTAAAATCAGCCAAAATACACTGGAAAGGAAAATAAATACATGCAAGCAGAATAATTTCGATCTGGGAATGAAAGTGATTTGCAGCATTAAAAATCATATGTCTTTGTCCCTGGGCACAACCTACTTAGTGTCAGAGAGAAGGGTTTAGTGACCACAATAAGCATTAGCCTATTTCCTGTAGAAAAGCATGTTGCATGCAATAAATATTTTTTGCTATACTAAACCAAGTTAGTTAACAAATGCTTTCTGTCAATCTATGGATAATACTTGTGCTGACAGGCAGATAGAAGACTTAGCCATCATTTTGACAAGATGAATCCCAAGCTCTATTTCTTCCAAAATATTCTTTTATAGGCTTGGTAGCCTTTGTTTAGATAAGCACATATAAAGAGAGAAAAAAGAAAACCTCTTTTTTTTTCCCCCTCCTAATCTTGTCAATAACAACTCACTGTCCTGTTGTTTATTATACCTGGCTTTATGTGATGGCCTCTAGTCCTAGCTTGCCTTAACAGGAAAAAGTAAAAAGTGTGTGTACATGTATATGAATGAGAAGTCTTGCTGCAGACTGCATCCAAATAAAGTAAAAGACTTTTGAGGTCAGGTTCTGGACAAGCTGTCATATATAAATGCTGTCCTCGTGGTCTGATTCTGGTCTCATTCCTCTCTAACTTAAGACAAACTCCAATAAAGCCAGTAGTGGCTGCTGCAAGCTGCTGTGAGGCTGGGCTGAAATACCAGGCTATTAACTGTAAACAAATATTGTAATGCTTCTGCAGCTTTCAGAAAGTGTCCTTCTCATATTTTTGTAGTGGCATTGTTGTATTTGCGGTGGCTTAAGATGCAAGGGCTAATCTACTCAAAAAAGAAATTCCATTTCACCATTTGCAATTTAATGGACTACAAAGAGGCAGGGAAAGCACTCTACATAAATACAGATGTCTCCACTTCTGAGGCTTTTCTGTGTTCCTGCTACTTAAATGGGGATCAAGAATGATATTGTTCTGTGGGCTTGCTCTTTGTTTACAATACCCTCTTTGAAACTAGATGTCAAAATGGGTTTCCTGGATTGGTTATTGAATTCTGCAGGCTGACACTCCACTGTGAGCACCGAGAACCTTCAGCTTTTTACTTAAAAATAGCCTAAGTTTTGAGATGTGAAAAGCAGCTGTATTTTGCCACCACGTGGAAAGGGCTTGATTTTTCTGCTTCTCTAAATTTCAAGTGTAATGTTTGGACCAGGGCAAAAAAGTCTCAGTAAAACTGTCCTCTGCCTGTACCGGTAGAATTTTGTCTGTCCTTTGCATGGCCATAAATGACCAAAACACAGGGATTGGGCCCAACAAGCAAATTGGCCCCAATGGTTTTATGGATTCCTGAGCTTGTGGCAATGAAATATTGTACAGTTAATGTAAATTGTCAAGGATGACAGTTTAACCTCCTAAACATATACACAGAGACCCTCTTGTTCTTCCTCAAGCTATGCCACGTAAGTCAGCCTTGGCCAGGCACTGCACAACATCACATACCTCATGCTGTCTTTTCCAGGCCATACTTGCTAGACCTCTACTTTCCCTTAAAGGCTATTTAAACAGACCAACTCTTTTGCCAAACTCTTCTCCTTAGGGTAAGGGGAGTGCCCCCCCCAGAATATTTGCCAAAGTAACTGGAGCAAATAGGTTCAGTTTTAGTGTTACCAAATTTGACGCTGTTCTTGATGAGTTGTACATAGGCATACAGGCATTTCCATGTGTGCAGTGTCATACACAGCTTCCTATGCTTACTGTATATGAGAGAAGATGGCTTAATGACAGACTTCTAGCCTTTGCTCCAACTGTTGTGGTTATCTATTTTTTTGTTTCATTTTAGTCAGACCCCTGAAGTAATTAGCGCACCCTGTGGGTTTTTTTGTGTGGTTTCTAGCTGAATACCCATGAAGGAGTTAATTAACTTGTTTGCAGTATCTCATTAATTCATTTTTGGCTGTGAACTTAATTGCTCCTTTATTACTGATGAGTAAAATAGCTTTAGGCTCCCAATTAAAATGGACTTTGATGGATGTATAAGAGCTGGGCTTTCAGCTTGTTGAATAGGCAGTGGAATTGCTATTCTGCATCCCATTGCAGGCCAGGCTCCTTCATGGCAGTGCTTCTCATGGACAAGTTTCTCCCAGTAACAGACTTGGTCTCAGAGTTGAAGCCATTAACTTCCCCAATGGAGGAAAATCAAATGGACTTTAGTGCCTGTAAACCTCTGAGGGCAGATGAAACTCAAAAAACAGGTGGACCCACTGAAAAAAAAGACCACACCACTGAGGTGGCAGATGAGCACAAACTGTAGTTCCCTCCATTATGAAATGGCCACTCTGCTGAAGTCAGGTTCCCAGTGGGGAAGGTCTGGATTTCTCCCCATGGGCATCCTGAGTTTTACTGGAGGGCAAAAGCTGCTTTCAGATGTTTGAGGGCATATCAAACGTTTGCTCTTGAAACAGTTTTTCTTCTTCCTGGTACATATTTATGAACTGGGGTGCATGAACATCAATTTGCTTTCCTAGGCTTAGATTTCTTCTAGGACAGTAGTACTTTCTTTTTAATATATTTTGAGACTACTGGATGTCAAGCATTATAGAAGAACCAGGAATATTGGTGTTATAAAGAGAAATAGCCATAATAATTTTAAATAAGAAAAAGAAGAAAGCTGCAAATCTGTCTCTCACTTCTCCCACCCACCCCCTCTCTATGATTCAATGTGAAGAACACACAATTTATATTCCCAGTGGTGACTGGCTTGGACCCAATGACCTTTGCAAAAAATCCATTGCCTGCATGGAAAATGTAGTAAAACAATGTAAGCGTGCTTACTGTAGGCACGTATATTTCTTAACACAATAGGGTCCTGAGACCAACTGAAGTTTCTGGATTCTTCTACAAGAAATGTTCCCACAGGGGAGTAATTATGATACTCCCTCTGCTGGCTCTCATTCCGCCTCCAAATTTTCCTTAGGAGACCACACTTGGGCATTGATCTGCAGAGAACAAAATTGCCATGTCTTGTTTGCTTATGTGAAGAGTCAGTACAGTCCAAAGGGTGGAGACTTGCCACTTTGAACAGACAAGGACCCAAATTGTCAAGAAAAAGACATCTACTTTTGGGTAAGATGGTTACAGATAGCAAGTGGAAGAGCGAAGTTAAGCACTACTTACTTTCATAGCTTTAATTGAAAATCTACTCTAAAGCTGTTTGAAATGCTTTGAATACAATCTGTTTTCATGAGAAGGAAACACTATCAGTCAGCAGTTTCTTTTCTACCAAAAGATCTAGAACTTCATAAGCTAAATTCCAGATTGTTTTTAATGCTGTAGCAGCTTATTTGGTTCACTCATAAAAATCTGAACTCTTTCTGACTTTTTCTTAATGATGGCTTTTGGGAAGAATTTCTGTTTCCTGGAATAGTGAAGGGGGAAAATCCTGTTTGCTTTAGAAATAGCTTCTTTTTATGCTTTTCTCAAATCAGAGGGTTACAAGATGACCAGAGTTGCTGACACACGAATTATGAAACAAAATGACGATGGAACACAAATTTAAACCAAATTAAAAAAAAAAAAAGAAAGGAAAAAAAAGAAAATAGAAATGCTGACAAGCTCATGGAGTACAGTCTGCTAACAATTTACCAATTTTCTCTGGAATTCTCTACGAAATTTTCAATTATTGTGCAACATATGAGATCTAGCTATGACTATGCTTTTTCCAAAGGCCAAAAAGAGAGGGGGGGAAAAAAAAAAGGAGCTTCCTTAGATGATACTATGACACCTCTGTCCCTGTTTTAGCTGATTGCTTAAACACATGCTGACCTAAACTTTGCTTTGTTACCAACTTTAACCCTGGAGTTACTGAAGTTCATTATTGATATTGCAGTCCAGCAGGACAATTTTTTTCCTTCTCAGGTGGAACTTGTCTTGCTGCTCCAGGTAGTGTCCCCTTTGACAGAAAAGGGGAGAATGCACCTTGGAAGGAAGTCAGACTATGGTTATCATCTGTGGTGAGGGGCCCAAGAAGTAAAGTTAAGCCTTTAATTTTATAAAGTGGGAACTGAAGCAACAGGATGTGAGGAGGAGAAGGGAAAGGAAAGGAGCGAAGACAGCTCATATGGGTGCAGGCAGGCACAGGACACAGCAGAGGCCATCTGGGGCTCTGAGTAAGCCTGATCCTGCCTGTGGCTTCTCACTTTCTCTGGGTCCTCGTGAGGATGAAGCTGCCCTGAATTTGCACGTTGTTACATTGGGTGTTGCTGAAAGGAGCAATTGCTCATGGGAACCTCAGTTTCTGGCAAGAGCTGCTTTGCCCTAATTCTGGCAACTCTCTCTGGCCTGTCATCATTACCCCAGTGCCTACGCAAAGACTCTTGAGTGGAATGGATGATGGTTCTATTTGTGGTGCCTTGGCTCCTGTGTCTTTGTTAGGCACTGGCTTACATGAAGGAATCTCATTAAAAGTATCTTTCCATGAGGGAGGTTTCTTCTAACTTGGTCTGCAGTGGAATTAGACAGTGGTACCCAGACCTGTGAGTGCCTGGCTGGTCTGTGTCTGTGGTGATGGACAAATATAACCACAGACTTTTGGAAGTGCTTTTCAGGAGTCTGGAGAATAAAGACAGCTGTGAAGCTGCCAACCAAAATCTAACCCAACTGTCCTTGCCAGCCTGGACTCCACTCTTTATCAAACAAGGTTCATGATTATTGGAGCAAAAAAGCTGATTTAAAGTGGGGGAATGGAGGGGGGGAGAGCGGGGGGAAGAGATAGTAAAAAATGGTCTAACTTTTTATTTAAACTAGTATTTGAGGCTTTTGTGGGTTGTGTTTGTTGATTAGGTCTCACTATTTTTGTGCAGGATTACCTAAATTTTTTTTTCTTCTGCTGTGTGAGTCCCACTGTGTTCATGGAAAGTGGCTTTTCTCGTAGTTCCTGCCGACCTTCTAGTGGAAACATCAGTCCCATCTTGGTATTCCTAGTCACGTGCCTCTCCAGCTGTGTCTCGTGTCCTCGTTGCCTTCTTTTTGTGCTCTTGTGGTATTTTTTTGTGGCTTATCTCTTACACACATGCAGCTCCAAGCAATAACTCTCAAACCCTCCAGAAACACCGAGACATTCAGCCCAGCTCTGCTCCTGCTCTAGCCCTGCGTTCTGGCCTGTGTTTTGGGTGTTGACTTCTCTAGTTTTGGTTATCTGTCTCAAAGAGTATCTTCAGTGCTGTTTTTACGCTGCCCCTGAACAGGAGATGGTTGTTGCACTCATCAGATTAACAGCGCTGCCAGTTACCACTTCATCAAAGGGGCTCTGGGGACATCCAGCAGAAAGACAAGGCCAGAGCATGGTGAAATTAAGGAATATAATCCATGGTGTGTAGGACATTAATCACTGTAATCTTGTTTTAAAGCTTTTATTCAGCTTTTAGACTTGAGTATCTCGTTGCTTAAATTTGCACATGGGCACAGACAGTGTCCATGTAACCTGCCTTCAGACTTACCTCAGACATCTACCGTTTCCTCCAGTTTATGTGGCTTTGGTACAAGGTCTGAGGACTCCCAAGAGGTTAGTGGGTAATCTAGGTTGGCCTAAATGACACTGCAGTTAATGGCAACCTATCTGTGGGCTTGTCTAAGCACAAGGCTCACCCTTTCAAAGAAAATGACAGTAAAGAGGCAGAATAGAGGAGCAATAAAAAACATCTGAAGGTGTTTGTCACAGCGAAGATGTTAAGTGATATTTTTAGTTTGCAAAGGAAGAAAGGGGAAAGCATGCAATATTGTAATTGTTAGCAAAGTTGTTGGTTGTACTGTGAGAAAATATTCTCACTTTTATGGTAATATAATTTAATTGCTTTCAGAAAATGGTGTACCTTGCTGATCTGGATCTGGAGACACTGGGATATATTCTTTTTTGGTATAAAGTGGTATAGCTTTGTGCAGGAGCTACACACTTGGATAGATAGGCAGATAAAAATCTGTCCTTCTGTGTCTGTTAAGGGAAAATTTCAACATCTGTACTTTAAAAAGTCATGTTTTCTATATTGTGTCAGCCCCAGGCTTAATACTACCCTTAAACCAGTATAAAAGTCTCCTAATTGCTACTCTGATAGGATACACTTGACTTATACACTGCACTAGAGAGTGCGGTTCTCACCATGCTGAGGTGAAGTTATTCAGTACTGTGTGTTTCTGCAACAGCATGACAGGGCTTGTTGCCCAAACAGCTTTGGAAAATGTGATTTTTTCCCCTCTGTCTTACTCTTATGGCTTCTATGTTAGTACTGCAGAGCTGAAAATCTGGTAATAGATGCACGTAGAGTTAGCATCAGATCTGGGAGGTGTTAGAACCATCACACTTCGTGGAGCTGTGATCTCCTCAGTATCTGTTTTGCACCTTGCTGCTATCATAAAGAGGAGGAAGAGCGGCTGTTTGCAAAGCTGAGCTCTCTGTGTCCTGGCCAAACCCTTTATAGAAGAGCCAATTTCCTCCCCAAATGTTTGATCATGGTGGTGTTGCTGATGTTCCGAAGACAGCCTGGCTTTTAAGACTGCTGTCTTAAAAAAAGACAAACGGCTGCTTTTAGCTGTCAGAAAGGACCAGTCTTTGGAAATTTAATTCTGAGTTCACTTATTCTTGGGAAACTGAGAGGCAGATTTTAATTGGCAAAAGGATTCAATAGGATTTAATCTTGGTCAGTTATCCCTCATTTTCCCTTCTGAAATCCAGAAAGGTTATTTAGAATGCAAAGGGCTGCAGTGAAATAAGGAAATAAGCTATAGTTGAGAAAATAGTTTCTAATCAGGTAACAACAGTCCAGAAAGTCCTTCTGTGCTCTGGAGTATTGGGCTCAGTTAAATAAGGTTTTTTTCCTGATAATGAATATGCTTTTTCTTGTTTTACATCTTTAATTAAATCATGAGGGAGAATATTAAATACATGATATTTCAGAAATTTATTTCTGTTTTGCTGACAGTCCTGCAGCCTCTTTTGTTTTTCAATAAGTTTGCCTCTGACTAAATGTTTCTGATTACTTGGAACTGAAGATTAATTGCTGTATTCAACTCTACCCAACCATGCAAATGTTTCTGGGAAGCTGACTGTAAACTGGGCCATAAGCAACCAGAATCCCATAGATTATGTCTCAGGGCCAGCTGCTAGGATATTAGAATGTTATGTTTTGTCGAGAGATAACACAATCTCTTTCCTGGATTTGCAAAAAATACCTGGGGAAAAATTGGTGGTGAGAAAGCTCTAGGGAGACTGGGTCACAGCCAGAAGAAACTCTGGATGTGAGATATAGTTTTAATTACGGAAACTTCTGCTTGCCTGATGCCTAAGCTCTTGGGATCCCTGGGCACGTGGAGCTCTCTTCTGTCACATGTGTTGCTGCCCAGATGTTCCTTGGTCTCAGTGTGGTGGCAGCTGGGTGCCTGGCACACGAGTGCTGCCCTGGCTCTGCTGGTGGGTGGCCCTGCCTGCCACAACTCTGTGTGCAGTGCTTTGGTGGCTGCTGCTTTTAGAACATCTGGGTGGGAGATGGGGCAATGTCCCCTTTAGGAGACTGCTTAGTGCTTACAGCTTTTGTCCCAATTTCTCATCTAATCTCATTTTGATAGGGAAAGATATTGGGTCCCATTTCTGATCCAGGGAGGATCCTGCTGCAGGATTGCTTGGAAACGGGACAACAACCCTTCTCCCTGCATACCTTAGCTATGAGGGCTGACAGCGTGTCTCAGTCTTGCTCTCTTTCCCTGGCCTAGTGAATGCTTTCTTATTCAAGGCACAATGGTTTAATTGGGAAGGAAAGACGTAGAAATCTCTTCTCTCCTTTCAAACAGGCTTCAGGCTGGGCACACGGGGTAGGAGACAGAGGACTGAAATCTCTGATCTTGCATTTCCTGTTTCTATGTGGTCTTCAACCACTTTTTTATTTTATCTATCAGAGAAGCTATAGATGGCTATGCATGCAGAAAAGATGAAGTCCAGGGCAACTCTTGGAGCAAAGGGTGTAGTCTGGTATCTTCAGGGTCTGCTTTATTGACACCAAAACCAATGGCACATGGAAAATGCCCACCTGACCTCTGCCCTTGCTTGTTATGGGGCATGCCAGCATCACCCAGAGCTGCTGGCATGTGGCAGCTACAAACTGGGGTGCCAGATACTGTTAATTCAATGGTCCCAGAGGCATAGGGCTTTACAGGGGTCCTGAAGTCCACTTTGAGACCAAAACACAGTTTTTTCATATTAAGAAAAAAAATTAATTATCCTTTTTCCTCACTAATGGGTGTGTTGCTGGCAGCTTTTTAATTTCACCCAGGTCTGAGGCTGATGTTTCACCCCATGGAAAACACAAGAAGCTCTGCGTTGAGAAGGTGTTGGTGGTGGTGTTTCTGACTCAGGGCTTCTTGCCAGTGATTGCCCTGGATCTCCCATGTCAGGGCTTCCCTTGGCAAGCCTGCCTTGAGTTGTGAGTGTTGCTTGCTGATCCTGCATTGCTGCTTGGCCCCATGTAACGGGTACACCACACAACCATAACCTCTTCCTCTGGCAAACAGTGGTAAAAGTATTGCAAGGGCCAACTGTGGTTTTTTTTCCCCCTCTTTCCTCTGAAGACTTTCTTTAAATACCTGTAAGTTGCACGGAAATGATATACCACAGTGTATCTCTGCAGTCTAGTATGTCTCTGAAGTGATGGATTTAGCAAGCCTGACACGGATCCCTCACTGTGCTTGAGGAAAAGAGTATGCTAAGAAATGTCGTGGGGAAGTAGAAGTTGCTGTCCCAGCTGCTTCTTGCTGGTTTTCCACTGAAGATTTCAGATTGGTAAAGGTGGAAGTGGGATAGGATGAGTGCACACCTCTCAACTGTTTCTGGGTGAGCAGCTGTGACTCAGGCAGACTTTGTCACGGGATTGTGTCAAAGGTTTTCTCAGTGGTGACACAACTGTGCCAGTTCAGTGGCTTTCCACCGCTGAAAGGGATATGCCTTCTCTTCCCTCCCATCCTGCAGTTGTGGTCTTTCCTCCTTGCAGTGGGATTAGCACCTGTTGGTTTGGTTGACATGATGAGCAAAAAAAATATTAGTTTTAGGGGGCTGAGTCACGTTGGATTTGTTTGTGGTTTGTATTTTGGGGTTTTTTTTTTTTGTTTGGGTGGTTTCCCCCTCCCTGCCTCCCCCCCCCGCCCCCCTCAGGTTTAGTGAGCTGAGCTGGCTGTGGCAAGCTGGGCAGCCTGTGCAGAGGTGGTAGGATTGGTGAGGAGGAAGGGTTGTCCCTTTAGTCAACAGTGGCTGTTAGACCGAGCTCAGCTGCGGTGGCAACCACAGCCTAATTAAACAGCAAGGACTGTGACATGCTCAGCATTTTCCCCTTCTCTGAATACCACAGAGCTTAGACTGAGCGGCACATTTGCGATGCCAGGAAGAAATCTACCTCTGTGCACAAATTAAAACCTTCTAATTATCTCTTCTTTTTATATAACACCTTTTATAATATCTTTGCTGTATATTTTTTCCTTTTTCCCATATTTTTGTGGCCATAGAGAGGAAGAAAAAAACTTTTTGAAAAAGAAAAAAAAACCCTATCAGGTGAAAATTTTATGCTTTTTGACTAATGCAACTAAATAATAGAGTATTTTTGTTTGGTTAGGAAAACAAGACTTTCAAATATTAAAAGAAAAGAGCTGGTGAAGATTTTGAGTTCAGATGGCTATTTTTGCAAGTAAACAAATTCGTGTCAGTAATTTTAACCCACTTCAGATCCCACAGGTCAGAAAAGTGGAAAACCACTCCTTGAATTTTCAGATGTTTGTGGAAATCCCTTTGTCCTACAATGAGAATTAGGGGATCTGCTCAGATGTTGCTGGTGTTTTCACTGAAGGAGATGAGGGGGCTGGACTTGTCTTTGCATACGCAAAGGGCAATAAAACAAGCAGCCAAATGGTTAGAGAAGTCCCCATAAACATATCAAAGTTTAATGCTTGGTTTGCGTAGCCGGCCTCCTACGTCTGGAGAAGATGGGTTTAAGCTGGGCTGCCAGACTTGGAAGCAAAGCACAAATGCATGCTTGGTTTTCCAGCTCTGCTGAGAGGGGGAAGGAAGGGGATCAGAAAATGGGTAACATTTTAAATGCTGGTTCATGAGTGTTTGGTATGTGAATGTATATCAGCACACAAAGAAAAGGGAAGATGTGCAGTGTTTGGTTTGTTTCTTTTTTTTTTTTTTTTTTTCTTTCTGCAACCCTGTCACTTCACAGAGAACACCAGGGCCTCAAACAAGCAACAGCTTCTGCTACTGACGCCTATAATAGGACTGTGCTGGTAATAAATTACAGCAATGAGCTTGTTAGCAGAGTGCAGGCCTTAAACACTTGCTTAGTTACTGTAGCTATAGCTCCAGATCATCAAAGTGCTCGAGGCAACCCAATGCCTGTGACAGGAGACCATCCCTAACCTAGGCTCTGCCGGGGGAAGGGGCAGGATTTCCATCTCTCAGCCTTACAGGGCTGTTAGTAAAAAGACTCAGCAGCACTCAGCACAGCTCTGCTGCAAAGATAAATAGTGACAGCATTTTAACCTTTTTCTTTTCCATTTTTTCCCTGTATTATTTGACCTTCTAGTAAGGTGCGTACTGAATAGTTGCATGTAGGAAAACCTGCCTCAACCTATTCTGCAGGCAGAGAACAGCTTATCTTCAGTCTTCCATGAAAAGACTTAGATGAAAGAGAAGATGAGAGCTTGTTTCACTCAATACCAATCAAAGTAATATAATACGTATTTGCTTTTCTCAATTACAGGCCTGAAATGGGAGGCTCTAGGGAAAAAAAATTTTTTCTTTATTTTTTTTTCTCTCTGACAATCTTATCATTTTAATGCTGCCTGCTATTTATGCATGAAGAAAGGGAAAAGAGAGATTGACAGCATGGAGCACTGCAGCCCAGGCTTAGAGCAAAAAAAGCTGAGAAAATTCAGCATCAGGTCCAGAGCTGCAGGCTGCTGCATGCAGGCCAGGAGGAGGCAGAGGAACCAGTAACTCATAGCTGCAGCCAAGGGCTCCTTTGCTGGTGACTTGTCAGCATGTGTAAATTTGGTGATCAGGCCTGGTGGCCTCACTTCAGCCATGTCTGGTGCACCTCTGATGTGGGGCAGAGCCAGAAAAACTGCCTGAGGGGAAAGACCAGGGGCCAGGTGGGGACCTGGTGCCTGCACAGCTGCAGCCTCATCATCTCTGCTGCTTTGCCCAGGTCAGACCATGGCTTCTCTCAGAGTGGTGTCAGGGGCTTTTCCAGCCCCCTTAGCATGTGGCCTTTGCAGCATGAAGCAAGATGAGGGAGTTGCCCTCTATGGGGCTGAGAAGAGGAGGAAAAAGTTTTACAGCTCCTGTGGGAGTACAGGAGAACAGGGAGTGCCTATGATATTGAGAGGTTTGATGTCAGGGAATAGGACAGGTGGTGCAGGGATGTCCTTGGGAGAGGCCTAGAGCAACTGAGAGATAGAGGGACCTCACGGGGTTACGTGGTGGAAAGGCTGGAAAAGGCAGCAACTTGTACAGCTACGTTTGGGGTGACGTATCAAGTGCATTGCTTTTGAATGGCAAAAACAAATTGCTGAACTTGGCTGTTCTCAGAGAGATATGTCTGACCATCTGTGTGCTTAATTACTTTCCTTTTCTCATGTAGGATCTAGTCCAAGCTCCAGTAAAGTCAGAAGAACCTTGTTGACTTAATGGATTGTGCCATTTAGGGCCAGGATAGTTTTTTCACAAATATTTTACAATTTGGGTAGTGGGTAGGAGGGCAGCTGGCCAGCTCAGATTCCTTCCTTGAAGTTAATTTCAGCCAGTAAAAAATTTCTTCTTTTTAGAAGTTATCTTTTTCAAAACGAGAAAACTGTACTTTTGTAAAAACAAGCAACTTTTAAAGAAAACTTTTAATGATTGAATGAAGTAAAACAATACAGATAATTTTTTTGTGGGTTTATATTTCTAATTTATTATTTTTTCCTATCTCCCTTTTAAGAAGCTAAAAGGAAAGGAATGAAAGGAGTAATTATAAACTTTTTCAGTAAGAGGCTTTTGAAACTGTCTTGAAAGTCCCAAAGAAAAAATACCAGTTTATACTGTCACCAACAGTTTATAGTGTCACCAACTTCTTCCCTCTGACCTAAGTGGAGTTCATAGGAATTCTAAGTAGTCACCCAGGAGGAGGAAGAATCATAGAATGTTTTGGGTTGGAAAGGTCACCTAGTTCAACCTCCCTGCAATGAACAGGGACTTCAATTGGATCAGGTTGCTCAAAGCATGTGAGGGCATCTGTCACCTCTCTGGGCAACCTGTTTCACAACCCTCACTGTAAAAGAATTCTAGTCTGAGTCTACCCTCTTGTAGTTTAAGAGCATTAACCCGTTTCCCGTTGCAACAGGCCCTGCTAAAAAGTTCCTATCTTTTTTTTATACTGATTTTAGGTACTGGAAGGATGCAATAAGGTCCCCCCAGAGCCTTCTCTTCTGCAGGTGGAACAACCCTGACTCTCTCAGCCTGTTCTCATAGGCAGAGCTGTTCCATACCTCTGATCATCTTTGTGGTCCTTCTCTGGACTCACTCCAACAGGTCCATGCCCTTCCTGTGCTGAGGACCCCAGAGCTGGATGCAGTGTTCCAGGTGGGGTCTCAGCAGAGCAGAGGGGCAGAATCCCCTCCCTGGCCCTGCTGCCCACACTGCTTTGGATGCAGCCCAGGACACGTTTGGATTTCTGGGCTGTGAGTGCACAGGGCTGGCTCATGTCCAACCTCTCACCCACCTGCACCCCCAAATCCATCTCAGCAGAGGTCCTTTTGATCTGTTCATTCCCCAGGATGGATTCATACAGAGGGGTTGCCCTCATGCAGGTGCAGCACCTTACTCTGGGCCTTGTTAAATCCAATGACATTTCCATGGGCCCACTTCCTGAGCTTGTCCTTGTCGCTCTGGAAGGCATCCCATCTCTCAGGCATGTTGACAGCACACAAAGGAGCTCAGTTGGTCAGTTTGTTCAGTTCTTCAATTAATTTGAAATCTGTGGGGCAAAAACATAGTCAATTTTTTTATCATCCATCTCAAATTCAGCAGGTCACTGTCAATAGGACAGCTTGGAACTGGAAGGTTACTGAAGTCAAAGTTGCAGTATTTCAGAAAGTGGGGCTGATGTGTCAGTGAATGCATACAAAGATGTTAAAGAAGGCTACAGGTAGATACCAAGGTCTTATTCACTCCTAAAATCACTAGCCTGTCTTGCATATTCAAGCTTCCGGTTTTCTGTTTAAACCAATATTTACACAGAATGAAAATATTCACACTATAAAATTTTTAGTATATTAACGTCAGTATCCTCCTAATTATTCAGTCAGCTGTTTGGATGTGTGCACTGACAGGGACAGTATGAAGGAACAGTGGCTCAAGTGTTTTTTAGTGTGAACGGTGTTTTTATCTGTGTTAGCAACTGTTCAGTAGGCAGCAAGCCCTTAATAATAAATATTTTTTTAATCCTGATTTTTTTTTTTTCTCATTTCCTTATTTCTACAGCTTGCCCATCAGCTTCATGTCAGTCTTGGTCAGCCTCATCTGAGGGATCAGAGACAGTGAAAACTGTCCAGTTTCTGTGTGGGTTTTTTTCTAGTGCATGGCTTTGTTTATAGGATTTAAAAAATTTATTTCTATAAAGAGCCCTTCTTTGCACAGAATTTGTGACACCTTTAGTGGATTTACTGAGAAGCAGCAAACGGGTTTTTAACGTGTTGCAAAAATGCAGCCACCTCTGAGGAAGAAGGTGTTATTTTTACAGCTTCGGACAAAGTGTAAGACAAAAATATCTGCCTGAACTCAGAGCATGGAGCACTGGGAGGTGAATTTCTAGGATGTTAAGTTTCTGAAAATGGAGAGGATGTACAAGGTCTCTGTGTGTTATCTGAGAGGTGGCATCTCCCTGATCCCTTTTCCCTTGTTATAAAATCAGATATAGGTTTGGGAAACAGTATGCAGTCTGGGTCAGAGAACAATTTTTTCCCTTGGTGGTTCCCTCTAAAATACTAATGAGACTGAAAATTATTGATCCTTTTGATGAGGTGTTTCGGAAGGGCTGAGCATACAACTGCAGGCTCATGCTCAGCAAAGCACAATGAAATTTCAGTGTGTAGAAAGCTCTGCTAGTGCTGAGGTAATGCGGGACCCCACAGCTGTGTTACTCCAAGGTTTCTCACAGTAATTTTCCATGAAGCTATGGAAAAATATTTATCCTTCCTTCTATAAACATGTCTGTAAGAGATTTAAGGGGAGGCATGCATGCAGACATACAGAGGAAAAAGTCCCCTTACACAGCCATAATTAACAAAATGTCTATGTTTTGATATTCTAGGAGGTTTCAAGAAAACTTGTGTTTGCAGTCACCCACTCCATTTTGGTGTGCAATTAGACACAACGCGTGTAGCAGAGAGGTCTCAGGTTCTTGCCCACTCTATGGCAATCCATGTGCTACAAGGACCATTTTCTGGGATAGTATAGATGAAAGACACTGTATTTATTTCATGTTCTTCAGTAATTCTGGGATGTAAAACATGAAAATAAATGCTTATGAGGGTGACCCACCTCTCTCTTTATTCCATCCTTGCTCATGCATATCTGGATTTCTTATCTCTCTTCCCAGGCCTGGTTTTCACTCAGTTCCTGTCTCCATGAAATCAGTGATATTACATTGCAGCAAGGCCCTTTGTAATGGTGAGACTGGTGCTTTTATCTGCAGTTAAATCTCCCCAGCCAACGTGCACAGTAAGGTAAAAGGGACAGCTGAGCACATGCATACCCTCAAATGGAAAGTTGTGTTTATGTGGTTGTGGTTATGGTCGGACAGTAACCAGCTTTGCATTCCTGGGCATACACAAGAGGTTTGTCTGAATTTTCTGAGTCTGCCAGTTCACTCAACATTATTTCAACAAAAGGTCTTTGATTAGGTCACAGAATGCAAGGTAAGAAAGGACTCCTTTGACCAGGCACTGTTTCTCTTGTTGATTCAGAGATATAGGACCTAAAAGGATGGGCACAGATGACTTTTCTGTGGGAGGAAGAATCTGAACAATCTTTCTAAGTGGGGACGAGCTGGCCATTACTGGATCAAATATTTCTTCAAGCCTAATCAAGTCAGCAATGATGTCATTCTTCTCTGCAATGCGCAGATTTCCCAAAAAAAAACCCCAAAAACCAAACCAACCACCTACACACAAAAAAAAAAAAATCAGCCGCTCTCCCCCTCTAAAGCACCAATCAAATCTGTCCTGTAGAGCCAGTCAGCCCTATAATATCAGTTTTTTGAGGAATCATGCCCATTTGAAATTTGTTCCTGCTCTGCAGTTGAAATGAAAACTACTGTTTTTGAGGCCACCTCCCTTGTCTTCATTTTCCTGAGGTTTTAAATTCCAAGTTCTCTTCTATGTTCAAGACAGTGTCAAGGTGTTTCAGTGCCAAACATGTCATACTTTGACTTAGAATAGGAATGGTATTTCAATCAATAGATGAATTGGAGTCATGACAGGATTCCTACCAAACACACAGAGGCATGAACTAAAGCAGCTATTCTGTGCTCATGTTATAGGCAATAGTATAGGAATAAGAAAGAAGGTCACATAGCGGGATTTTAAATTATATTTCTTAAGTTTCCTCAATTAAATTTTTAATACTTATTCCAATGAGGTTTTCCCTACCATTAACTGAATTTTAAGAAGAAATTGTGGTTTCATCAAATCAGACTTTTGGAAAGCTATTTTGACCATGTATTATTACTCATCTGCTAGGTTTTTTTCCTTTTGTGCTTCTGCAAAATGCTGGTTTCAGGGCTTTGTTGTTGTTGTTGTTTTTGTTTGTTTGGTTTGGTTTTTCTTTCCTTGTTTGCTTTTGGGTTTCTTTTTGACTGAAATATCAAATATAGTAGTAGTAGTAGGACACCACTAGGGGTGCTTGTCCTGATGCCACATTTAATTCCTGCTTGGATCTTTTAGCACTAGTATTATTAATAGGATTATCATGTGCTGCAAGCACATCCTGCTGTGAATTGCTGTATTATGCAAGTCAAAGGGAATTGGCTGTTTCTGCAAGAGAAGAATTATGCCTTCAGTGTTCTAAAGACATTGGCCTGGTAAGGAAGCTCAGGTGATGGAGTGCTATCGCACTCCAGGCTAAGCTGTTCTACTGATACTTTTTTTCCAGTCCAGACCTTGTTCCCTTTTTGATCAGAACATTATTTTAGTTTCAGCTTTCTGATGGTCGTTTTTTGCCAAATTAGAGATCTATCTATATGACCTCCATGCCTCCTGATGTCCAACCCAAACCTCCCCTGGTGCAGCTTGAGACTGTCCTCCCATCCTGTTGCTGGTTGCCTGGGAGAAGAGGCTGACCCCCACAAACTCCTTTCAGGCAGCTGTAGAGGACCATAAGGTTTCCCCTGAGCCTCCTCTTCTTCAGGCCAAACATCCTCAGCTCCCTCAGCTACTCCTCTTAGGACTTACCCTATAGACCCTAGATTGATCAGTCTTTTTTACTGCTTATTGTGTTTTTGTCACTTTCTAGTGTTACCTGCAGTTTTTTTATACATATTTATTTCTTTAGATTATTAATATGTGTATTGGAGTGTATTTACCACAATGTGGCTAGCTGCAGGATTTCACCAGGAGCACATGTTGTGGCTGATGGCCACTGTGCTGCTGGTCTTCACTGCCCGGTGTGAGCCTTTGGTGGGTTATGAAGAACTGCTGGTTTTAGTGAGACTCTGTAAAGCACCTTGTGAAATCATGGTCTTCTGTAAGACAGAGATCACGTTGCCACTTGCATATTTTACATCTCATGTTCAAAATCTGACATTGCAATTATAGGGGCAAGAACCGTATTCTGCCCACTATAGAAATTCCCTTTTCTGCCTGAGTATGTTTGAAGTGGTCTCTAGGATCATCCTTCTCCCCTACATATTCCCTATGCCTGATGCTTCTGGCCTAACAGAACTTGGCAGAGCTGACTAGTGTTGATTCCAAGTTATGACATGTAACTAAGCTGAGGATCTTATTGCCACAAGGAATCAACAAACCTCAAGGCTTTAGCAGGATCCTGGAAAGAAAGAGAAGCTCATTTGCATGCAAGCAGATGAATAAGAACATCCATAATTATGTGAAGAAGGTACTGGCTTGTCATACACAAGACCTGCTTCTTTTTCTAGATTACCATCACTCCTCTTTTATCCCTTCCTGCTTTGCTTTTCCCTTATCCTCTTTCCTCTAGCATAACATAGTGCTTCAGTCTGCATATGTTTGAATTTGTTCAACAGCTATATGGTATCAAACAAAATTCCATCTGGTTCTCATTGTAATGTAGAGAACTAGTCAATTCCTGTGACCCATATATAAAATTAATTCAGAGCAAGGAGTTTTTAGGAAAGTAATCAAACTGCATGTTTGGTTAGCAGCAGAAGGTGAATGATTTAAGTAGGACAGTTGTAGTCATTCCTCTCTTCTTATGGGATTTACACCAATGTAACTGGGGAATGTGTTGAGCCCTGTGCCTTGCTGTCTGCTACTTCTAGTAGCCCTTCACTGTTATATTTGCTAAACCTTATTTAAATATTGACCCTGTCAAGTTGGGAAGAAACAGAAAAGAGAACTTCAAGAATGAGACAAAATATGATGTAATAATACTAAAATAAACAAGGTGCAGGAAAGGCAGGAAAGTCAAGTTCACTGAAAGCTGTAGAACAAGCTGAAAATCTTTGGGTGGAAGGTTTTTTCCAACGGAAAATGCTGATTCATCCAGCCCTTTGTGAAAGGTGTTCATTTCAAATAAACCTTTTTTAGGAGGAGTGATTGAAAACCACTTCCATAACATTATGGTCTACCTTTGAAGGTTTGAAATTACTGCAATTTTGTCTTTGATATTATTCAGGCTGTTTGGAAATTTCGATTAGCTGGGAATTTCAATTTCTGTTTAGCTTTTGCTCTTTTTAATAATGGATTTGTTAATTAGTAGTGTTTGATTTCTTTCTTCCTTTCTTCCTTTCCCTTTCCCTCTTCATGCTTTTTTTCCCCATAAAGAAAAAAAAAGTTAGGGTTTTCAAGTCTGTTATAAGGAGAGGGTAGTTGAGTAAGATCAACCTGAAGGGAAAAGTCTACAAAGAGAGTAGAGAAAATCTTGTGCAGTGGTACCTGCAGCAGTACCTGGTGCGGAGCCAGGGGTTTGGGTGGCAGGATCTCTGGGGCATGCAGCACTGCAGGTACACAAACAGACTGGAGGGAGGTATTTCGGTGAGACCTCAATCCTGTGTGGTGGCCAGCAAAACCTGTCACTGGGTTTCAGCAGGAAGAACCTGAGCTTCCCTTTCCATGTGACTTTCTTGATCTCAGCTTGTCATTTGAAAGCTAAGAGTGTGGAGGAGGACCCTAAGTGGCCACAGTCCCTTTCTATGGTGTAGGATGGCAAACTTGCTTTCTTGCTTAGTGTCTGGACTCTTCAGAGTTTGCAAGGAGCTAGCAGGGCCCATCTGCCTGTGTTATTGGCATTCATTACATTGTAAATTCATGGTCCTGCAGGGCTCACCTTGTCATTTCTGACCACTCAGGGGTGATCACGCTGGAGCTCTGCTAGAAACCAGTGTGTTTCCTTACTGCCAGGAAAGTGGGCCTTGAAGACCAGAGTTGGAAAGCAGGATGACAAGCAGTACATTTTTGTAGGCTGGCTTCTACTCTGATGAAAACCAGCCACTTAGCCTTTAAGATACAGGTATGAGCAACTAAGGAGGACCTAGGTGGGTGGCGAGGCTTAAAACTCTGTGGGGTTTTGCATGGGGAAACTGAACCAGAGAGAAACAGTGATTGCCAGGTAGACACAACTGTTGATGTCTGTTTAAATGGCCTTCAAGGAAGAAAAAACAAAAAAAGGTTAATGCGCTAAGTATTTACTCTGAGGCTTGAAGTTTGGCAAAGTAACTATCTCCCAAGTCTTTGTTCAAAAATAGTAAGACTTTGAAATTATTATTTTACAGAAACATTATTGCATCAATGAGAGAACAGACTCTGTTATAAATTTTTCCACTTAATGGAAACAATTTTGACTAACTCCCTGGAATACGCAAAGACTGAGAATTCAGATGATGCTGTATTACTTGCATTGCACATAGAGAGCTCTAGGTGTCCGGGTGACATGACTCAAGAGAGATTTTTATCTTAGCTCCTTAGTTAAAAGAACATAGGTACACTGTTTTGCAGCTGTGATTTGTATCTTCCAAGTCAGGAAGGAGGTTTTAGCCATAGTAACCCTCTGTAGTCACTCTCCTGGAAGAAGCAGTACATCGTGGAGGGGTCAGATGGAGAAATGGGGACAGCTTAGCTTGTGGTGAGGACTGTGATGCTGCACCTTTCCCAGTAATGGTTTTCTGTCATGTGTTGGGCTGTGAACTACAGCAGATTAGCTGTTATTTCAGGAGCAGCAGAGCTGTCCTGGTAGGAAGGGTGAAAATCTCTGGTGTAGGTGTGGGAGGGAAACCTGGGGAACTACTGCAGAAGTTGCAGGGTAAGCCCTTTGCCTGGCATGACTCAGTGCTTGCTAAGAGACACGGGTTCTGCAGCTACCTGGAGACAAACACATGCCTTTATTGCTGCACTGGGGAGCAGCTTGGAGACTGTGTGGACATGACCTGTGTCTGTGCCAGCAGTGCTGCTGACCTGTCCTCAAAGTACCCTTAGAAATAAGCATGAAAAAATGGACAGAGTCCCAGGTTCCTGAGCTCTCTGGGAGGGAAACAAAACATGCCTTTTAGAAAGAAAAGCAGAAAAGATGATCTGATAGCACTGTGCTGAGCCCAGCATTCCTGCTCCTCACAAGGACAATGTGCTATGACACCGCCTGTTGTATAGGAAGATGAGGGGATACATTAGTGGGATGATTACATCTGATTTGCTGTCACTTAGCATATGAAAAGCTTGCTGAAAATTGGGTAGGCAGTAGGAATGAGTTATGATATTAGAAGAACCTGCTGAGCCACCTTTGTAACTACAGCATTGTTACAAGGGAGAGGCAAAACCCAAGTGCAGTGACCAACCTCCTCTGCAGCAACAAATGGCTTCGAGGTGGGTGAACAGATATTCCCCAGGTTTCTAGAAAAATCTTTTGTCTAATGCAGATTTGACCTCAGCCAGGGCTTAACCACCATCACAAACCGTATTAAAGACATGTTCTCCTGCAGGTCATGTTTAGACCGTGAAAACAGAATTTTTAAAATATGTCAGTTGGCATGTTTATTTAATGCTGGTTAAAAAGGTTCAGTCTGTCTAAAACAATATTTAAAACAATGGGAGCATACATACGCATTTTTTGAAAACTTATTGAATACGATTAGTCCCTTTTGATAAAAGGTATAATGTATATGCAAAATTTTGCTACTTGCAAAGCGCAGACTAGGAAAAATTAAGTTATTTTCCCACTGTAGCTGTGGCGTAAAGCTGCATAGAGATTATTTGTATTTTAATAGAGAGAGATGATTTCAGCTGCCTCCTTACCCCTTTTCAGTCCCGGTTTGTTGTGTGCCTGGCATAGCGAGCTTGCTAATGAGCCAGTGCGAGGTGCAGCATGGGCACCTTCCAGGGAGCCAAAGGGAAGGCCACGAAGGTGCCGCGCAGCAGGAATCAGGCCAGCGCAGCAGGGCTGGCTGCGCGCTCAGGTTAGCGCTCCTCCCGCCCGAGCCTTCTTTCACAAGCATGCATTTTAATGACGAGCTAAATGAGCTTGCTTGTTTAATTGTGCGATGCTTTTGGCTTCGGTAGTGAATCATGCTCAGCACGCATCCAGGGGTGCTGGCGGAGCCTGTGGAGCGTGGGGAGCTCCTGGCAGGGCGCCGGGCATGCGTGTGCCGAAGGCTGCGGCCGCAGCTGCTGGCCCTGGGGACCCGGCACCCTGGAGGTGTTTGCAGCTTGTGTACAACCCACCATGAGCCATTCCGGATCACCCGCGTCCCTTCCTGTCCCTACGCTTTCCAGCTGGATGGGTGGCACTGGCTGGGGACAGATGCTGCTGCTCCAGTTTGTCTAACGAGCTTCGATTTTTGCTCCCCCTCTAAATGTAAATATTTTTATATCTGCTAAAGTACAGTTAAAAGATGAAGGGAAGCAAGAAAGCTGGTAAGCTGGTTATCTGTTCAGCTCTGAGAAATGCCAAGCTTAGGTAAACAGCACCAATTTCTTTATTTTGTAGGTATCTAGGAGAGTCTTATACAAGATAACTGGGTAACACAGGATGGAGGGGTGCATGTTTGTACATGGCTGCAGGGCTGGCTGGCTGTAGAGTTAAAAAAAAAAGAGAAATGGTATCCCATCTGGCTTAAATATTTACATAGTTTTAGTTGAGTAGGAGAAGAATATTTGATTTGGGTTGACCTGAACACAAACAGCGTGTTTCTTCAATTCTATCGGGCAAGGGGCTCCTTCAACTGAACCCTTTTTCCTCCCACCTATATTTTCTGCTAAAATAGTTCCTCTTGGTGCTGTTTCAACACAACTCAGTCCTTAATTTTGCTATCAGTTTTGACTGCCTTTTGGACTGACCCTGTTGCCTGTGTAGGCAGAAACCAGAAATTTTGAAAACCAGATGTTTGTGTACATGTCTTGCTTCCACTCCTTCAATACATACACCTCCATCCCAACCCCATATTTTTATTGCTATTAGATTCTTAAGGAAGGGGACATTAACTGTCTGTAAGGGTTATGAGCAAATTGTTTTTGTGCAGTGTTGTTTTAGGTTCTTTGTACTTGAAACCCATTTTATCTGCATATGCAATTAACGGCATAAGTCACTGTCGATGTATCTATTGTAGGTTTTTGCCAGCAAAAGAACAAAATTAAATTTCTCCAGAGATTTCCCTGTGACCTCTTTGCTTTCTTCCCTTCTCTACTCTCCTTTTTCTCCTTGCCTTTTGGAGTGGTGGTGAAGAATCCAGCATAAACTCAGCTGCTCTCTCCTTCATTTGTGCTCCTCCTTTCAATGGGATGTCTGTTGTGGTCATGGTTAGGACTTGGAAGCTGCCTGATCTTAGCAACAGGCTACAGCTTTCTGCTCTTCTCCTGTTACCTCAGCATGTGCAGCCCTGGCAGTGTTAAGGTCTGTTCAGGCATGTCAGTCCCCCAAAGCCTGAGGTTAAACAGATGTGGCTGGCTTCTGGTTTAATCTAAAGGTAAAGAGAAACACGGAGCTATTAGCTGGCTTTTTGATATGTTTTAAAGAAAAATATCCCTGATTTCAAGTTAAACAATAAATATTTTAGGCTCCTGAGTTTTGAATGGTTGATAGAAACGGGTGCCTTTATTAGAGAAGCTACAATGGACAGTAGGTCATACACAAGCAATAGTTTTGAGAGAGCTTCCCTTGTTCCCAGGAAATAGAAATTCCCTGTCCCTACTAGAAAGCAGCATGTCTTGGAAATGAAAGATGATTTCTTCAGGATCCTTGAGCTGCCGCAGCCTTGCAGGATGAGGTTGTACAATGTGGTGGCTTGAGTGGTAGACCTGGATGAAAACATTTCCCAGCCCTCCTCTCCTCCCCACTCCCACGTCAGGCTTTGCTGCTCCCTTGTCTGTGCCAGTCAGCAGCCTGCATCTTGGTGCTGATGATGCTCAGAGACACCCTGAATTCAATCATCCCTGGCCCCCAGGTCTGGGAGGAGGAGAGGGCAAGGACCTGCAATGCAGAAAGGGAGCTGGCCCCCCATTGCAGATGCAGGGCTGTGATGGTTTGCAAAGCCAGCTGCTCTCTCTATGGCCTGTGCCCCTTCTCCCCAGCACAGGGGGGAAGGGTTCCTGGTGTCTCCCAGGAGGTTTCCCAAGGTCTGGGTAGGCAGCAAGGATCTCTCCTGTCTGTCCTTCATGCTTTTTGCTGATGGAAGCATAGTGTTATGGTGACATTTTCTGAAGAGTCAAAAACAGAATACACAAACACCGGGGTGAAGTACTGAAGGCTGGATGATGCCGCCATCCTGCATTGGCTGATCTCACCCTGTTAGTCCACCCTTGTCTTCATTTACCTGGAACAAAACTGAGTCCTGTGGGGAGCTGAGTATGAAAGAATAAGCAGACATTCTTGTTGGCAGAACAATGAAGAATCTGGCTAAGAAAAGTGAACTAACTGCAGCAAAAATGCATTTGGCAGATATATCCTTTCTGTTTACCAATATTATGCAAACTTTTTTTATTTTAACCAGCTTTTCATCTTGCTCAGTGAATGGTTAGAGGGAGCATAGCTGAGTCTGGAGAGTACTTGTACATGATTTGAATATTTGTTGTTTGTTTTACCTCTGTTGGTTGCTTGCAATGAGCTGTAATTTTTTTGCTACTTTTTTTCCTCTTCATTTTTTGATACCTGCCTTGGGAATTCCCAAGCCACAAGAAACTTTTACATTAGCTCTGCAAATGCTTTCAATGCAAATTGTTATGCCAGTTTTTTAGCACATCTTCATTAATGGATATGTGTTTGCACACGAACGTCAGTAGTGTCCATGTTTGAGAACCTTCTGGAAGATGGAAATAAATTGTTATGAACGTTTGCTGTAAGCTTATGAAAAGAAACCTTGAACACTGTGAATTTGTAGGGGTTTCTTGAATAATTATCTGTAAGTACTTCTCCTTTCCCCATTGTACTATTTCCTCCAATATGCATGTAGCTGGGAAAAGCAACACCTTTATGTTTTCAAAAATGAGATCTTCATCACCTATCACAGGAAAGGATATATTTTCATGAGCTGAAAATAGTATATTCTTTAAACTTTCACTGTGGACCGAGGGAAACTCTGGACTATTGAGCTCAGATGCTTCTGGAGAGATGAAGGGTAAATAGCAGGGTGAATCCTCCTTGTCTCGCACCATCTCTTACTGGAAATAAAACACCTCTGTATTGGCAAAACAGGAGTAGAGTCTGTAGCATATGTGATTGTCCCAAAGCAGAGAGCAGTGTGGACCTGGTCTGGCAGCAAGGCCTCCCACCTGGTTTGTTTAGTGATGGAGATGGCCTGTGAGAGCTCTTTGGTAGGGTCGTGGGTCCTGGTTACTGCCCCACCCTTCTGAATGGAGACAGTTCACCTGGGAATGCCCCTGTCCTTATCAGGCATTTTCTGAAATGAGAGCACTCCAAGTTCCTACATGCAGCCCTATTTGTTCATAAAGGCCTGCTGTAGAGATGTCTATTGCAGCAGCCCTTTTGTCTCCATCTAGATAGGAAAATTCCATGTAATTAGTGAAGGCCATTTACATGTTACCTATGCTCGTCCCTTAAAATTTGTCTCATCACACATGCGACACACTCTGTCTATGCTTGAATTGTTTGTTTGTTTTGACTAGCCCTCAGCTACCTGAAAAAGGTTCTTTTTCTAGTTTGGGTTTTGGTTGTGTTTTTTTGTTTTCTTTTTAATTTCATACCTTGGTATTTTAGAAATCCTTGAGTAGTCTTTGAAGGTAGTTTCATGTTGAGGCAAGTGTAATCCCTTTTTGTGAGAGGGGAGGCAGCTTTGACTGTTTTTTGAGTTTTTTTTCAGAGCCATAGGGTTTTCAAAAAGTATATGCATATCTATCAGTCAGTTGCTTTTTAGCTTTTCCTTTGTGTCTTGCTGTTCAAGTCTCAGCAGAAAGAATGTTGTGTTGTCTGCCATGTCTGTGGTTTTGCCCTGTGTTTGTAGAGAGTGTATGTATTTACTATTTTGGTGAAATATATGCCTGTCCATTATTATGTTATACAAATGGGTTTTATCTGTTCAGCCCGTATTGCTTGATTCCAAATGCATGATTTGTCCTGAGGAAATAATTTAGTTCTGGCAGTACCTCCTGGTTTTCGTTCTGACAGGCCTTATCAGATAGCAAAGACTTTGAAATTTGCATGTCTCTTCCTTTTTGTCTGTTACTACTACTAACAGAGGTAGAAGTAACATCGAGCTTATGTGTGACCTGGTATGTATGCAACTCTTGTAATACACTCTAGACGTTTTGGGAATGCTATCAATAAGTCTTACAACATATTCTCTTGTGGTTTATGGCCATTTTTTACTCAAATGGTTTTACTTTATCTGCTCAAGGCAGATGAACAAGATCTGCCGTTAGATTAATTGAAGCAGGAATATAGGAATACATGCTGTGGTTGTCAAGAAGGCTCCTTGATGATGCTTTTGGTCTTTCCAGACCAAGCTCAGGATATACATGCACAGCTGCCCCTCACACGTGGTCCAGGTCCATGCATGCAGGAAATAAAGCAGCATTTCACAGCATGACTTAACACATTAAGCTGTCAGGTTACCCAAGGCAGAGGAGGCACCTCCTGTATTACTACAAAAGACCTGTTTAAAATTTGTCTGCTGTGGGTTATATCTTTTGCACTCTGCCACATCTATGGTACTCCTATATGTGTTGTTATGTAAGAGACTACACTGTAAGACTTGTCAAAGCAGCAATTTTGAATGTCTAGCATCAGCATTTCTCAGTCACAGGATTAAAGTGATTTCTCTAACAGACCAGCTCTGAAGTGTGCTAAGAGAAGTACTTTGGTGTTTGGAGAACTGCTAGGGTAGCTTGGTCCACTGAATGTAGGGTAATGTTTAGAAACAGACAACACTGCTTTCAGGAAAAGGTTGATGACAAGAGGCAGTTCATGCAGAGGAAGTAAAAAATGCTGGACAGCCGTGGCCTACCTCTTCACGCTTAAGTGTCAAACTTGGTGTCAGAAATAAGTGGCCTCCTGTGAATATGTGAAATCAGAAACTTAGGGATCTTTATAATACACACAAGCAAAGAACTTGAATGCCAGCAGTACAGGCCAAGAAGGCTTTGACATTGCTCTAAGTACACTGGAAAAAGAAAGAGAGGGTCAGATCCTGTTGAACCACTGATGTGCAGTACCTGTTATAGATTCCAGAAGGACCAGGGAGTGGAAGCTTGAAGGAGCCTTGGTAAAATTCCAGGTGCACTCCAGAAACATCTTCAAACTAAGGAAATGCAGAAAGTATCACATGCAAAAGGTTCTCATCAGGCATTGCTGGGAAGTGCTTTGTTAATATCATTGGCGCAAACCAGATGATTTGTGTGAACTTCAAATCTCAAAAGTCAAACTGTGCTTCAGTGATCAGGACAGAAATGAGGTAATTCTGAGCAGGACTGCACAGAAAGCTATGAATAAGCCTGACAAACATGACAGCTATGTTCCAAGAGAGTGAGGCAACTCACATCACACACAGTGTAAACAGAGAAAAAGAATAAATATAAGCTATGTTTTTTGCAGGAACAAACACATAGAAGAAAGCAGGAAAAGATAAACAAATGAAAAGGAAGTTCTGGGGAGAAGAAATTCTGTTGTAGTTAAAAATGCTCTATGTACTGTGCCACCTGCATCGATTTTAGCAGATGCTATCACTATTGAAAAGTCTTTTAAGCATGTGTAGACAAAAAAAAAAGTCTGTACAAGATAGTGCTTCGACTCTACAATAAGTGTGGGATGGCTGTAAACCTGAGTGTAACACCAGCTCAGGGCAGATGCATGCGGACAGGAAACGGTTGTGTGGTGGGGCATTACCAGTAAAGTCATTGTACTGTTAAAGGGAAGAATGTGAAAATATGATCAAGCACTGCAAATGTTAGTCACTATTTGCCAATGAAAACCTCAGGGCAGACACCAAGGGGAAGTGCAGTTACTACTGATGTTGCTACTTACCTACATACTAATAAATTCATAACATTTGTGACATGCATTGTGGGACAGACGAGTGATTAATATAATAGAGACACAAAGAACTCTAAAAATCTAGTCTGAGCAGACATGTATTGCGGTATCCCTACAGCGAAACCTCTGAAAGATTATCAAAATGTTTTTGAAAGTCTGAAATTTCTTCCAGGCACTCTTCACCTGGAAAAAGATTAAAGAATTCAGCTGCTATAGTGCTTGCCCCACGGAGTAATTGCTGTAAGAGGAGGAAAAACTGTGAGATATAGAGAAATTGGGGGGAGGAGGGAAGGTAACACTGCCAGTTGTAAAGTCTACACAAGCAATCAGCATATGGTCATCACGGAAAGACAGCTGAGGTGTAATTTTGAAAAGCTGAGCACCTTGGAGCTCATTACAAAGTGTGTGTGACTGGGGAACCAGTGGCAAAAATGAAAAGCGGCCATCTGTGACACTGAGTATTGAGGGTACTGGCAAGTGGATGCAGAAAACACCGACCTTACCACATTTTGGGAATCAGCAAGTAAATGATGGAGGTGGCTGAGGATGGCATTTAAGATCAAGGCTAAAATGAAGGTTATCAGGGCTGCCAACAAGGTATTTTAGCATACAGGATCTGTTACCAATGATACTTTTGTAGACTGATAGGAGGACTGATTTCAGAGGAATGGAAACTGTCAAATCAAAACTTCAAACTCATCAACCTGTTGGAAACAGGGAAGTTATTCTATGGCAGAATGGAAGTAAGACAAAACCATGGCTGTCTGCAATAATGTGTTTAGGCTGGAGTTTCCAGTTTGCGATATCCTGACCCCAGTAGTGCCAGTGCCATGGTAGATACCCACAGTGAATTGGTATTTTATACCTTTTTCATCAATTGAAGCTCTTACATGTTCTCAGGTTCTTCCTGAGAGTATTTATTCCTAGCTTCTCAGCAGCCACTTGGAGATCTGGATGCAAACATGTATCATGGGATATTTTCCAGACTTATGGCACCTGATACAATTACCTGTGCCACCCATAGCCAGGGGCACAGCCATCACTTATATAAATATGCTGGTGACCCTGCTGTTTTCTCTGGAAATTATACCAAAATGGTACCAGTGAGTGAGATTCTTCTTGAGATGTTCTTTAAGAAGGTTAGCTAGTTGCTTTTATGTCACACCATTCTGATTACCAGAACTAAGACTCAATCAATCATGTTGAAAAGGGAATTTGGAAGTAAGTTGTGGGTGTTTTTTGGGGACAGAAATGTGAATTTTGGGTACAGGGATGTTGAACCTTTTGGATCCTGTGGCTTTTAAATCTTCATATGTTTCTATTTTGACAGCTGTCTCTGCCCTCTGTAATGCCCCATTCATCTCTATGAAGGCGGTCTATAGGAACATAAATGTAATGATGACAGGAAATGTAAGCACCTGAGGAAACTTTGACATTAGGCCTTGTGAATTTTAGTGATGGAAATGTCTCCCCTGAGCTGGGCAACTCTTTCTATACTGTCTGTAAAATGCCTCTGAAAAAGTTTTTATTGGGAAGTACCTGTTTCCTGCCTTAGCCTGACACTTTGGTTGTGAATGGGAATGTGCTTGAGAAGCAGCCCTGTGTGCCCATCTCCTGCCTCCATTTTGCAGTGGTCAGTACGGTCTGGCAGCTGCCACTGTCCAAACTGCTCTAAAGAACTACAGGCTTCTGTCCTGGTGAGTCTAGCTGCAGATCTGCTTATGTGCCCAGCTCTAGAAAAAGAGTGAAGGCATTCAAGCAAAACATGACCATCAGCCACAAGAAAACATCACTAAAGCTCCTGGCAGGAACCCCACAAGTCTTTTAGGGAGAACAGTGTTTCAAATAAAATGTAGAGTACTATAAAAGAGGCTGATGAATGTATGATTACCAACCTGGTGTAAAACGAGCTTGTAACAAGAAATTGTGCAACTAAGATTGTGAGATCTCTGGCCTGATAGAGAGTAAGCCCAGCCACATATAGGCCAGTGTGTGGGCAGCGACTGGGAAGAATTGTGGAACAAGCTGCTCAGTGCAGACGGACGTGTAAGAAGGGGATGGACGTAGGGGAAGAATTTCGCATGTCTCCCAGAGTTATCACAACGAACAAGAAGTCCAAGATAATATCATCTGAAAGCAGCTGGATCAGTCTGTTGAGAGCAGAAAATATTTAAGAAAGATATAGTGAAGCAATGTATTAAAATGCTGGCGATGTCATATTCTTGTCTTAATAACCCCAGTTAGCCAATACCTGCTGAGAGTTGTAAAGCATGATGCAATGAAGCCAAGGGAAAAAAGATAAAGAAGTACACAGAGTTTCTGAAGGGCCTTGGAGACCTTCTCACCTGAAGCCATATGAATTGCCTCATTGTTGTAAATTATTGTTTGGATTTTGAGAAATCAGTTGAGTTGTTAGATATTGTTATTATGTCTGTAGTAGACAGATAATAAAATCATTGAACGGCTTGAATTGAAAAAGACCTCCAAGAGATGTAATTTCACACACATACACACATACCTCTTTCTTGTCATGGGCAGGGACACTTTTCACTAGACCAGGTTGCTCAGAGCTCCATCCAGCCTGGCCTTGAACACCTCCAGGGATGGGGTATCCACAGCTGCTCTGGACAACCTGTTCCAGTGCATTTGGTACTGCTTGGCTCCCTTAGATAAGCGGAGTTTTCATCCACTTGCTCAGTAAGAGCACACATTGCTCAGGTAATAGTCAGTCCTTGCCAGTGTCTTTCCAGGCTGAAAGAGGCAGTCCATGAGGTTGTGTTGGTGCCAGTGATTTGTCACTTTCCTTATGAAGCTGTTTTGGCCTCTACTTTTCTTTCCTGTTTTCTTTTTTTTGTTTTTCTCTTCCCTCCCCCCTCCCCTTTTTTTTTACTTCCCTGACTCTTCCCTGTAAAAACTTAACAGCAACATGATGGTGATAGTTTGCTTCCTCAATAAGAGTTTAAATGGGTTAATTAGTAAATATATTTTAAATTTTTTACATTTTGAAAATGAAAAGTATGCTTTAGATTTAGTCTAGGACCAAACACACTTATTAATGAGAATATTATTCTGGAAGTTCAGCATAGTATGCAATATAAAAAAGCGCATTTATAGTGGTGCAGTTAGTTAATATTCATGTGGTATTTTTCAGCTCATAAGTTTGCAGTGAATGAAGAGATGGGAAAGAGAATGAGGGATTATTGTAGAATATGGCAGAATGCATGTTATGAACTCATGTAACAAGTCATTTCGCCACTATAAAACCATCTTCAGACAGCTGCAAGGATTTTCATATACTGGAGCTGGAACAGGAGAAAAGGAACAGATCTTGGTTGGTTTGCTGCTATAATAATAATAATCCGTTTTTGCTTCCAGGCAAAGCCACAGGGCTAGACCTTGCTTGTTGTGATGTTTAGTCACCTTTGCACTTTATCTTACCTGCAAATCTCAGGCTGAGAATCAAATTGCAGCCCTCCTCAGCAGGTTAAGTCACTGTGATCCACCTTCTATTGTTAAGGAGTCATTGCTAAACCAAATGCAGGAGGAAAATTACCTGTCCTGGGGTGAAAAGCAGAAAGACAATGCTGTCCTTCCGTCTTGGGGAACCTGAAGGTGATGAAGCAGGAGAACGCTGATTTTATTTTAAATTTGTTTTTAGCTTTGGGAACCAAAGCTGGGGGTTTTTGTTGGGATTTTTTGGGTTTTTTTTTGTTATTCCCCCGTGCTTTCACAGCAATATTTGTGTGTCTGATGTATGGTCTGAAACCATGACTTCTGTGCTTTCCTTTGAGTTAATATTTAATTCTTTCTTAAACATTAACTGTGGCTAGAGTTGCTTTTGTAAAGGAGGACTGCTGTGCTAATAACACTAATAATTTCCTTTGAAAAGCATGGGAACAATATGGAACGCTGTACATGAAAAGTAAACTCTCTTAGTGGCACATGTCACTGTTTCACAACACAACTGATTTTTTTTTTGCTGTTTCTGCTGATGTTTACAAACTGTTTCTGCCCAAACTGCAATCCATGAATATGCTGTGGTGCACCCATGTCTCGTGTTGTCACAACCTTGGTTGTGAAGCAAAGCTGTGGAGATCAATGTCCTCTCACTCTCACCAGTTCATGTGGTATTAAGTGCAAGTCAAATATAAACATATATATATGTAGCTATAGCTACCAGCTGAATGGCACTTGGCACAAGCGTTTCTCAACCACAGATTCCAGGAAGAGATTTTTTTTTTTTAAGTTATCAGACACCAAAGACTGCAGGGCCTGATTCATATTAGCTATTTCTGCAGAGGTGTCTGTACTGCTATGGCACCCTTGAGGTGGGAGCCTGAGTTGTCTCACAAGCCCTCCTCAGGCATTCAGGGCCTGGGGCTGTGGGCAGCAAAGGCTAGAAGGAGAAAAGACCCATTTCCAGATGCTCAGGACAGGCACACCTCTGCAGATGGGAGCAGGGAAGGTATTTTATGCTGGAGGTGTCTGCCCTATGAAAGCCAAACCCCCATGCAGAGAGCCTTATGGTGAAGAGGGAGATTGAATGATTTTTTGGGCTTCAGTTGCTGTGAAGTGTAGTGAGGGGTTAGAGGCAGTGTCCATGGCACCCAGACCCAGTAATGGTGGCTGTGTTGGGTGCTGCTGGCAGGAGGAGGTTTGAAACCACTGAGCCAAGGGGGCGGCACCATGGCACCAGAGAAAACTCTGAGGACTGGAAGAGTTCTGCTAGGGTGGGCAAGGAGAAAGGTGCATAGTGGTGTGGCAAGAATTTCGAGGTAAATTCTCTTCCTTTTGTCAAGGAAGGTGTGTACACTGTGGTCAGGTGTCCTTGCTAGATGCTGACAAGAAATGCTGACGCTCCACCAGGGCCTCTTCTGGGAAGTTCTTTTAAACCCATGTATTTTGGGTCATTTCTCCTCTAGGGAATGATTAAGAGTCTCATTAATGCTGCAATCCCAGAATCCTCCTGACTGCTCTTTATTGTCCCTCCCTGTGCCATCAGCATGGAGAGGTGTTTTTGTGTGAGGAAGAATGAGACCCCTGCCTGTGTTTATCAGCAGCTGGGAGAGGAAAGGAGGTGCCCTCCTGGAGGAGGCACTGAGGAGGTGGAGGTGAGGCAGGAGGGGGTACTCTGGGTGGTGGGTAGCCAGAAGTAAGAGAAGCCCTTTCTGGACATGCGTGGCTGGTGTAGCTCTACTCCTCTTGCTGATGCTGTTCTGAGTACAGTTAGCACAGGCTTTTAACCCTCCACTGATGCAATTAACTTCTCCTAGATACCTTTTCTGCAGGGCAGGAATTGTCCTAATTATTTTGCGGTTCTGGCAAAATCAATTTTTGTTGTTATTCCCCCCACATTTGCATAGTAAGCCATGCTGACCAGTCAGCAGCTCTGAAGAAAGCATCCCAGAAATGCTGCCCCTCCAGTTCTGTCAGCCTGGGTAACTACCCAGTTTATCTCCTTGGATGTGCTGGCCCCACTGAACTCCAGTGTACTCTTCTTCATCCTTCAACAGCCCTAGGAACAGAAGACTTTGGAGCAAAAGGCTCATTTGGGAGTTTGGTGCATACTGTTTTGCAGGATAAGTGTGAATACAAAGCTGGGTCATTAGGTATTTCAAAAAAAGGAGAAGAAAAGGTTGAAACTTCCTTCTTAAAAAAAGCCCTGAAGTTCAGACAGTGCTTTGCAGTCTCCTCCTCCTTCTAACTTGTGAAAACTATACCAGTCCAACAAGATCCTTTTTGCCTCACCTTTTGCTTCCAGGAAAAAAGAGGCATGCAGAACTGGGAAGGACCTCTAGGGTTAATGACTCTAGGCACTTCTGTCTCATCAGGCAGGTTGCATTTGAGTGATCCTTTTCTTAAATTCATGAGCTTTTTTCTAAAAGGAATATATATTTGTTTTTTGGGGCCAGAACCCTACAAGGAAGCCAGGGCACCAGCATAGTGACTAGTACCTTCTAATTTTCAACCTTCACCACCCCTCCAACATGCAGTTGCCATCAAATGGCAGTGTTGTCCTGCAGTTTCCTCTGCCTGATAGAGGTAACACTGCTCTCTCTCATCTTCCAGGAGAGGTTCTACTGCACGCCCCGCCGAACTGGGTGCCTGGGTGTTCCTTGCTCCCCATGCCTGCTGCCTGGCCAAGCTGGCTCTCTGCCTGACCTCGTTTGGGTGTCGCTGCCTCTGCCAGCTCCCTGCCCCAACAGGCTTCCCCTTGGCTCACACCAACCTGGTGTGCAGGGCAATGACAGGTAGGAGTGCGTGGATATGTTCTTGGTGAGGAGATGGGCCTAAGAAAGCTTCACAAAAAGGAGTGGTACTCACAAGAGATCAAGGTAGGTAGAAGGCAGGAGGCTGCCTTACCTATCAGACAAGGCCAATGCAGTATGTGCAGAACTAAAGTGAGATAAAAATAGGCAAAATCAAGGTGAAAATAAGGGCAGATGGACTAAAACTCAGCCTTGGGGAAGAGAGGGCAGGCTGTTTTTTATCTGGAAAGGACTAGAAGCACCACAAAAGGCTGAAGGGCAGCACAGTCAAATTGGTAGCCAAGGAGAAGGATTTTGACTGTTAGACCTCTGTGTTCTTGCACTGACAGATACGCTGCTGCCATGCAGCGAGCCGTGTTTGTGTTAGGCAGCAGGTATGGGATGACTGTGCGCCGTGCAATGCCAAAGTATAAACTTCTCTCTTTCTTTGTATAAAAGCTCCAAGGATATCCCAAACATAAGACCCTGCATTTCAGATTTCTCTGTTTAGTCTGTGTGCAATAATTTAATCTAATATGCCAAAATATTTGTAAGCACACATTTGGTTTGTCATGTGTGTGTTTTACTACTGATCTGAAGCAGAATTAGCATCCCACTTCTGATGCTCTTTCCTTAAAAGAAAGAAAAAAGCCTTCATCTCCAGTGCTGACCTGATCTTTTGCTAATCTATGGCGATCAAGTTTTATGACCCAGGGTCACACTAATCCTCAGTGGTCATGTAGTTACTATAGTTTCACTGATAGAACAAGATTGGCACACTGCAAAGCGATGCAGGGTCTGTTTCTGGCTGGGGTAATTCTGAATGTCTGCACGGACCCCGCTCCGACCTCTCAGTCTCCTTTGTAAATAGATTCGGTGACTCTTTGAACCAAGGAACGCCCCTTTCCTGGTCATTTAGCTCTTTCTTCTTTGCTCACACGCTTCTGGGGGGATTTAGCATGGTTCTGGACTCAATGTGACTTTGGAGATTGAAGTTGCATGGTGGGGGTAGGGGTGGGGGAAGGGAGAATTTGCTCAGATTTTGTCCCCTGCTTCATAAAAATTTGTGTTGCTATTGACTTGCAGATAAAGTAATCTTCCTAGGACAAAGGTTACAGTAAAACTGCAAAACCATTATTACTGGCAAACTTTATAGACTATGGGTGCAGGTATTTTTAGCTCAGTACTGTCTTAAAAATTCAGCCTCTAGTTTTCTTTCCTTCCTTCTTTCCTTCCTCCTCCTTCTTTCCTTCCTCCTCCTTCTTTCCTTCCTCCTCCTTCTTTCCTTCCTCCTCCTTCTTTCCTTCCTCCTCCTTCTTTCCTTCCTCCT
>NW_024582063.1:11982722-12249876 GCF_017639235.1 Corvus kubaryi | reverse complement strand
TCCTTCCTCCTCCTTCTTTCCTTCCTCCTCCTTCTTTCCTTCCTCCTTTCTTTCCAGTAAGCCTTAACACACCTTAGACTCACCATGTGTCAGATCGGAATAATGACCATTTTTACTTACTTTATGAATCACCAATTAATCTTAGAAGACAGGATAATACTATATTGATTAGTGTCGGGCAAGGCAAGCTCAGATTCTTATCTGCTGGGTTTATCTTCTAACTAGCAGGTATGCTATGAGTCTGGTTTATGCTTGTGGAAAGGAAAACTCCAAGAACTGTGATATTGCTTACATTAATACTGCCATGACTCTGCTGGTGACCAACTAATTTATTAGAAACCCATACAACTCTTAGAGTTCACTTTAAGTTGTGTTGATTTCTCAATCCATTGCTTTAACGTAAGCTTAAATTCACTGGTTCAGACTGCACTGAGAAAATAAGTATTCTCAATTGGTATGCAATTTTCTTGTGTGCCTCTTACCCACAGGAGGAAGAGCTGAGGGGCTTGGTGTGGAGCAAGGCACGAGTGATACAATGCATGGCTTTTTAATATGACGGTCCTGTTCAGTGCTGGGCAGGATTTTTCACATGCATGTTTCCCCCCCTCCATCTCTGCCCTACGACCTGTAGAGGGGGAAGCTGGGCAATGCCTTCTCCCGTTGTGTTTGCCCTGCAACTGGAGAATGTCCTTCTCCAGAAATGTCAGCCCATGTCAAGCAGCTTTCAGCAGCTCTAAATTCGCTAATGGCATTAACTTGCTTTAAATGCATTTCCCCTTTTAGAATCTCTGCCCTTTGTCAATGGGATGGGGCTGGTCTCCTTTTGAGTTTGAAATGTGGAAACCTTTCTTCTCACTTGCCAGACGAGCTCTGTGTTGGATGTAGCAAATGCAGTTCGATATCTCCAGCAGACTGTCTCCTCTCTGTTGTGTATCTCGTCCTGTAAGCTCTTCTCAACCTGGAGGCAAAAGCTGAAATGTCACAAAGCAGGCAGCTGCTTCTTCCTAAAACACCTGTGAGTCAGTCCCCAGTGGGCATGAAGATGAAGATAACCTGGAAGACTTGCAGGGGCAGGCTCCATTCATCACCTCACAGTTCCTTGCTAATCTGTTTTAACCCTCCCAGACACTTTTTTGCTCAGTCTTAAAAAGCAATTCAAACTTCTTGTCACTCAGGAGGACTATGCTGACCACTGGATATAGGAGGAAGCTAGGGTTCAGGAACACCTGATCTGAATCTTAAATTGGCATGCATTTAAGGTGTCTGTGAGCTTTGATTTCACTGAATAATGATAGCTCTTCTTATTTCCGTTATTGTGAAAGGAGCTACTGACACATTGGACACCTGACTACAAATTAACGTTGTTGTATGTTGTCTCCTTGGTGATGCAGTTACCTTTCAGTAATAATTACACAACATTAACCATGGTACAGAGATAAATTGCTGAATTATTTTTAATATCTTCTGAAAAGTTCCATAATTGTCCCAGATGCAACATAAGTATGCTGTTTATCTGAGAGAAGAAAGGAGCTTGTACAGAGAGATTCTACTTCCCCTGCCCCCCTTTTCTTTTAAGTACAGTATATTCTATACTTTAGGTTAATGGAGGGGGTGTACTAGTTGAGGGAGAAGAAACTGTTGTAAACTGTAGTTTACAATGCCCAACATGAGTTCATGTGTAGTTTTAGAGGCAAAAGCCTGTTTGCTGAGGTTTGATATAATACTCCCTGCTCTTTTGTTTTATTATCTTGCAGCTGAGCTGTCTCTGGAGGGAGTGAAAGGAATTTAGGCAAAAGAATGAAACAGGCTGGATTGCTTAGCCATGAAGCAGGGCCAGGCTGATATAGGATACCACTGGCTATTGTATATTTTCAGGCTGCAGTGTTAGGCTGAGGGTGAGGTAAGTACAGTTTGCTCCACTTCGTGGGGCTTGAGAGATTCTGATTTATAGCTGTGCTCAACCCTGTGTCCTGGCATTGTAAAACTCATCCTTGTAGTTAAATATATTCAAAACCGACCTATTTTTTATTTTATTTTTTCTTTTCCCTGTGCATTTGAGGTTATGGAGCTGCACTCTTGATCATGTTTTTAAGTTATTTGCCACAACCACAAAGGCTAGAGCTGTATTTGTTTAGAAACAATCCATCCACATCCACACCCTAAACAAAATCTGAGTAGCTCACCTCATCATCTGGATGGCAGGTTTTAAGAGACTCCTGGAATGAGAATTACTAAAAATAGGTAATCAAAATGAGATTTGTACTTGAGTTCATGGCAAAACACCTGTTCTGTCATACGAAGGCCCTGACAAGCACTGACACCAATGGCTTGTAAAGCCTGCAAGATGCTTTAAAAATGTTTTAAGAAGTTGAGTGGAAGCATGAATATTTTACAGAGTTGTTTGGGGTTTTTTTATCTTGCATTGGTCTCTCTGAATAGCTACTCTTCACAAAAAGTGAATTAAAAGCTTTTTGTTTTGTTCAAATGTTTTCACTTAACTCTTTGCTAAACAATTATTTAGTTCCTCTCATAGTTGACTTTTCCATCCATGGATATAAAGACTTGGCAGATATATTGGCTAAAAATAGATTTTAAACCCCAGAAATTATTGCAGTAGCTAATGTAGCATTTTTTGCGTACATGGAAACTTGGGCCGCTTTTGCAGTGCCACTAACAAAGACCTTGTGATTTCTTAGCACAACTTACAGCAGAGTAGTTTTCCCAGCTGACAAAACTATGGTCCTAATTCAGTTGGCAAGGACAATTTTCCTTGGAAATACTCTTATTTTTCAGTGGTGGATACTACTAAAAGGGAGAGAGGGTGACATATCTATACTGTCTTATCTATTCTTTCAGACTAAACACAGGCTTACAAAAAATACTGAATCTGATAATACTCATAAATATTCCCTTTCCCCCTCCTTTTCCCTCCTTCATTAGAGATGATCTTCAGTAAGGGCAGGCAATGGGAAGCTTGAAACACAGGAAGAAGCAATTGAACAATGACTAAATATAAGTAAATTTCTGATACTGCATGAGTTCTGCCTTTTTTAAAAAGCAAGTATCAAATCACACATCAAGGTATCCATCAAAATGAGTTGTAGCAAATAAAAGAATAAAAGTGTGATAAAAGATAATCACAAATTACAAAGCACCCTACTCTATGGGAGGGTGAAAGAAGGGGATAAAATTTCACTGGAGATGAGGCTTGCAATTTATCTTACAAGAATTAATACGGAAGAGTCTTAATCTGTTACAAAACATAATGAAGTTCATTAAATAACAAATGATGTTTATAAAATATAAATAATCTCATATTATTGCTTTTTATCTATATTACCTGTGAGAGTTTTCAGTAAGTATATAAATTGATCTAGAAGATACAGGGATCTTTGGCTAAGTAGTTATTAAAGTTCACTGTCCAGAGTCCAATTCTAGAGTGCTCTGCAACAAATCATCACTGTTGCTGGCTTCTAGGCAAGCCCTACCCTGGCATTATCCCTTATTTTTTTCATATGGTGTGCTATGGAGACCTTTCTTTTTGCTATAAGTTGTGACCTGCTGATAAGAATGTCCTGAAAATTCACTTTTGTCTATTCCAAGCATGCTGTCTGAGAGAAGCACAGAAGATACTCAACCACCGTCACTGCATTAGAGCAAGACCAGGTCACGTAACAGTGAGGTTTTCTGCCAAGGAAGAGCAGATATTTGCAGGACAGCAGCTTACAGCTTTCTGCCAGCACCATCTCACTGGAGTGCAGGTGGTGTGGCAGTGTGTATCAGGGAGGATGCTCCAGCTTGAGGCAAACTGGAGAATGGTGAGAGGCTCTTGACCATGTCACCCTTGGCTTGGCCGCTCCTATTCAGCAACTGCAATCAGATGAGGCTAGCCCTGTGAAGGGGGTTAATATGCCACACATGGCTGTGTCAGCCTGCAGATTTAGCAGCCACTTATACAGGGAATTGATTCAGACCATGGCACAATCAAAGTAATAAATTTAAAAGACAGACTGCCAGTGGTGGACCTTCACTTTAAAATTGTTGGGTAAAAAACTATTCTATTGACCTCAGGATAGTACCCATTAATTTCGGGAATCTTCTGCTTCTGGAGAACTATGTGCCCAAGCAGAGGAGAAAGAGGAATTTAGAGTGGTTGGTGGTGTATTTTGGTAATTTGTCTACCCCCCGATTACCAGGACATTCCTTCCAGTTTGTTCCCAACTTTCCTTCTCTATGCAGCCTCCTGTTGATTTTCTCTAATAACATTGGTCATGGTAGGTTTTCTTGTAAACAATTGTGCTTTTGTGTTTCAACCTATGTTTCACTTTGAAATATGCTAAAGCTAAAGGAACATCTGAACAAATTATGCAAGACCGTGAGGACTGAGGGGAACTTCCCTCTAAAACTCTGTGAGAATCTGAGTCCCAAACACATATATTGCAACTAGGTTTTGGTAATAAGCTTTTCTCAACAGTTCTTCTGTAATTAGACTGACAGTATGTAAAAAAGTTCAGGCCTCAGGACCCTTTTGGTCACCAGTGGTCCTAAATGCATATTTTTGTTTGCCATTCTGTGGCTCTTGCAGAAATGAAGTTAACATGCTATTACATAGGTGATGTGTGCTAGGCATCTGCAGTCCCTCCTGCAGCATAATGCAAGCCTGTGATGCTTTCTGCTAAGCCCCTTGGCTCGTTCCTCTTGTTTGTGTTTGTTGTAAAACTATCTAAGGAACTTCTGTGAGATGAGGTTCATGGTGTGGGTTTTGCTCTCCTCCACACCCACTGCTGGGTGCTCCAGAGGTTCTGATCAAATTCCAAGTTCGCTGCAGCACAGAGCCTTTATCAAGGGAAAGCATGCTGTATGCAAAGCATGTTGAAGTGCCTTCTTATGAAATGAGGTTTGACTTTCTGTGATATCAAAAAGAACACTAACCCAGAATTTAATATATCCTGGGAAATCATATTTCACAATCTAATGCCTGGAGCCCTTTTCTTTTTAATATGAGGATCAGAATCCTGATCTCTCTCATGGTTTGCCTAAGCATTTTATGTTAAATGACAGTAAGTTAATAAGTACAAAATAATGGGTGGTTAAGTACCGTTTAGCAGCCTAACACTGTCTAAATGGGAAAACTCTTGGTATAAGATAAGGAGCGAATTTAAAAGAGTAAAACTAAATCAGTGTAGCCACATCTTGTAGACATTCCAGTTTTGATATTAAACTAGATGGGGTTATTTTAGCTTACTGTTTATGAAGGCTTTTAAACTAAATAGTGAGTCTTACCCTGCCATATCCTGGAACAAAGGTGTATCCACGTAATGGAGCGGTGTTAGTGCATCTCTAGCGGCTCAGCCATCTTGGTAGGATTATTTAAAGCCTTTGAGGCGAGGAGAGCTACTGGAACTGTTGCCAGGGGACTTAGTGAAAAGCGAAAAGCTGACATGTGCTAAATGTGCAGTGACTTCTCCGATAACATGTGATAGTGTGGAACAATGGAGTGGGCAAGCTCGATAAGAATTTCCAGTAGGTTTGTGCTGAGAGAAAGGGGCTGCGATAGCTGTGCAGAGAGTGGCTTGCCATGGCCTGATGTAATGGCAGCTTTTTTGAAATGAAACGAGGGGAGTAGGTGCCTTCTGCCTGAGCCAGTAATGGGCTGCTGAAGCCAGGGTGGAATTATCACACTGGGATACTGCTGCAAAAGCTGCTATGAGTGTCACCTGCTCCTGCCACAGGAGTAATAGTAACGATAATAGTAAAGTAATGTCAGACAAGGGGAATGTTAGTATAAATGATAATGGGGCTGTTTCTAAGGACTAGTAAAAGTACTTTTGTAGAAGATTTACTACTGTATCTGCTCTCAGGATGACAGTATACCATCTCCTGTGGTAATCCTGCATGACTCTGCATCATCTTTTTCCATTGTCAGGTGATACTACACAGGATTGACAATAGTTTCACATGCTTTGCCTATATATGAACTATGCAACCCTGCCTGACCTAGCAGTCAGCTAGACTTAAGTCTTTGGAGTGATTTCTTTAAGGAGAAGAAAATAATGGATGGATGACGAAATTTGGTATGTCTTGGATTCAGGCAGATTACAAGCAATGTCTATAAATCCCTGAATATATTATGTATTAATCAGCAGGAGAAAGTTTTCTGTCTGATTGTAGTTCTTTCTATCTAAAACTGTTATCCAGAGTTCTTTATTAGATTTTTCCCAAAGTATTGCTACAAATCCTTCTCTGCTGTCTGTTGATTGCTGTGCTTTTGTGGTGTTCTCTCTCATATATGCAAGGCTTCAGCTTGCTCTTTTCTTCCTCCACCTGACACACTTACATTTGCATTTAAATTCCATGGAAAACTCCTCAGGCTGCCTGGCTTGATTCATATTTGTGATTTTTTTTCCAGGATATTTTGCTGGTGTTGTGTATCACCTGAGTTTCCTGTTTCATTAAACAGTTTAACACTTCATTCTATGGGTCCTGGCAATGCAGCTTTGGTGGGCCTGTGTGCTGACACAGCATAACTGTTTGAGGTGAAAAGAGGTGAAAAATTCAGACCATGGAAACACTTGAAGGTCTTTCCTAGACTAGACAGAGAAATGTAATGTCCTTAATAAGGGTTAGGACATCATATAGAGGCTGATCTTTTGCAGAGGCTACATTGGAACAGTATGCAACCACTTTAAAGTGTACCAGAGCATACTAGTACTATTCATAAGTGTGAAAAATGAAGGGACTTTTCGGACAATTTCAAATTCTCTGCACTGCACTGTGGGATAGAATAAAAAAGTCCAATCAGGCTCAACATCTCTTCCTGGGAGAGATTCCACTAGCTCAGTGAGTCTCTGCTTAGTGAAAGAAACCTTGATCTGCTGTTGCATATGTATAGATGAAATACAGAAATGTCAGAGTGCTCCAAGGATGAATGCCCATGCTGTGGTGCTAAGACTTGGATGACTCTGTAACCGACATCAGCAGATGAAAAAAAATTGCATTGCAAAAAGCAAACTAAAACATTTTCCTTTTTTTTTTTTTCCCCAAACTGCCTCAAGAAGGTCTGAATTATATGAAGTTGGCAGGTTCAAGTGTGACTCAACTCATTGTTTTCATTCTCTCATTTTGGCAGCCTTCAGTAATTCCAGATGTTATTTCTCTAACCACATGGAAAAATTCTTATTAAAAAAGGGGGGTGGGAGGGAGAGAAAGGAACTGTTTTCCTGCATTTGGTACACTTTTAAAGCAATGCTGATATTGCATAGACAGTGCTCATGTGCAGCAGGCACTAAGGCTAGCTGGAGGCATGCCCAGGAGGAGACAGCCCCAAGATAAAAGGCCCTGTGTTACAGGGGAGAAATGAGAAGAAAGCCAAAAGCAGCTAGTTAGTTCAGTGAAATGGTGTTCTGTCATTCTAGGACTCATTTGTTTGGAACTGTGAGGCCAGGACAAATGGGGAATTTACCCTGAACCCGCTATAGTGAGGAAGCCTGGAGAATTATAGTATCGTGTCAAAGACAGAATGAATGTTTTTCTTGCACCGTGACCATGGGGGAATATATAGTTAGCTCACAAACAATGCCTTGCTTTGAATAGAAAAAGGATTCATGTCTGCTTGGATGGTGTGATTTTAGAGCACATGAATCTACTTACTTTGCTTGGCTCACCTAGCATTTCTCAGTTTAGGGAGAAATGGAGAAGGCCCTTTTACATTTAATAATTAGAAGGCCCCTCCAATTTAATAGAGGATAGAGGCTTGTATGTTATGGTAGCATGACTTTGCAAGGTGGGTCCAGCCTCTCCTTCTGCATTTTTGAAGTCTCCTTCAGGATCCAGGAATTCCAGAGGTCTGAACCTGTGCTAAAGGAGATAAAGGACAACCCCTTTCTGCAGTTCCCAGCCCGAGGTGGAAAAAAAAGTGGTGGGCTGAATCACATAGCCCCAGTGCCTCCAGCCAACACGGGGTAGTCCTTAGCTGAGCAAAGCTCGTCTCCTAGGCTTACATCCCATCGGGGAAGAGCCCTCAGGATGTGGTCACAGCCCCCCTTTTGGAGCCAAACTGCACCTTGTACCACCATTGGTGGCTTGCCTTTCCAACCCAGAAGGAGGCTTGGGAGCATAAGCATATAAGCTGAGGACCCTTTAAATTTAGTAAAATAATAAATAGCACATAGAAGATCACCAACTCTTCCTGAACTATTGTGCAGAGTACTAAATCTTATTAATAAAAGCTGGTCTGGTGAATGCACTTAGAGCAGCAGGCTCAGAGGAAAGCACGCGAGAGGAAATATTAGCGTGCTTTTGAGAACTGTAGGTTTGCCCTCAGCTTTTACATAAAAGACCTTATTGACACCTCCTTATAAGAACAAGTTTTGGAGTCTTCTCACTCTTAAAAAAAACCTTTCACTATGAAAAGAAAGGCCAGTCTACATCTAATTGATTGGCTTGCCGTGGTTTACCTCCCCTCCCCCTGCCCAGTGCATAAGATGCAGCAAAATGTCATGGTGCTAGTAAAAAAGAGAAAGGCTTTCTGTCTGTAGGTGGTTCAGTACTGAGACTGCAGAGAGGTTAAAAAAAAAAACCAATAAACTTTGTTGGGTCTCTTCTTGGTAAAAGTGAGAACTGTTACTGGAATTTTTTTTTTTTGTGATTAGTTAGTGGTAAGCCATGACTAATGCTCATTGTGCCAGTATGTGCTTGTGTTTGGGTTACCAGGTCCCTCATGCTCCCCTTGCTTGTTCTATGTGGTTAATAGAGCCTGGTAAAACTTATGCTGTAAGGTCTTTGGTGTAGGGACTACTTTTGCAAGATGACTTGCACATTCCTTAATGCACTAGGGGTCCTGGCTTGGGACTAAAGACATTATGATAGCAAAAATAGTAAATTCAGTGGTGGTTCTTGGTTGTACTGACCTTTGTTGCATCTGGGTCACTTCAGTTTTGGGACTCTCAGGACCCAGAGTTGATGTTGGGTTTCATTCGGGGAGTGGAAGCCAAGTCTCCAGCCATGTTCATTGTGAAGTTTTCAAAATGGAAAACAATTGTTGATTCAAGTCCAAGATATTTTCTGGCTCCGGTAATCTTGTGTTCAGCATAATCACAATTAAATACATTCAGTATTGGGTTTAGGGGCTTAGTGGGATGTATTGTGTTAGAAGCAAGAGAAAACAATGCATTTGTTACTGGTTTTTGTTTTATTTTAGACCTTTACTTACTTGAGGTTCTCTGGTTTTGTGGATAACCCAGAGGATCTTCCTCCAAAGCTAACAGTGGTTGCTTTACTTTTATTTTAAAAATAAAAATGAGAGAGAAGGCCACACATAGCTTTTCTCTCCTTCAGGTATTCCAGAAAGTTCTTGCCCTACTAAGCTCCATCTGGCAAATTAACAAAAATCTCTGTCCCCAGATGATCAGTGATAAGACACTCTGGTGGGGACTGATGTGATGATGCAATTCTAAGAGTGAGGAAGTGCTCGTTCCAGCACTGACTCTTGCTGACCTACACTGGACTGGATTCAGACAGGGCTGCTACAGCCAGCAGCAGCTGCAAAGTTATAGCAGCATACGTTTTCCAGAGCATATAAAAGCCTGCTGTAAGGGCTAATACAAAATGAAAGGAAAGATGCTTGGACACATGGCCTCTAGGTTGGGTTGTGTCCTTCTGCCTATTGCAGGAAGAGGACACAAGAACTCTGCTTCCTGAAAGAAAGATCTAAAGAAGTGAGTTTTCATATGGAAAGGATTGATTTTTGTCCTGTTCTCAGAGCACTGTTTTAAAGAGGTGTTTGTATATCTTGGTGACACCAGTTAAAACAAACCATTAAACATTCTGGGTTTTCAAATTCCTATTGCATGAGACAAGGTAGGGAGCACACTGTGGAAGTCACATGTGTCTACCAAAATATTGAACCAGCCAGCCTGGCAAAAACGGACAAAATTATTGCTGAGAGTATTTTTTTGTACAGGTTCAATTACTTGCAATCTTTAAAAATCTGTATTGATATTTTAGAGAATGAGGTGTTAGACAAAGATCCTATCTGTGGACTGAGATCCCACCATTTTATAAAATCCTTCCTAGAGGGAAGTTTAAGAAACAAGGTTCCAGTTTAGAGTCTGTTGGCTGCCTGAATTCTGTAAAAGAATAAGTGTTTGGTGTATTCCAATTCATCCCTGTTCTCTGTACTCTGTTTATAGATAGCTATTTGCTCCGATAGCAATCCATAAGAACCATTCATTAATGAGAGACACTTTTCTAAAGTTGCTGGTCATCATTTTTCTGTTCCTTCTCCAAGCACTAGCAAAGTCTGACATCTCTTTCCTGTGTACAAAACAATTGTATGCAGCAGCTCCACAATTAGATGGATAGTTTGAATATGGCAAACTTTTTTCTATCTTTCATTTGTTCATGGCATAGTGATAAAGACAATGCTAATGTGCCACCCATGAAATAAGGGTAAACCGTCAGTGTGCTATTTATAATCTGTGGTTAGACTCATAAAAATCAATATTGTTTTACTCAAAGCCGTGAAGTTGTCTCCTGACTACTGTCTAAGATTTTTCATAAGAAGGAGGAGTTAAGCATGCTTGGTTTTTCAGCAACAGGGGAAGTTGCTATAATTTATAGGTAGGAGAATCAGTACTATCAAGCACAAAACACCATATTACATTGTATATTGAGGAGTGTGAAAGTTACCGAGGCCTGTGACAAATCGGTCCATCCAACAGTACAGGACTTGCTTTTGATCCTTCATGTAGCTCTCCATATTTCTTGACTATGTGGAATGCTGATACCATCAGAAAGTGGAAGAGGGTCGTTGAGAATAAATGCTAAGTACATTTTTGCAAGTGATAAGGCAGAATATAGCCAGTATATACACAAATGAAGTGTTTACACACCAGGAGAGAACTGGCCCTCTGAAAGTCTCTTAAAGGTATAATTGCAACTCATTATTGAGTTATGCAAAACCAGTATTATTGAATACTGATGAGGATGAAGGATAGGTGAAGACTTAAAAATTCTGCAGTTTCTGCATTCAAGGGGTATCTGCCAAAATAAGATTGTCTGAAAGCAATGGGACTATTTCTGGCAATAGTTAATTTTGAAATAGTTGACATTTTCAGTAGTTTTAGGTTGACTCAGGCAATGAAGTATTAGTTATGAAACTGTGTAACGGCAGTAGGGAAGCTTCAGCAGTCAAAACCACTCCAGCTTATGTTGATTATAAAGTGGGACATTTTTAACAGAAGAAGAAAAAAGCAACACTGGAAGTGCCCATAACTGCTGTGAGGATGAGGTGTTACTTTTGTTATCCTAGGGAGCAGATGAGTCTGGTCAAAGGCAAAATTGTGATTTGAGAAAGAGAATGAGAGTAAGAGTGTGTGAAATGGAAGATGTAGAATAATTCTCACTGATCAGACTCTGTGAGGCTGATGGCGATGTTGAACAGGGGCTGAATGCTGACTCTTGAAGGCTCTAGCATGTCCAGTGTCTGTCATTTTGATGCTGTTTGTTGGCAGTTCTTCACCAGGGCTGAGGTTATCACAGTTGTGTCTGGTCCAGTGGAGACAGGAAGTGCATGAAGAATGGTGGGAAGACAAGCTTTACTTGGGAACCCTTGCTTAACAGGCATCATGATGATACTACCTCCTGTTGTCCTGCCTTTGACAGTGCTCAGTAATGAGCTAAAAGAGAAGGACAGACTTAGTAGTGCTTCTAACAGCAAAACTCTCTCAGTTTTCAGTAGTGCGTTGCATTCTGGAGCTGAAGTTGGTATCTTTGAGCTTAGTAGCCCTTGATAGATCTCTGTTACACGGCTTGGTGCAGCTGCTTTTGGAGTCCTTTCAGCACTGACATTGCAGTATCCTGTGGCAATGCGCTCCACAGCTGAATATTAACTAGTGCAAGAAACAGTCCTTTTCCCCTTTGTTTCAGGGTAACTTTCTGATGGTTTCATTTAGTGTGCCCTCGTTTTTCTATTTCTCTCTCTCTATTACTACTTCTCTCTTCAATAAAAAAGGGGTTGTTTTCAGATCTATAAATACCCTGATATAACTTTGCATGTGGCCTCCCAAACAGATTCTGGTATTTTAAAGTGTTTGTCAAACAACATTTCCTAAAGGTCAGTGATGTCCATCCGTGAGTTGGTTGTGTGGTGGGATGTAGCAAGGATGATGGGACTTACTGCTGCCGACACCTGCAGGTCCTCATGAGAGAGAAGTTAGTTACTAGGCTCTTCAGCACTGTCTTGAAAGCAATTAGGCTGACCACTGAGGTATCATTATGTGTAGGTGGGAGATGGAGATACGGTCTAAGAGCCTGTGGTATGACTCAGTTGTTGTACTGTGCAGTTAGGATCGTAAACTAAATAAAACCATCATCTCTTAGAAATCTTGTGTCTGAGTAGTTAGTGACAGATGCAGTTTATCTAAAATCTGTAGCTGTGTCTCATCGGGGTATTTGTAAGAAGAAACAAATCAACCTGACTAAGAGCTTTCAAGATTGGACTCATAGTAGTGGTGCCACTGGTAGATGAGTTCATCTGCGTACGAGACTTTAATTTCTAGAAAACTGCACTGGAGTAACTGCTTCAGTGATCTCCGCCTGCCTAATACTGTTGCTTTTTATGACAGACAATGTAGGTCTTCCTGTTTACTTTCCCAACCAACAAGTCAGTCAAGCAAACTTTTAGGAAATACTTCAGGCCACTTCTGAAGCATGCCTCACTGCATGGAAACCTTTATTGCTGGGATGAATGATATTCTTAGATATTCATGGCAAATAAACAGCAGTAATCCTGACAGGAGGTGTTGGCAGCATGAAGTGTGAACAGGAAGCGATTAAAGATAAAAGGCAATCTCAGGAGTTACCTGTAGCTCGTTGTGTGATTATAGGTGTGGCTGGAACAGGTCACAACACAACGTAGCACCTGCCGACAGCAAGCAAATCTAGATCCCAAGTTCGTGCCTCTCCCAGGCTGGCCCCCTGATATATAACCAGGCCGGTCACATCAAATAAAATACTTGGTGCTTAAGATATGCTTTTTAGCTTCGACTGTGTTTCTGTGTAGACTGTGCTATGTGTCTTATAGCAAAGCTGATGTGACTCCCCGATCAACCTTCCAAGACATTTCACATTAAGACCTTTACCTTCCTTTTCATTATAATTATGCAGTAAATGAGGCAGGAGTCTAGGCAGTATGTGATCACATAATAAGAACTACCTCATAATGACAAGGGAGGCAAATAGCGGTTGCACCATCCACCTTCATTAGTGTATTTCTCAACCACTGTGAGTTTCATGGGTTGCTTTATTTTTTAAATTTTTCTTTTAGTCCCAATGGCCAGCTTTCTTACAGATTTAGTGTAAGTTTTAAGTAACTCTGTATGTACTCTCTACATAAAGAAGATAATGCATGATATCTGTGTGATAGTCAAAGTATCACTGGGTTCTGACTTAAGTATAACAGGATGTATATGACAAATGTGGGCCATGTATTTTGTGCGTGTTATTCTTCTTGCATTTCTATGCATACAAAGCCTGAATCCTCGGGCTTTGGGAAAAGAGTCAAGAAAAATGAAATCATGATTAATACCTAGAGTTTAATGGAGCTCTCTGAAGTTACTCTTCCAGTTTACAGCCTGCAATTGATACCTCTCCACACTAATTATGTAGCTCATCCTTCTCAGCTTCCACCACTCTGACATGTCTTTGGAGAAGTCTTCTAAGTCAATGCAGAAGAGAGATGTTTTCCTGTGGGGAGCAGGATGTGCAGGTCTTGCATGGGGCATGCTCTTTTCACAAATACGTAGCCTTTATCTGAGGCCTGTCATTTACATTTTAAATTCTGTGGTCAAGAGATGAGTGGACTATCCAGTGTAATTAGAACATGCATACGTAGGAGGTGAGTTCACAGGTCCAGATCTGAGCATCCCTAAACCAGTGGTGGTGAGAGAAGGAGGTAGAGGGAGGTGCTTCATACCAAAACCTCTCCATGCTCAGATCTGGGTCTGGTCCCTGCTCTTTCAGATGGAGAGAGATTATCACTCTCCCTTATTTATTCCTATCCTTTTCTTTCCTCTTTGTGATTCCTTTGTGCTTGTGTTTGCCTTTGTTGCCAGGTCTCAGCTTGCTCAGGCTTTTCAATAGTTTGCCTAGGTTTAATCTTCTTTTAAAGGTCAGTCACAGGATGAGCACTGTGTCAAACAGTGCAGTTTTGGTCTATCTGGAGCTCTGCAGTTTGGGAAGTTCACAGTGTGGTACTCCTCATTAGCTAGAGCAGCCAAATTTACCAGGAGCAGAATGCATCACTTATGCAACTCTTATGTAAGATACTCGGCAGAACGATTTAGACATAATCGCTGAGGTAAGAGGGTGGTTCCGGGATGTTCCCACTGTTCTTAAAATATTAGCTCATCAAATCAGCAGTAGGTAAGCATAAGTAGCAGACTAGTTAGCTAAGCAGGTTTTTTGTTGATGAGTCTCTCTAAGGCACTGCCCTGCCTGTGATGAAAAAAGACCGATCTCCCATCTTGCAAACTGCTGCGGAGAAATTTGCTTAGACACCAGAAATGTTGCTGCATTCCCTCACCTGGAGAGGGAGTAATTGTTTGGGAGACACATGATTTGCAGTTCAAATTCCAGCTCCTCCCTGGGTAGGTCTGTTTACTCTAAACTGTTGGCTGAGTTTGGGTCTAAGGGCACTCGAACACACACAAAGGGCAAACAGGTTTGACTTGACTGAGGACTTCACAGCGGGGAGGTTGAAGGCAAATTGCAAAGGCCCAGCAAATGAAAGACATGAAAAATGAAGGAGCCTCGTTATGTTTAAAAAGTCTTAAGTATATCCAACCTTTTGTTTCCTTTACTCACAGCTTTGAGGGGAAACTGGCTTAAGAGGAAAAGAATAGCTAGACTGCTCCCAGAAGATGTGTATCTTTGCCCAGGCTGTTTTATGCAGTGTTTCCCCTTGTTGTTTCATTCCTGCGTTAAATAAGGCTAAGTGACTTTACCCTCGGAGCTGACAGCTCTGGAAAGGATTGGGACCTTCAAAACAATGACTGAACTATTTTTCAGTTTCTAGGATTAAATGCTAGTTCTCAGTCATGCCTCCCTATTGTTTCACTATAGATATGCACATATGTTCTTTGAAAACACAGACCAGTAATCACATGCATTTTTAATTGCTCATAAAGTTAAAATTTCCTTTCCTAGCAACTTTCAAAGCAATTTTTCTGTGTTGTTTCTAAGGCAAGAAAAGTCCTTACAGATGTAACACAAAATCTGAACATATTTTGCTTTAGGAGATATCTTTCACCAGCAGGCCAATGGAAATGTTTCTGACTTGCAGGGAGGGGAAGGAGCCTGCAGAAAGAGGTGAGCTCTGACTCACATCTTTGGAGCTCATAAAAGCTGTGTTTGCATTATCTTTGCCAAGTGTGCACTATTGAAGGCTTTGCACTGCTTTGGGGGCTCAGTGGAAGCTGTGCCTGAGAAGGGCTCTCATGTAGGCATGAAGTTATGGAAGCTGGTCAAAACACAGCTGTGAATCCAAACAGCATTTGACAAAACAGTGAACTGTTGACTCCAAGCCTCATCTTGCACCTGCTCTAACAGAGCTCTGCACTGCCACAGCACCTCCTGGTGCTGCCCCTTACAGCACCTACACCTGCACCCCTCAAATTAAGGCTAGGGCCCACAGTTTTGCTAAGGAAATGATGGTTTGGAAAATTTTCTGCTTTCGTCTGTGAAGCAAAACAGAGAAAACTTCTTTGATTAAAAAGACATGGCATGGGAAATACAATGAAGTATAAACAAACAAAGCAACAAGGGAGACAACGTTAATGTTATTTGATATGATTCATATAAAGAAACAAAAAATTGAAGTCCACCAAAAATTCAGCTAACCAAAGCTAGTTGCGTAGATGATGTGTGGGGAAAAGCTACAATACCCACTGGAAAATTTCAAATTGAAAGTGAAGTGTAATTTTGCTTTTTACAAGGATTAATATTCAGCAAAAAGAACTGTACTGGGTCCAACTCTGTTGCTATAGTTTGTATGTTGGCATTTGGAAAATAAAAATGGGAGAACTTGTGTGGACAGTAGGACAGGAAAGCCGACAGTAGGACAGGAAACCCAACAGTACAAGTGCTTTTTGGAGACACCACTTTGAGAGAGTAGAGTGATTGTGGACTAAGGCCTTGGAGTAGGAAGGTAAAGACAAATCCTGCAAGATCGTATTGTAAGGTAGCTTGAACCAAAGAGAATAATAATGCTACGAAAAGGGAGCCACAGAATATGTTGAGTTGGAAGAGACCTACAAGGTTCATCGAGTCGAACTCCTGGCCCTGCATGAGACACCCCTAAGAGTCACACCATGTGCCTGAGAGCATTGTCCAAACACTTCAACTCTGTCAGTTGACACAGCTTGGTGCTGTGAGCACTTCCTGGGAAGCCTGTTCCAGTGCCCAGACACCCTTTGGGTGAAAAACTTTTTTCTAATATCCAACCTAAACCTCCCCTGATACTAGTTCAGGCCATTACCTCAAGTCCTGTCACTGTCACCACAGAAAAGAGATCAGTGCCTGCCCCTCCTCTTCCCCTTATGAGAAAGTTGTAGACTGCGATGAGAAGGATTGTGCCCTGTCAGTGTTTATTCCTACCTGTTGTAGTAATGATAGCTCTTCTTTTTGGTTGTTTGTTGGTTTTGTTGGGTTTTTTTTTTGGCTGCTTGCTTTGTTTTTTGTCTATTATTTGCTCTGTGAAAGGAAAAGTGAATGCTGGAGCTGGTGCCCTTGGGAGCATATGGGGCCACATGGCAGGGACAGGGAATGGGGTGAAGTGCTTGCTTCCTGCAACTCTGAGTTGTTGCAGTGGTGCTGGTGCAAGCTAGGAACCATTGAATGGTGTGACGGCAGCTGAGGGTTCACCTCTCCCACATTGGACCCCATAAATAGACCTGGGAAATGAACACTGTGAGCTGGTATTGCAGGCAATTCACAGGTATATCCAGGCCCTTGTGTGCATGGGAGGCTTTTGCTCGCTCTTGTGTACATGCTGCCCTGGGTTGTTCTCCTGTTAATTTGTGAGGCGTCTACTGAAATTTAGTGACATTGCTAGTACTTTTATTTTAACCCCAGGAAACATGGACGGATGTTTTCAGATTTGAAAACTAGTGGCAGAACCAATGTCTGAGATGTTTGTAATTTTCTCTTGAGGAAAAAAGAAGGAAATTTATCCTTTATAACTTCTGTGAGTCACTGCTGATATTCAAAACTATGTACTGTAAAATGTTTCTATTAAAGAAAAAGAATGGTATCTATTCCACAGGAACACTGCAGGCCATCCAGCAGTAAAAAAAGTATTTTCACTGAGAAGACAGAGGCTCTTCTCCCCAAGAAGCCTTCCTTTTTCCTCCATCAGTATGTATAGAAGACATACAAAGCCAGCTGCTCAGATGGATTAGAAAGCACTGCACCATGTCAATGGGCACCCTTGTTTGTGTTGTTCTGAAGAGATTCTTAGTTAAGAAAGAATGAAAGAAATGCCTCCCCTGTAATCGCCACTAACGAGGAGACCCTAGTGAAGTTTTTGTTTTTTAAAAGGCTTTGGCAAAAGATATTTTGGACTCTCGGATTAGTTTATGTTCCCTCCCGCTCCCCACTTGATCCTTGAGGATTTGCCTGAGTCATGGATTTTTACTGGGCTTGTTAACTCTGTTGTTATTTTTTTTTCAGTCAAGGGGATAAAGAAATCTTTTGGCGAGAGCCACTCACGGGGGATTAACTGCGAGTGGACTGAACAAGGCAGTGACTCCCCAGAGGGGGTGACCCCTGACTCCTGGGTCAGGCAGTGACTCATCTTTGCCTCATAGCCAAGGCAAGCTGAAGATTCCCAACAAGTGTTTTCTCCGTCTGCACTGATCTCCCTCCACGCAGTGACAGGCAGTGCAGAAGATGAGCTCTGTTATGACAGCTGCTATTCTGCAAAACTGGGGGAAATGATAAAGTAGATAGAATATCAAAGGGTATAGGAACTGTTATTGGAAGGAGACCATAACCTCTTTTACAACCTAAAAGGACCTGTCTGCTTTCCTCCTTTATAATTTTCAGAGTTGCAGGTGTATTCACTGCACAGCAGCAGTGCTTCAATTCATTGCAGAGCTGAAAGGTGGCAAGAGTGGCTTTTGGAGAAGTTTCTGTTATAGATGTTAACTCTACCCAGTACTGATGATATCATGGATGCTGTGGTGGGGACAGGAGAAGGTTTTGAGGGAGCTGCTTGCACAGGCTTTATGAACTGAACTCACTTACTTTGGCTGGGAAGTTACAAGAAATGCTTTTGGGATGCAAAACACAGTAGGAAGTAAAGCCAAAAATCAAAGTGAAAGCTGAGATATATCAGAGGTCAGATTGTGTGTGTAAGGCTAATATGTAGATGAGTATCGCTGAGAAAATAAGTTATGCAGATTAACTCTGCTTTTGAGAAAATGGGTTAAATACTTATGATATCCACTGTTTTACAGTCTTTGAAATCCTGACTGTTTCACAAAGCAGTCAACTGCATCCTTTTATCAGGTTATCAAAGGCTTGGATCGATTCATGATGGATAAATGCCCAACCTCTTCTATTGAAAGGTCTGTCAGTCATTGCAGCGCATTGGAGGTTCTCAAGAAACAGCTGTGGAGAAGGAACCTTTCCCTCCTAGCTATTGTTAAGGAAAAGTAACAAAATACTTTCATTGTTGGAAGGGAGTGTCAGGTCACTCAGTCAGTTTCAGTGATGTGCGTTATTTTTTGTGTGAAGAAACTGGATGGAGCTAGGCGAACCTCCAGCATACTGTAGCACTGCACCTTAAAATTGCATTTCCCAAGTCACAGAAATTAAGCTCCAGTGGAATTTAGCTGCCCTGGTATTCAAAGAATAGAGGGAGAGGGGAAAGAGTAATATTAAATATACTATACATACTTAAGTATATATGTATTTGATACATATTAATGTGCAAATACAGGCATATATGTGTAAAATTTTTGCTTTCTGGCTATTAATTAGTATTTGATTTCTTGTAAACATGCATGGTAGAGCAATGGCCTTCCAGGGCTTATAAAAGGAACAGGCTGCAGGAGCTGTATAAAGGTAATTAGGTAGGGTCTCTGTGCATGAGGAGGCAGGCAAATAGGAAGAAGTTGTCTGAAATGCTGGCAAGGAGCAGGAATAGTCAGGGAGGGGCAGGTAATCTGCAATAAGCACAGAAAGAAGAAGGCCTTTAGGATTAGGAATATGACAAGCTTTGTACCTTTCCAGTATCTCCTTTATCTCTCACTCTGTGCAGACCTGTTTTGGGTTTGTTTTTTTTTTCCCAAAAAACCCCACCTGGATGCAGGTGGTGAAAGGCCCACTCAGTACAAGCAGTCTTAAAACTGTTAGCCATGGGCATGCACAGAAAGCTGCAGTGTGCATTTCTCCACCACCAGCAGCTGAAATGAATGCATCAAAGTTACTTTTTGCCTTGGCTGTCCGTAGGGTATTAGTTAAGGTTCAGAGTGTCCCTGTTGGTTGTCAGGGTCCTTCCTTACTGAGTTGAGGGTTCATGGCACACTGCTGAGAGCTCAAGAAGAGCTGCAGCTGTGTCACTGTTTGGCTGCAAAGAAACCTCCTTCCATCAGGGTCAGACTGCTGAAGGTAAAGCGACATGTTACAGCTGATCATCTCTTTTTGTGCTGGGGATATCCAGAGGCCTGTCCTCGTCTTATGGCTCCTCTCTCCTGCTCCTGGCTGGCTCCTGCCCCTGGCCGACAGCATGTCTAGCACTTGTCAGGCCCCACGTGAAACGGATTCAATCCGCTGGCTTGGAAGCAAACTAACATGACAAAAAAGTGAATTGTTTGCTCCTGGGTTAATGAACTGAATCAGCTCAGTGAAGGCTCTAATGAACATTAGTTTGATCCAAGAGAAAAGGGTGTGTTAGCATGGCTGGGATGGAGAGAAGAAAGGGCAGGGCTGGAGCATGGGATGTGCCACTTTTTGGCAGTGGTGAACTGGGTGACTCAACTCTGACACGTAACTTCCCCAGGGGGCTCTTAGTAAGGGACCATGAAACAGGAACTCCTTTTAGTAGAAGCTGCACCATTGCCTGTCATTATCATAAACAGCCAGTGGCATGTGTGCTGAAGCAAGAGACCGCAGCGCACACACAGGATTCCCAAATTAATTCAGAGGCAGGGCAAAGCACACATGATAGATGTTGGCCACACTGGTGAATGTGCTGCTGCAAGTCACTCCAGGAAAGTAAAAGTTGTATCAGAACTTACTGGTTGGAGGAATGTGTGTGTTCAATAAGTAATCAAGATGAAAGGAGACTTATACCCAGTCTCCCAATAATCATCATGAAAGCACTGTCTTCCCAAAGAAGAAACACTGTTTCTGTAGAATATAGTGAAAAAGTGTTAATCATAGTTTAATTTCCTTAGATTGAGTTTTCAGGGTATTCCAGGGCTCTCATTTATTTTGGTTCTGAAAACCATTTATCATAGCTTTATTAAGGTTCATGTGACAAGCATTTTGGAAGCTCTGTTTCATATCAGCTAGCCAAATTCTTTTTAGTTGTGTTGTTCTAGAGGTCAGGGCTGAGACCTATATGTCAGAAGGTGACCCAAGAATTTGGGCAGAGTATTATGTTCTAATTCATTGAAAGTATGAAGAAGAAAGTTTTCATTTCGTAGTGTGTTCACAGGTTCAGTGAGTCTGAACAATCAGGAGTAATAGGTAGTATGAGTTAAGATTTTCCTTTACTAAAGGAGGAAGGTTAGAGATTTAAGATTTTTGCCTTCATGTCTTTTCCTGTTGTAATTTCATCCTCAACTTGCAGGCATTTTTTTTCTTGTTGTCCTCTTTCGTTCAGTACGTGTAGCTAAAGCTAACAGAGAATGAAGATATTGCTCTCTACCTGTAAGGTTTTGTTGCTCACAATGTAAGGTCAAACAATTTATAAATAGTAAAATTCTATAGAGAGCAAATTGTGGCAGTTCAGATGTGAGTGGGACACTACTTTCACCCCTTCCCAGCTTGCACTTGGTGTTATTGCCAGGCTTTCCAACACCTCTGTGCTTCATTTGCAATGGTGTGGTCTCTAGCAGAAGTGGTGAAAGTGTTTCAGCCCTGGGTTGGCTGCAGAGACAGGTGCAGGACTCTACCTTTCCTTGGAAAGGCTCGGGTGCGGTGCAACATGACTATGACTGGGCAGTCTGTGGGCTGGGGTTAGATCTAGCTGGCTAAACCAGGCTTAATGGTAACAGCTTGCCATTGAAGGCTGTGAAATGGCACTTGAGGGCATCACACGTTGTGGTGTCACCTGTGAACCAGCTAGCAGCTTTCCTGCTGAAACAGAACATCACACAAAGCTCTCTCTGCCAAGACTGCATCAGGGAAGGAACGAGCCATGCATTTTTGCATTGGTTACTCTTCAAGGGATAGCCCTTAAACTTCAGAAAATAAACGTGCATTTTTGTTCATTTTAATAAACACAGTCCTTCTTTAATACTCTTTCAACTTAGTTGTAACTTTTGTTGGTATAGCTGAAGTGTTTAGGGCAGAGACATCAGAAAGAACTAGGCACTGTAGGGTTGTCCTTGATACATTCATGATTTAAGTATCTCCTCGGATACTGCTGTGGCTTTAGGAAACCTTGGGCCTTGCCCTAGTTTAGTCACATTTGAAAAGTTTGTCAGCTCTTGGCAGGAGTTCTGCTCTTGCCAGAGCTGGCTGTTAGCTTTCACACATTATTGGTGTTAGCACTGTGATTTCTTCTTATCTTAATAAAAGCAACAGCCCTTATTCACAGGAGGGCTACTGAAGGCTCTTATTTCAGGTTTTTCTTCTTTTACTCACTAATGTCTTTTGAAATAAATCTGCAAATGCAAGACATAATTCAGATCAGCTGGAGCAATACATTTAGTGGATCATGCACGGAAAGTTGTAGGTGTTCCTTGTAGGTCATCCAGGGTTTTTCTTTTTTAAATGTTTTTGGCTAAAACATGATGGTTCTGTGTGGACAACAGTACTGATACCCTGTTGCTCCACCCAGCCCACCACTAACCACCTGGAATGAAGTTATTTTTGTAGTTGGAAGATTTTCTATAAGCAAAATGGTTCTGATTTAGCAGCTGGATGGAAATACCTGGCATGCTTTCATCCTCCATTGGCGACATTGTTGGGTAAGGCAAATGTGCTGCGAACATGTGGTTTGTTTGTGTCTTTGCAAAGGGATTGATGACAGGTCTAGCTGATTTACACAGGCATAGGCCACCTAATCTCCACATTTAAGATCTCCCAAAAGATTGTTGTATCTTGAACCTGGAAATTGGGTAAATCTGTGTTGAATTGGAAGTATCCACAAAATTTGAACTTACAGCCCAATGGGACTGTCCAATCTGGCATATTTGTTCAACCAAGTTCTGTTATAAAATGCATCATATATGCTGATATTCTTTCCAAGTGTCCTGAAGAATTTCTTCAACACTGTTAGAGAGGACTTTGGAATGAGAGTCTCAGTGGGCACCCTTCAGTGTTTCTTTACACCTCTTCCCAGATGCCAAAATGATCTGTTCTCCTTTGCTGCTCTTTTGTCTAAGCTCAGGCAAACTAAATAAAGAGCATTTTCAAATCACCTTCCCCTGGGCCTATGTGCTGTCTAGGCTGTGACCCTTGGATTTCTACAGAAGGAAGGCAAATCTCCCCCCCTCCCCCTGCCAGTCCTCACAGATTAAGAGAACTTTCTTCACTTTCCTGATCCAAGAAATAAATTCTTCAAATGAGTAGGGCCATGATGGAGTGATGGTTCAATATGGTGTTTGATTTAGTTGTCTCTGGAGAAGTTGATCCTGAGCACTAGGAGTTCCCACAGATCCCACTGGGGGGAGAATCCTTAACCATGTGAGTGGCTGGCAGATTGCCCCATGCCAGTGGGCTGTACTTCGCAGGGCTCAGCATCACATTTGACTTTGTGCATGAGTTTGACTTTGCTGCAAGGCCCTCAGTCTCTGAAATTTCCACACGTTTTTTGGCACCAGAATAGTGTTCAAATGATGTTAAAAGAGATAATGTGAAGCTGACAACTGAGTGTCAACAGGGTCTCAGTTGTCAATCTTTTCCCCAGCCGCCCTGTTCTGGTGCAGGCCAGCTTGTTGCCCTGAGTGTCTCAAACTCCTGATGTTTTTCTGGATGTTATTTGCCCATGGTTTAGGCCAAAGACCAGGAACGTGGGGGCCATAGGCTGGAATAAATTTACCTATTTTTCTGTATACAGCCAAAAAGAGTGTGTGTGATCCTCTTTTTGTGCAAAGCTCCAGTAAGCTTTTGAACATGGGTGCTGGTAATGTGACAGGGCTGGGATTTTACCCCAGGTGCTTTTACAACTGCATGTTTAATCTGCTCTGAGCAGCTTCAGACAGAACTGCAATTAAAAATGCCTGAGCAGGTCTCTGCAAGCTCTGTCCCTGGGCCACATTACGTAGCACTGTACGGGTGTTACACACAGGAGGTGGCAGAGGGAAGAAGTGCAGAGTGAGTAGTGGGCAGATAGTCTTCAGGGACGTAGAAGAGGGAGCTTTCCTCAAATCATTCTAGTAATAAAACAGGGTCTTGCTTATGTGCCAACAGAGCAGCCACTTGCCTGAAGGCTTCCAGCACTCACTCTGAGGCATTGCAATCCTTACAGAAAATTTTCCCTCCAGCTCTCAGCATTCACTTTACACTACTTCCATCTGTGCTTTTCTTGTTGCCTCCCATCTTGGTGGTCTGTTCTGCTTGAATGTGATTCCTGGGCATGCTGCACTCCTGCACCCTCCTGTTACATTGGGAAATGCCTTACCCATTACCTTTAAATAATGTACACAGTAGGAACGACATTGGTTTTCAAAAAAACCCATGGCACCAGAGATTCAGACCTGTTCATTCCTTGCCTTTTAGTTCTGGGGTTCTGCTTTGATCTAGCCTCACAAACGTTAGGTCTGAACTCGTGCCAGTGTCTGATCTGACAGTGTTTAGGTTTGAAGAAACATGCCTTTTATTTTTAATCTTTTTTTTTTCCATGAGAAAAATTAAACTTGAGTGGTTTGAGGGGGAATATTTTAAGTATTTGGAACAGTTTCTGTGATATGAAACCACGTGATCCATAGCTGTTGAAATACAAGTGATGGCCAAACCCTGTGCTTTTTCCCCCTGCAGTCAGAAAAAGGCCTGAGACTGAGAGAGCTGGGGACTTCCCTCCTAGGGTCTACAGTCCTCTTTTGGTAGGGTCATTAGCAAGTAAAGCAAATGTAAATCAGTTTAAATAGAAAGCTAGGTTAAAGTTATATGGGTGGATAGTTCAAGAGGTGCCCTGAAGAAAGCCATTGCCACTCTTTGCTGTTGACCTCGGTGAGTTCCCCATCTCCAGAGAGTGCCTGCTGAACCTTGTGCTTTCTGCTGCATATTAGGAGGAGACTGCTTGGACAGACTACCTGGAGCAGAGATGAGCCTTTTTCCTGAGAGACGTATTTATTCCCTCTTGTTTTGATCATGGGGCTGCTTTGGCAATGTTTTGGGCAAATTTTTCTCAGTGCCTGAGGTGTTACTTGGGTTCAGTTCTGTTTGAAGGAAGAATTCCTTGTGCTGGAGCCTATCCTTAAGTAGCTCCAACTGTTTTGGTGAATGTAAATCATAGCTTGGTGTTACTTACAGCTTTTCATTGCTGTCTACTTTACAGCTATTTTTGCTAGAAGGTGCATTTTGAGAACCAAATTATTTATATATATGTAAAAAATGAAAAGTTTCTCTCAACAGAGAAGCCTATTGGTAAAATCATATCCAAGTTTCTTTTTGGTGGCTGGTGTCCTAAGGCCATGGGAAGGCTTTGCAGACTAGACAGTTGTATTTGGAGCCTGGAGTACACTTGGCAGTAATATGAATTGCCAGAGATGTCTGGGAGAAATAATTTTCCCTCAGTGTCTTGCTGATCAGTTGGGTACACACCATGAACCTCTGAACAGCACACAGCAAGTACTTCCAGCTGGCTTCTGCCCCCAGACCCCACAGGCACAGTCCCTCATGTGAAGAGGCAGCATTTGAACTGATGGGGTTGTCTGAGAACACTCTGACTACATCTAATTTTTACGGTCCGAAGTCAGTGTCCCCTGTTTGATGTTTGGAAGAAGGACTCCTATGCATAGCAGTTAATTTCTGGCAGTTGCTGTTGTCTTTATAAATGCCTGAGGTTGCCTCCCTCTGCCCAGTGTGTGTCCAGTGGGACACACTGATCTGCTCATCTTTCCACAACCTCATGGAGACTTCTCTGAATCTTTGCAGAGAAGTTCAGGATGGCAGTCACTGTGGCTGGAACTGTGCAGTTCTGTGACTTAGAAAACTCCTCAGGCTTATGGTGCCCATAGCCTTCTCTTTTAGCTAAGATTCAGGATATGCTCCAGGTTAGGTTATGTGTCAGCCTCATCCTTGCCTTCCCTCCTGTCTGCTGTCATCCATGATTATCACTTCTTTTGCTACAATGCTGAAGTGACCCTACTGCACTGTTTCAGGGAGACGATCCAGCCCAAAAGTAACTTGAAAAAGAAGGAATAAGCTGAGTGAGCCTGCTTCCCAGGAGGTCACATAAGTAGTGTTAGTGCTGGTCCATGGGAGAGAGTGGAAACATGTATCCTAGAGAGAGGGAAGAGCTCTAGTTATGAGTTGAAAGAGTTTGTAACTGCATACAACCTCAGTGATTGAGATAGGGAATTTATAAATGTGAGCTTTATCTAAGTCATTAATTATTAATATTACCATGTTTGTCCTGCAGCAATGTCAGGAGCTTCCAGCTGTGATTGCAACACTGCTTTGCTTAGCTCTGTGTGCACACCAGATGAAAACTGCACGGTGTTTGCAGTCTCTGTAGATGTGACAAACACAACCAACGACGATATAAATGTGCTTTGCTCAAAAGAGCCACACTGTTCCTGATGAAAAGCCCCTCTCACCTCTTCTGCCCCGTGTTGTGTGCAACAGGGCAGTAGCTTTGGAAAGGATGCATGTATAGTGCTGCTCAGCTTAGGGAAACTAGACTGCTGCATTGTAGGTTTTCTCCAGATCATAATAGTTAGCAAGTGATTTATCCTACAGGAGTTCATTTGAACTGCCAGTCTTGTCTTTAATGCCTCTGTAACAAGCCGTTGCCATGAGCTACTGTCTTACCAAATGTTTTGATTACGTTCACCTAAAAATTCTCTGGATGTTCTTTATTTCTTGTATCTGAGATAAGGAGAATGGTTTCTTCTTATTTATCTTCCCTGCGGTGTTCAGTGTAAGCTGAGCTATATTACAATTCTTTTAAGTGAGGAATGACCCAGTCTTTTATGATCTGGGCTGTTAGCTGCTGAAAAGCTGCAGCTATAGGGATGGGAACTGCATGGTGCCTTATAAAAGGCAATTCCTTACTATGATCTGTTCTTAGTACTTCTGGGAGTTGAGGCGTGTTCTTAGTTATATTCTACAAATGGAAGGAAGTATTCCCCTCCACATAAGTTCAGGTTGAGCTCTGTGTCTTCATTCATAGATATGAAGGATTTTTTTTTTTTAAATTTATCTCTCACTGGGCATTTCCCCCTTGCTGAAACATTGTTCTGTGGTAGAAGTATGAATGAACGAATGAATGTATGTACCCACCAGATTTTCTGCCACCACTGCCTAGTGGCTGGCATTTCAACCTAGCCACTGCTTATTTTGGTATTACCCTGGGCTGTGAACTGCAGTTGAAGAGCAGAAGAGCAACTGGGCAGCAACACTGGGTGGAGAAAGGGAAAGAAGCAGGGGTTGGTATCCTTTTTAACCATTATTGTCAATCCTTTATTGCTGTACCATTTAAAAGCAAAATGAGGGAACTACAAGCTTTAAAGGGGTTTACTGCTGCCTTCTTTTTGTGAGGATTGTGGTCACACAGCTCAGCATGTCATCTTTTGAGGGCCACACTGCATCAGCTATTGCAGGTGCCTCAGTGTCATTTACTGCTGGATGAACACAGAGTCATTTGGGGAAAAAAATTGGAAACATTTGAGGAATTGACAAGTTTGAGAGGATTTCATCAGTTGTGATCAGTTGGATCCCAGCAATCATTTAGGGAACAATTCCCTTAGTTCAATTCAGAACAGAACTCGAAAGTGAATGCAGTATGTCAAAGTCTCGTTTCTTGTGTAAGTACAGGCAAAATAAAATAATTTACATCAGATCTTGTCTTAAGAACTAGAGATTGTTTCCTTCCCCCATTTGGAAAATCTAAAGATGTAATTAGATGTTACATAAATTGGATTTGACACAAGACAAACTAAGGAATTCCTGTTTCCTACCCCTGCTGCTCATGCCTGTTTCTGCTGCCAGTTTTTTGCTGCTCTGTTGTGCTGATGCAGCTGTTTGTAGGTCTATGCTGAAATGACCCAGGTTAAACATCTCCACACACAAAAATATCCAGCAGCAAAACTTTTTTTTTTTCTTATCAGCTCATATCTGCACATCCAATCCAATTTTATTTATACACATCCCTCCACGAAGGCACGCTGATGTAAGGAATGTGGTACTGGACTGTGATGTGGCTTTGCACCCAGGGAAAATGGGTAGCAAAACAGGAGTCTTTTAACAAAATTATGTAAACCAGTGATACTGGTAATTCCTGATGCACCCTCTGGCCTGAAACAGCTTCTGCTTTCAGCCTGAATGCACACACAGAGACTCCAGATGGAAGTGACCTCAGCTGGTGGTCTGCCTATCAATAGGGTAATACTCACCAAACACGGTATCTAGTGGAGTCCACTTCATTCTGAGATGTTTTTATACCAGCTTATATTTTGCAAGAAAGCACCAATGTTTTCTCACAGACTGAATAGTAGCGACTGTATTATATACAAAACCTAAACTCAACACAGCTCTTTACAGTGACTGGAAGGAAAATGTGGTGTTGAGAAATCAACCTACTGACTCCAGTTCTATCTCTGTGTTTACCTGCCTAAGTTCTCCATTCATGCCACAGCAGAAGAAGATAGGGAGAGACAGCTTCTTTTGTGGATCACTTAGCATTTTCCACAACTTTTTCTTATTAGAGTAGAAAAGATGGAAAAATTTCTTAAGGCATAATGTTTTTCCTCTCAACCCATGCAGTTCCTGCCTTCAGTACAGTATGGTTAGGGCCTAAGACACTGCACAGCTCTCTGAGCCTCTTGTTTCTTTGAGTTCTGTACTGACATTTGACAGGCAGAATATCAAGGTGGGTTTACTCTTTTAAATGCAAGGCCCTTAAAAGATGTTAAGTCTGCACATTGTTGGACTGCATCCTGCTACCTTTGAGCCTGCTTAGGAGAGAATTTTACTTTTCCTCTAACCTCCACAGGATGGGATAAATCAGGAAAACTCCAGATTTTGCCTTCTCTGAGCATGCCAGATAGAATTAGTATGTAAAGCCTTACCAATTAAGACAGATAATTACAAACTGGGTCACAGGGAACTCCCATTCACTTGCAGCATTCACCAGTTTAAAGTTTCTTCAGAGGAGATGCAGGGATAACACTCCAGGGTGGGAACACTTCCTTTTAAAATTACTAAGCAACATTATTGTCTTAAATGTAAATTAGACAATTAGCGGGGTCAAGAGACCACACGAAAGATTTTATTGGTTTGAATAAAATGCAGCCTGGCATCAACTAGTATAGTAGCAACCAGATTTTCTGAGTAAGTGTGAATCACCATATTAGATGCAACTTCACCTTGTGTCTGCTCACACATCTACTGTGTTCCCAATTTATTATAGGATGGTAATTATTTAAATCCAGCTTTAGTTGCTCTAAGTACTGTATTTTACGTGCTCTATTTCTACATAAGGGCTTGTTTATAATTTCTATGTAGTCTTCATTCTACACCTGATGTTTCTTTGACTTTTCTCTCCTTGGTGCTTACTTTCTTCTTTTCTTGTGGGGTTTTCCTTAGAAGTTATGTAGACTATTTTTTAAAATCATAAAGGCATGAGTTTAACAGATTGTAAATTATAAATCTTGAGTTGACTTTTTGGCTAACACCCATGTGTTTTGGCTTTTACTACTTATTTGTCATACATTACCTTTTCATCCAGATGTAAGTAGTACTACTAAGGCGAAAAAGCTGTGGCTGTACTATAGTAATGTTTTTCACAAAGTTCTTCATCAAAGCAAAAGACATCTGTTATTTTCCAGATTATATTTTGAATAGATAAGGCAGACAAATGATGAGAGAAAAGATGCCATATCGTCTGGATCATGTGCAAAACGAACAAGGGTACTGGGAAGATGTGGTGAGAACATATGTGAAGTTTATAGTAAGTTAGAAACTGAATCCAAGTCATGTTTTACTGTACTGCAAGTAAGAACTACCTCCCTTTTCTCCAGATTCTCCCACCCTAAATTTTGGATTGGCATGGTTATTACAGCTTTAAATAATAATAATAATAATAATAATAATAATAATAATAATAATAGATAAAGTTTTACCTAAGAGAATGTGGAAAAATTTTATTAGATCCTTATTTTCTGGGAAATGCCATTCAAAAAGCATTGTCTTGCTTTTATTTACACATGAGAGACAGGATTCCTGCCAGCCAGCCATGGATGCAGAGCTTCTCCCAAGTGAAATTGGGATTAAACACCTCCCAGAAGCACTGGGAGGTGTTTAAAGCAGCAAAGCTGGAAGGGAAGAGAGGACTGGCCCTGCCAGTTAGGGAGATGCAGCTAAATAAATTGAACACTTTATGCAGTGGCAGGAGCTGAATCATGTGCCAGACAAAGCAGACAGTAGGCTTAAAGCCCAGTTAGCATCCACCAATTACTGCAAAATATCTGAGCACAGACATAAGAGTGACAGAATTGGATTTTATTTAATTCTTCAGAGGTCTGTGGGATTGCAATCCCATGCTTTTACTGCTAAAAGTGCATCTTGAGGCTGATGTGAAACCTAATATTTGTTTTCATGTCTCTTTGAAGCGGTACAGCACGTGGCCTGGGCAGGTATGCTGAGTGTCCCTCTTACAGAGGGTATTCAGTGGCCTTGGTGAGAGAGGGAAATGTTATCATCTTTGAGTATACAGTCAGTTATTGCAGCATAAAGGAAATGAGGCCCAAACCCTCAAAAGTTCTTTGCCTGACTCTGAGTGATTTCAAGGGCATTCAGGCCCAGCAGATTTCCAGGGCTTGAGGCCAGGGTGATTTTGTGTGGTGCCACCAGCAGCACAGGCTGTGTCACAGGCAGAGCTGGGATTTCTAGGTCCCAGGCTAGTGGCTTAACTGCCGGACCAGACTGCCTTTCCTAATCTTGGGTTCTGATCTGTGCCTTTAACCTGTCTGTTCTGCATGAGGAAAACCACTGTGGTTTTTATGCTGAAGCTGTGCCTCTGAGCTGAAAAGACTATGTGCTTCTGGGGTATGGGAGGTCTGTTGTGTTGAACTTGTGCACTGTGGGAATAAAAAGCCCAAGTTACAGTGCTGGGTGAGCAATACCTGGAACCCACTCAGCCCAGACCTCTTCACTGATTAAATCCTGCGCTGTGAGGTCATAGCAAAATAATAGCATGAATCACCAGAAAATCGGGAGTTCTTAGCTTGTGTTTAGCAGGAAAATCTTGAGGAAAGAGTGCACATAATAAACAAATAGTGAAGTGGAAGGAAGAGTGTTTCTACAAACTCTTTGATCACGAATACATGTATTACATCTGTGTGTGCGTAAAAACAGAATTTAATAAAAGCACAAATGAATTCCAGGTAATTAGGACACTGAATTTTACTGTGGTTAGAGAATTCTGCTGAAGTGTACTTCTTTTAAAAAAAATTTTTTTACAAAATCTGCTTGATGGCATGCACATGTATTAAAAAAGTGAATAAAGCTACCCTTCACTTGCTTGGAGTCTGCATGTTAGAGTAGACAACCAGTAGATAATTTTGATGGTGATTTAGGGAAGGGGGGGAAAAAAAATCCAACTCGGCACAGAATATCTGTGTTCACTCCCATTGCAAGGTTTATTGATGCTGTCTGCAGATTTGTGTTTGCTTTACTGCTGGTAGTTAGAACTGGTGATCAAAGGCGAGTGTAGCCGTGCCCATGAAGGGACATAATTGGTTGGACTCTTTGAGTCCTCTGTAACAATACTTGGTTTGTTGTGTTAGGCAGCCCTCCACAAAGTATTAAACACTGTATGATTGCTGGGGCAGTCGGTCAAATGTTTTCTTCTCGTCTCGATTCCTTTTATACAGGAAACCAATATAGCTCAGAGCCCAGGGATGAAAGCTTTAAACCTGGAGGGTGCCTGGTGTTTCCTGAGAATCTCATGGGGGAAACATTCAGTCTCAGAACAGCTTTGCTGACAGATATATTTTTATAGCTTATTATTTTTTTCTCCTCATTCTTTGTTTCATTTGAATATAATAGGCTCTTTATTTTTAAATGCTCATCTGTTCTTGCTGTTTATATCCTCACCCAAAAATCATAATTCTCTGGGTTATTTTCTTTTTTTGACATCACATTTTGGTTACTGTTGAGCATATGTGCTACAATTCTTGTATAGAAGGGACATTGTTTATTTTTGAGTAATAAATTTTCCATTTTCTTTTCTGTGTTTTGAAAAGAATCCCATATTCCAATTTGAAGCAAAAGGTTATAGACCTATTTATAGTTTTTGAATTTTGGCAATGATGTAAGCGTGTTGTGTGGTTGTGTGACTTCATGAGACAAAAAGCTAGAGCTGCAGATGAATATGTAAAATTGTTATTTTCCTATTTTTTTTTTTTTTTCATTACATGCAGTGGAGAAAATACTTCTGATGCAAGTCCACCTGGGTACAGCTTGTGTATTCTGAGGACAACTCTTGGGTCCAAGCAGATAAGGTGCCCATGTCTTTAAGCTACCAAGGCAAGTTTCCCAGTGGACTCAAACATGCTAAAATTCAATGAAATAAAATGTACAGAATGGCTTCATTGCTTGGCAGTGTTTAAATGTGGAATATAAGCCCCATGCTACTAGTGGAGTTATTTTTCTCTTCCATACTTTTCAAAATTATTTGATTTTTTTAGTCATTGAAGAAGAATAGATACACAACTTATTGGTGTGATACTTTCTAATGCAGACGAAGCAGCATAGGGTAGAAGAAAGATTTTAGGAAACGTAACATTGCTTCCATCCCATCGGTTACAGAACTGGGCCTCCAAAAAGCAGTATGCCCAGGAGCTTAAAGGCTGTGGCACACAGAACACTATCACAGAAGTGACACAGCTGCCTAGGCCGCATTAGTAAGGACGTTCACCAAGCAGAAGTGTTCAAAAGAGATTTAAAATCTGCGTCAGAGGCAGGCAGCATGCCTTATTCTTGCATTCTTCATATAAAATCTGTTTTAGTGCGCTGTCTGTGAGGAGCAGCCTCCCTCTGCTCCTGCCCCATGAACCCTGCAGCCCTGGGGGCAGAGCGGTGGTGTTTGCCCACTGCCCTTTGTGTGCCAGTGACTGCGCAGCGCCAGGTCAGCATGACACAAACACGTCACCTCTGGCACCGTGCAGCAGATTTCATTGTGAGTTCCTGCACCTTGAAAGCAAAGCAGGCTGGAGAGCCAGAGGCAGACTTAGCTCTCCATGCTGCCGCTGGCTCTGAATGACTTTTGGACAGTTCTTAAATCTGATTCTTAATTACCTGTCTACAACTAGCAGCTACAGTGTTTGCCTCTGAGAGTATTTGAGAATAGAACTGGTGGAAAAAAAGACTTTTTTTATCCCAGAAAAACTCTAGAAATTAAAATTTTACATATATATATATATATATATGTGTGTTTCTGTATGTAATTATTTAATATAGAACATAACTTTATGCATCTATAAATATATACACTTAATATCCAATTTAACAAATAACCAGATGAATAATGATAACCCAAATAACGAAAATCTTCATTACAGAATATATTCTCTTCTTCAGATTGTTAAGGTTCAGTCATAATGCATCTTATTGAGACAGTTAAATACATTGTTGGAATTTTGATATTCTGGGGAAAAAAATGTTTTTGCTAAAGTGGGATTTGCTACTCAAAAGGTGTTTCAGGAATGCCTTCCTGTTGCTTAACTTAATGTAGTACCTGGACATTATTTTAAGCTCCTTGCTAAAGAACAGCCAGAGATCTCTTATATTATAATTAATAATTATAAATTAATTAATGACTACTACTATGATTACTTAACCCTTTGAAGTGCTCATGTTCTTTTTATGTGCTTGCCTCCTTGCAGACTGATCATCTTAATTATTTCTGTTTGCATGCACTTAGAACCTATTAAAATGAAATTTAAAATACATTCTCAAGCAGATTAGAAACTATTTTGTGTACTTGGAGGTCATCTCAGTGGGAATGGACTAGCTTTTTTCATCTTCCTGTGCTGATGGTCTTGGACTTTGTATTGTGTCTTTTTCCCAGACCTTTGACAAAAACCCCTCTCTCTCTGCTTTCAGCATTTTGAGCCTTACTGGTAATGGCCTAATGATTAACTCTTGGAGCAATGGGGGGCCAACTGTTTGCAGTTATCCCAATATAGTGAATTCTGCCAGCTCTTAAAAGAAAGAAACTTGTGGAAGTTTGTAGATTTGATGCATTTTGTAACTGGATAATAAATGGCTTTTCAGGTTTCAGTCAGTATTAAAGGTTACAGACTCTTTGTCACTGTTCATAAGCCCCTTGGCTATGAGGATATTTTAAAATCCTCAGTGGATGGAGGTCAAGTATGCAAGTATGCCCAGGAACCATGTGCAAGACTGAACAAGTTATAGATACAATTTTAAAGGGACCTAGAAAACCATTTTTTTCACTTTCAAAATAAGCAATAACATAAAAGAATAAAACCATCTGCCCTGAGTAGTCTCCAAATGCTGGTGAGATTAGGCTTAAACTTGAACATCACTATGCTGAGGCATTGCACTGTTTGCAAAACCCTGTCTATGCAAGAAGTGCAAGGTGAGCTTCATGTTTGTTTCTTTTCCTGGCTGCAATGGGATTGTCGGATGCAGTTCCTACTCTTGCTCCCACAGAGGAATAGTGCTGCAGTGCTCTGTCTCTCCCTGCATCATCTCCTTGAGCTGAGTTGGTGTGCCTGCAAGTGGCTCACACCTGCCGAGCAGCTGAACTGTCCTGGATGTGCTGGGAGTTTCGATGCTCTAAAGTGTTGTTTAGCTCTTCCTCTTCCTCAGATAAGCCCTTACTAACTGTGTTTATATGGTATCTGCTGGGCAGTTTTCTTGTTCTGCTTCATCTGCTTCCCTCAGCACAGCCTATTATGGGTAAGTGTCGGAACTTTTCCTTTTGCTCTCAGATCTAGATCTCTACAACACTGTTGAAGTACTGCTGAAACTTTGGGATTCAGGAGAGCTGAGTGTTTTGGGTTTTTTTTAGGCTTATTTCTGAGGTGGTCTTTCTTCCTCTCTGAATAAAGAGGAATGATAATATTTGCTTTCCTCACTGGTTCATGCAATGGTGTCTGTAAGAGTTTTTGAGATACTTGCAGGAAAAAGTAAAGTGCTACTGGTGCTGGTAGTGTCACATTATTATCTTGTCTGAATTATCCATAATTTAAACACAAGACTTTAGGTTTTCTATACCTCAGCTTTCAGTCCTATCATCACTGGATGCACTCTGTGCACCAGTAACATACTAGGTTGAGGGACAGGGAAGGAAAAGCAATGGATGAAGGCTTCTGTCATGGATTGGAGCTGATATTGACCAGGCATTGCTCTCCTCCCTTGAGCTCAATAAGCTTTTTCAGTTTCTTCAGCCTGGTTGCTTTTATGCTGCCATATTTATTGTTATATGGTGGTTTCTTTTTTATTGCAGATAATAGCTAATTGAAACTCGAGGAACTTTATTTGTTTAACCTTGGATCTCTGGAAGAGAGATTACTTTGAACCTTTCAGCCTTTTGCTCTTAAACGCATTGAGAGAAGCAACTCGAATTTAGTGCTTTTATTGCAATTTTAAAGACACAAATAGATGCCTTCATTCTTACAAGCAACATCAAACAGCCAGGGAGTCTGGAGTGTATCAATCATACATTGGTCATTCACCATTAATCCACCTACACATGCCTGTATCTCTATCAGGATCTCTTCTCCTTCTGATGTGTTCACTCTGCCCCACTGTTGGAGAAATACAGTCAGGAGGAAACCCAATAGGGCCCAGTTGTCATGTGCTGCAAGTAAGGACAACTTGACTTCCTGACATACCTTGGTATGGGTGTAGTGTTTGTCACATGAATGAGTCTATGCTTATTTATATGCAATGCCATTACATTTCAGCCATGGAGTTTGGATTTTCTGTTTGCAGTTCTCATGGAGATTGCTTAAAATAACAGATCCTAACTGTTGCAGACTGATTAGTTCATTTTATAACTGATAAAAACAATAAAATAATAAACATCAAAGTGCTTGGGTGCAAAGTCCAAAAATGTGAAGTAAAAACAAAATGGGAATGTTTGATAGTTATTCCCAGTCCCCATGTCCATGTGTATTTGTGTGTTATGACCCACCCCTTTTTTGTGTTGTGCAGTCTGTGCATCATCGTTGCTTAACTCCACTCTCCGTGTTGTGCAATTTGTTTGGGCTTGCATCTCCCTAGTCAATATATTGGTTTTCATTAGTGCTCTGGTTTCATAAACTGAGTTATCTCTTTGGATGGGAAATACAGTAAAAGAACAGATGTGTTGATTTGGAAGGACAGTGTTCTTGTTTGTGTGCATAGGTGCTACTTAACACAGGTTGTGTGTACTAGTCTGCATGCCTTTTTGGGGTTAGCTAAAATAAAACTGGATTGCATGAGTAATACACGGAATAAAATTTTAAAAGCCCGTTTCTGCCTAAAGCAATGGCATTAAAATCTACTTCCTTATTCTTTCCCTTCCGATGTTTCCTCTCAACCCTCTTATTATTACTTTTATGCACCAAAGATAAGCTCACTTGCCCAATAAATCTAGTGACAGGAAAACTCTGCCCTGGAAAGTTTATATTAACACACAAGAGCTCATATTGTATCTAGTAAAGAAAATTACGCAGGAAAAAAGTTATTAGATCACATGCAATCTACAGTCATGTAGGAAGTATGTAAGAAATACAGAAATTAGCCCAAATGCCCCAAATTCTAGTCAGAATGTCAATGAACGAGCTCCTGTCTGCTGTTGATTCCTTCTCTCTTGGTCATCCACATCTCAGGTACATGCTTTGAGGTGATAGTCCCAATAAGCACAACATGAAGACAGTAGATGGAATATCTGGTAGAGAAATATAAACCCCTTGTTGGTTTGTTATTTATTGTTATTGGGGTTTTTTTTTTTTTGTTTTAGTTTTTTTTTCTTCAGCCAGCAGCCTCTATTGTGGCAGAGAGGGCAGAAGCTGCTGGGTGCCATGGCTCAGGATTATAGCTGAGCAGGCCAACTGGCTTACCTTTGAGAAAAGGGGCCCATCCCTCCCTTTCTCTGCTGCTCTGGTGGATGTAGGACAGCATGCTACACTAATTCTCTTCCCCCGTATGGTACAAGATGGATCCTGGGTAGTTTTGGTGGGTTGCTGAACTGCTGTTAAGTAAGGGGTGTACAAATGCCAAGACCACTTCAAGAAATGCTTACAGAATTTCCCTTCTGTTAACCTCTCCAGTTTTCTGATTTGCTACCTAAATTTCTGGCTGCAAACAACAAGGAACTCTTTGAGAGAAATTATTCCACAGTGATAAATGTGGCACAACTGTTCTGTAATTTTGCTTTTATTCACTAGATACAGATCAATGTTTTTCTTTTCTCCTTAAGTCTCCTTTATGTTATGGGATTGTCTAATGACAAGCTCTTCCAAGGAGAGAAACAATTCTTACGCACATGGAAGCCATCGTTATTTCCCTTGCTGCTCCTTTGGCTTGATGCTGTATTCAAGGAGTAATTGTGGGAAGTCAGTGCTCCTCTTCCTAAACATAAACTAGGCTGAACTGCACTCTTCCTGACTGCTATTGTGAGCAAGAGCATTATAAAATTGCTGTGTACCAAGTCAGTCATGGAGAAGAAAAAGCAGGACAGTTAGCATTTTTTTCACAGCTTAATGCAATGCCCACATTTTCACCTGCCCTACATAGGATTGTTTGCACTGGGAACTATGTCAAACAGTCTTGATGAGAGGCATGATTTCATTCCCTTTAATGAAATTATATGGGGAAATAAAGCAAACAGATTCCCATTTTTTTCTCAGCAATGCCATTCTCTTTCAGACAAGTGTTAGCCCATGAAGGGAGCAGTTGTATGTTTGTTCATCAAGCATGGTAAGAGCTTTTTCAAACTTACATAGTCTCTTTAGCTAAGATCATTATTAAATAATTCATCCTTAACTTTCTCTGTGTTGCCACAAGAGAAGTTAGTGAAATTCTGTCAAACATAGAACCAGATAAGCAACTAGTTTCTATATGCTTTAGCACCTTCCTACTTCAGATTGAGATTGTTAGATGGGGGGAAAAAAAAAAAAAAAGAAAGGAAAAAAAGGCTCCCAAATCAAATTTTGTATTTCTGGATTTATTTATTTGCAGAAAAAAAAAAAAAGTATAAAATAAGTGAATAAGTGTCAGAGAAATGCATGACACAGTTGCATACTATTAAGGAAGATCTTGCTATAAATTTGTACTTTTAAAGCCTAGAGAGTTGGAATGAAACTCTTTCTGCTGCTAAAATGTTCTCTGTCTATATGTCCTGGGGATTTTATTAGTCACGGTCTTCTTTCAAGGAATTTTCACTGAGGTAAGAAAAAATTGTTGTTTTACAGCAAGTGTGAAATATCATATGGAAATTTCTAGTATGGAGGAACAAATTTAGTTCTGTGTTTGGCATTAGGTCCAAGCTTTTGTTTCTGTTGTTTAAAAGATACTACAATTTTCTGAGCAACACATCTAGATGCCAGCTGTTTTGAAGACTGTGATTTTCAGAACATTTATCTTGTGACAGAATAGTATATTTTCAAGTTTTGAATATGGCTTATTTGGGCCCAGGGAATTAGTCAACTTAAGCTAGTTTAACATTTTTATTTATTTTGTTCCTGGTTTTTATAAGTAAGTAGATTTCTAAGGCATCCTTATAAGATGGAGGCATGTACCATTTAATAAAGTGATTCAGAGAAGCATTTCATCCCTTTGGTTAGGGTAAGAAAATTTTCTTTTTTAAAATCACAAACACAGTGAATGATGATAAGCTTGCTCAAAGGATTTTTAGGTTAATAAGGCATGAATAAGTGTTGTCTTTCCACGAAGAGATGAATAAAGTGATTGTATTTACTCTGGCTGAGCAATCTATTCAAGAATATCTAGTACTGCTATTTAAAAATGCTCTTTAATATCCTTTTTGTGCAGATGACTGTAGGCCCATGTGAATGTCCCAGTCAAAAGTGAGGAGTCTCCTTCTCCCTTGACTTGCACAGTTTTAGAGCTAAGTTTGAAACTGCAAGTCTTCTCCAATAGAAATGGAAAGACAAGGATTCTTTTGCCAGAAAGAGTGGAAATTGTAGGCCTTGAAATGTGAAATGAGACCTAACAGCTTGTGCTACAACAAATTTTACTGACCTACACGATCAGTTGAAAAGACTGGCTAGATTTTGGGATAACTGGCCATCTTAAAAATATATGGTTTCATATTTTGTGTTTCAGAAAAGTCATTATTCTGGGCTGAATATGGCTTAACAAGTTGAAACCTCTCACAATTTTCTGTCAAAACTAAATCTTGGCAGGATTCAGTCTAGGGAAATCAAGGCCGTGTTCAAACTGAAACATTTAAATTTAGTAAAAATTGTTGAAGCACTGTCTGTCTAAAGCCTCGTGTATGGCCTCATACATGATAGCCAGAAACATGGTATAGCTTACTGTAACTGTGCTTGAGAGTCTGCTTTCCAAGGAATTATTTGAAGTAGTCTGATAGCAAAACAATGCTATCTTCCTTATCACTTGTGCTCTGAGGCATCATTTGGTCTTTGTATCTTAGGGACTAAAATGAATATTCAGCAGTTCTCTAGGGATGAGGAGTAAAACCCTGACCCAGCTGAAGTCAGTGGTTTCATATTGAGGTCACATATAGGGTCATATATACTGGTTTTGTGTCATAAAGTGTTACATTCCTTCCCAGGTGGTTGTGTTGAGCTAGAAAAGCATTCCTTGGCATAGGATGAATGATTTTGAAGATGTTTGTCCCATCTGGACTTCCTGGCCAAGCTGTAAGAACCCGGTAGGGCAGAGAGACGGTTGAGGAATGCCACCAGCCACCGTAAGTTGTTGTAGACAAACCCTGTGCTTCCTGTGGCGCTCAAGTACTGCCACTTTTACAGCTATGGGGCATATGGGATGACTAGTGAAATCTTCCTGACACTGGAAGAGAAGAGTTCACCATTCTGTGCATGAGAGATTTGCATGAGAGCATGGTTTATGCATAAGGCCTGTTGTTTTAAAGAGGGGTATAATGACTTACCCATTGCCTGCCTGAGCACTCCTTTTTAATGTTAAACATCCGTGGAACTGGAGTGGAAGCAGCCTCAGTTGGCCACATTTCTGAGAAAAGTGCATCACAATAGCACATTAGTCATCCTCACTTGATAAAAACAAGAAGGATGAATGAGAAGCTGTAGCACAATGTAGAGCTCTCAAGAGCAGCTTATACTGAAAGAGCTAGGGGTTTTTCCTTGTTTCAAAACTGTGTGTGAAGACACCACTGCTCCCTGAAATCCTCTCGGTTTTAGGCTTGAAAAACTACAGATTCCTTGGGATTTCAGGACCTGTACCAGTGGTTGATTCAGGCCTTTTACCCTTTGGAAGAAGAGGAACAAAATTCTGGCTTCTGCCGTGGCATGAGGCCATCTGACGTGTCCTTGGAAACAACCAAGTAGAAAAGGTTTGCCTGCTCTGTACAAATATTCAAGAGCACCCAGCATTTTCTGGGAGAGCTGGGCTTTTGTCCTGAGTCACTGCACTTTTTCTCCATGCCTGTGCAGTTAGCTGCTGCCTTCCAGCATGTTGCACAGTGCAGTTGGATTGCATGTCAACAGTGCTTGGGGCACATGAGTACTCTTTAAGTTAGTTATAGAGACCAATGGCACTGTACCGAAAACATGCTTTTTAGTCTTTCTCTGTTTCAGTGTGCAGAGAAGGGCAGTTTTTTTCCAGGATTGAATAAATGGTGCCATGCCAGATATGAGGATGTGTTGAGTTGTATGTAGATCTCAGAGGAAAAAAACTCCAGATTTGATGACTTACGGAACGACTTCTGCTTGTAAAAGAGAAACATAGAAATGGTCTCTTAGTTGCTGGCAGAAAATAATAGTAGGAACTCTAGATGCAAAAAGATGATTTGAGCAGTGGGTATGTTAGCTGGGCAATCAGGATGAGAATGATTTCTGTTTCTCGTTGTAAAATAATATATCAGTCAGATGTTAGTCATCATTGCAGGAAAGAGGCAAAAACACAGCAGTAAAGAGACCCCAATATACCTACCAGATGATGCTCAGACTGCTGATGGCACCAAGCTCACATCTGTAAGTTCAAAGACTTAACACTTGGTCCTTCATTCCCACATTTGTTCATCCAGCTGCTTTGGTTCTGTGGGCAAAATTTCGTCGTGGGAGTCACTTAAAACTGGCTCATGAGTTCACTGGCATATGAGGAGTACTTTAAAAATATGAAGCATTTTTACATGCAATGTGATTTATAAGTTTGCTTTTTTTCTGTATGACTGACTGATTTCATTGTAATTTCAAGCTGTGATGTTACACAACAGAGAGAATCACCCTCTGCTTTTATAGTCCCTTTTATTCTCTGCCTCTTATTTGGTTTGCCATTGAAATATTGGGACAAATGCCTCAAGAAATGGTGCAAGAGTCTCTCTGAGGCTTTGGAGGCCTGGACAAAGCAATGGAAGGAACATGCAATGTGCAAGTTATGCACTAGGGAATCATGAAGATATTCAGTTATTGTTTTTTGTGTTCTGAGTAAAATGACTTTTGTAATTTAATTAAAACGCAGAACCCAGGCTTGCAAGGTGTTCAGCACTCTCTGCTCCTTCTGAAGACAGTCTGTCTGAAGAGTGACAGATTTTTTTTTCTCTCCCCTCCCATGCCTCTGTACCACAGTGACATTCGTTCCAATCCTGAGATAGCATTTAGATTAATCATTTGGAATTGAAGGCCCTAACTTTGCTTAAAAAACTAATTCCAAGGCAGATAATAAGACTAAGAGGATAAGCTACTACTTCAAATGAGTGGAAATACTGTTTTAAATATGTTTAAATGTGTTTGTGTCATAGGAATTCGGGACTAGATTTGGGGCTTTTTAAAACTTCCTTTTATTAATGTTGGGTTATTACTGGACATAGTATGTGTTTGTGTTAAACTAAAATATAATTGTCTATAAAACAGTCTTGACACATCATGATTTTTAGGAGGTCACTACTCCTATTTTCTTAAAAAAGTTACAAGTGATGTGTCCTAAAATATAAATTTCCAAATATGGATTAGATCTTACAATATAAAATAATGTTGCTTATGCCCAAGCAAATAATAAGGTCACTTGTGTGGTATTAGGTCTTAAAGTACGACTAACTAATGATTTCTTAAAAAATAAAAAGAGGGAAAGGAAGAGTCCTTGAATACAACTTTAGAAGGGCAAAGGTTTTTTTGCTTTGTGTACGCTCTCTATTCATGTGGCTTTGGACAGAATGACAGTGCCAGAGTGGATATTGAGAATGTCAAGGAGAAAACACCAAAATTCCATTCACTAAAGTCTGAGAAGATGTGAATCTTAGCCGCGTGTCTTCAGTATGTCAGAGTTAAATGCAGTTGCCTCTGGAATGAAGCTGACAACAAAGAGTGATTAGGCAGTGTCAGTGACCGATTATTTATGCATCTCACCTTAAAAGTCTGCAACGACCAAGACTGGCCTCACCAAGAGTCTGGGCTAAGGCACCCACTTACGAGAAATGCCATCAATGTGATTTCTGTTTCGGACGAGTGGAAGCTGATACCAAGTATGGCGGTAACTGAATAGGTTCCATAGGTGTGTATATCCTGCATTGCTCCCAGTGTCACTGGTCAAACCTTGCTGCTGCTTTTTATGCCTCTGTCACTGAAATTGAAAAAGGACAAAGTGGAGCAGGTTAAAAAAAAAAAATAAAAAGTTTGTCTTCACTGTTCTCACTGCTCTTTGTGTGATCTTACCTTTCAATCCTGATGCCCAATGACTTGCGCAATGAATGACAATATTTCTCAAAACTGACTTGGTTTTGGAGAAAACAACTACAACAACAATTTCTTCTCCTAAAAATCAGTAAACTGCAGTTAATTGAGGGTGCAGGCAAGACTACAGAAATACTTAATGAAATGCATCTGAGTTTCCATGTCCTGTGCTGAAATGAGAAAGCAAGGAAAAAAAGATGTCAAGCTATAGTGATTTGAATGTTTGAAATTAATTTCAGAGGATGACTGGTGTTTTTCAGGAGGGAAGACTTTCTTTGGATTTTTTTGCTAATCTGAATCAAAATATTAGCACACTCACAAAGTGAGCTTAAATGTAATGAAATGTGGGACAAAGATATGGTAGCCAGCCATGAAAATGAAAATAACTTTCAAATTATTTCCATTAAAAAAAACCTCCGGATGGTAAAGGATCTTCTCCTGTTTGAAAATATAAGGTCTTGTATGTCTCTACAAAATGCACAGAATTTGGCTTCTAGAATTTCAGTACTTTGACAAAGCCTTAAAAAGAGCTAAAAATGAGGGAGTCCTTGCTCTAAACGTCAGGAACTTGGCAAGGCTTTGGACAGTTGGCATTAACATCAATGCTAGTATTCAGCTGACATCCTTGTTCAATGTATCTTTCTTACTGCAACTGGCAGGGGACAAGAGCTATTGTGACTGCAACTTTGAAAGCAATATTTAATTAAGTAAATTGATGTGTTCATTGGGAAACTGCAAATCATTTTTATGTGTCCTTTTTTTTTTCTCCTTTATTAAAGGCTCTTGAAGGGGTGCTCTTTGCATTCAATAAAGTTTTATCTTTACAGTAAGTACTTAGTGGTTTGCATGCTTCAGCTTGCTGCTCAGTGGGTATCAGGGGCAGAGTTTTTCCTTTAAATATCTTCATTCTCTACCTATACTTTCAGGAAAAAATAAATTTTATGGTGTTTGACTTGTGCTGATCATGCAAATCATCCTTTTTATTAAAGGATATTGTTCAGTTCTTCTAAAGGAGTGAATAAGGAAAAAAATAACATTTCAGTGAGTTGCTTCCCCTGCTTCCAAAAATAATTTTACATACACTGTGCTCATGGAAGTAAAAAGGAGACATTTGCTAATGTTTTGGAGGGGAAAGCAGCTTGTGCAGGGAGATGTAATCATTATCCTGTGCTTGGGCCTCCCAGACAAGAGGGGGAAACCAAGATGTGAGTACTAAAGGGTTAAGCACAACACTGAGAGAAATATGTCTATTGTTTCTCTATTAATATCTTGCACCAACTTACCACTCATCAACTTTTCCAAGTAGTCTCCATATAGCAACAAATGGCGCCGTAGACAAACCAGATGCAATCTCATGTTTCCTTTTCACAAGCATTTGTAAATTTGTTAAAAGGAAAAGTAAGGGAAATGGGAGGAAAATATTTATTTTGTAGGAGCTGGACCAAGGAGCATTGAGAACAGGGTACTCTTTTTGCTGTAACCCCTTGTCCTACTTGATGATGCTACAGTTCTGCATGTGATTTGGTTTCCTTAAAGGAGTTGCTCTGTGTCATTGAAATGAGCCTAGGTTCTCTTCATAGTACTCTTGAGGATCCTGACCTTGTATTCTGAATATTCAGAGCATGTTGTCAGATCCCTAGGTCCAAAACTGGATTCTGTTATGCTCCACCTTTAGTTTGCTGCTAATTTTCATCTCTGTTTAATTCCATAATACAGTTTTCCTCAATGACATTTCTGCATATAATTGCTAGTATGTTTTTCTGTCTGGAGTACAATGGCATGAATGCACAGACTGGGTTTTTTCCAGCAGTGTTGCTCAAAGTCCTTAAATTTAAATCTTTCCTTTACTGTGTAAGTTCATTACTACTCCTTAAAAAGAAATCTATTGCTTTTCTCCACCCCCCCTTTTATTTTTTTGTCTTCAAACTTCCTTCTGTTGCAGCTGACTTTAAAAGATGGAAAGCATTTATCTTTCTTTACATAGAAAACAACTATATGCTTTATTTGAACATAGGTTATTTCAGTTAAAAAAAGCCCCAACAAAACAACAAGCAAATACCAAGTAAAAAACCCCATCTCAACCCCCCAAACTTATGAAAACAAAAAGTCTCTGCAAGACTAGATAGTTTGTATCTCTTTTCTTGCAGTTGAGTGTATGATAAACATTAAATGCCAACTGTCATTACTATAATAGATGATTTCTAGGGAAGCATTGTTGTAAGAGTTACTTATTTTCCCTTGATGAGTTTTATAACTTATGAAATTTTCACTGAGATGCACAGAGTAGGCTCTCCTATTATGGCTGAGTGTTTGTCAGCAGTCCAGGCAGAACTTCTGGAGACTGATCACAGGAAAAGGTCATCCTCCTCCATTCAACCTTCTGAACTGTAGCAAAGGCTAGCCAAAATGCATTTAAAACAGCTGTTCTTTTGTAGCAGCAATTACTGTAGTTCTTACAAGGTAGTTAGATGATCACGAATGGGAGGAAGATCAGTTTAACAATTGTAAATCCTTGCTGCCAGTCATTTCTGAGTAAGGAGCCTTGAATGAATGGAATTGACTTCTGTTTCTTTAGAAAATGCAATTGATGGAATGTTTTACCACCAAGATCCAGAAGATCTTGTTAGTAAAAAGAAAATCAACATTAATTCCTTCCTGTCAATTGCACAACAATTATATTCCAAGTTTTTCCCATCCTATTTGATGATTTGCATATATGTATGTGCATAAAGCTGGTTGGCCTATTTAAATGGTAATGGAAAGACCTGGAAAGTTTATTGCCTTATATGTAAGATTTTTGAGAACTTCTGTCACCTCTTTGGCCAGGCGTGAGCTTTGCCATATGATGTTAGTGGACCAAAACTTTGCTAGCCAGTCTTGCTAGCCACTGGAAATTTGCCAAAAAGCCAGCGTGAATTTCTGGCTGAAGCTGGTTTGAGGTATCTGTAGCCCTTGGTTGAACAGGAGGAAATAACATTATGCTCAGACAGATTTCCCTGACTTTTGAAGAGCATCTTGTCTCCTTATCTTTTGCAAACTGTGCTGTAAACACTTCTTTAACTACTTCCAGAGCTCATTTCCACAGCACAACATCTGGCTACGCGGTTCGATTACCAGCAGAACAGAGGCGAGCAGTGTTCCCCGGTCACTTTGTTGCCTGTGTTAGGCTCTATCAGCATCCAGCCAGTGTTTACAGAATGCCACAGTTAACGCTGCCCAGATGCTCTATCTGTGGGAAGCCCAGAGAGCAGGCACGGAGCGCCGGTGTTTTGCAAACCCGGCCGCCTTATCCGAGGCCTTGCCTGTTTGTGCGAGCGGGGTCACCCCGCGGCCCGGGTGTGCTGTCAGCCCCAACAGGAGATAGCACTGCCCAAGATGTTGAAGTTGGTGTTGTTTAGGCCACTTACAGCTTTCCACCAAGCATTTTAGAACAAAGTGATGGGGTTTCTCTGACAGCTTCTGGACCTAAGAGCGTTTTTTAATGCAAGACTTTGGTAGGAATGCTGCCTCTAGCTACAAGACCATTTTATGCGGTTGCTAACAAGGCATATGGACTTTGCAGGAGCTGCATGGTTTCCAGGCTGTGTTTTGCTCTGGTCATTACTTTTTGTGTTTAGGTGTACTTTTTTTCCAATTTTCCCATTTCCCGCATATGTTGGTGATTACTACAGTCAGTCACATCGTCTTTTAGACAATCAGCTTTCTTAGGATAGCTTGCTCTTCATCGAACACACAAACTAAGATTTTTTTGTGTGGCGGATTTTTGATTGTGCATATCACATCCATATGTCAACTAATCCTAGGAACTGAAGAAGTAAAACTATTTTCAGCCATGCTGAGGGGATATTTGAAGCAAAATATACAATCTAACTACATAGTGTCATTATAGAATAATGCAATAATATATTACTGAAAAGAGTCAATATTTTTCATAAAATAAACACTTCAGAAACAGTCACATTCCTCCATGTGCGTATCCGGAATGCAAGAAAATACGAATAATTTCTAGCAATTTTATTTGTTTTCCACTAACTGTACAAGGCACAGAAATCTCTAGCCTATGCAACCTTTGAAAATTATGTACCTGTTTTTATGGGTTTTAAAAAGTATTTAAATTTCATAATGTGTTTTTTCAAACGGCTTATTTGGTGTTGCATATTTCTATTTAAGAATTTTTTGTTTGTTTGTTTCCTGAGGAACTAATATTTTTTTTTCCTTTATTTTACCTTTTTTCCTTTTATTTTACCGTCTTGCACAAGAAGCTTTTGTGTACAACAGACAAATGACCCTGTTACCTGAGGTTCTACTACGATTTTTAAGTGTGTGAATAAGGGTTTTTTCCTTTAAGGGCTAGAGGTAGGGTTCTTTTAACTGCTTCATATCCACATTCCAAAACCTATTTAAAAACCTGAGTCTAAAGTCCAGCTGACAATGAACTCTATTTTCAGCTAAAACTCCCTCCTCCCCCACTTTGCCACACACTGTTTCTGCTGCTGGTCCACTTGTGATAAAGACCAAAACTGTTGTTTGGCTGACACGCAGAAGGAGTTGTTTATCAAAAGGAGGCTATTCTAGGAGGATATGCTCTTTAAACAGAACAATGGGGATTTTGAAGATAACCAAATCAGTACTACTTAGGTGTTAGATCTGTTTTAAATTGTTTCTGTGTTGGAAAGTAGGAGGGGGCCCTGGTATTTGGCTTTGAATCTCTGGCTTGCAAGTGTGAAATGGCTAAATCCAAATTAGCTGCCAACTGTGCTTTGTACTGCAGTTCATGCTTGTCTGTAGGGCCTGAGGCTGGGGGTGCAGGGAAAGGGGCCCCAGAAAATCCAATTTCATTTTGTGATCCAGATGTACCTTGCACTTCACCCAGCTTGTTTTGTTTTGGTTTTTTTTATCCACCCTTGGTGCTGCATAGTTGAAGCAGTGGTGCCTAAAAGCAAACCTACATGCAGACTCATCTTTGGCGAGTTAGCTCAGGTTATAGACACATCCCCATCCTGCTGATATAAATTAATTGGTTTCTGGACATGAGAGAAGTATCAATAGCTGGTAAGTGGGACGAGAAATGAGGTAACCTCATGGGAAACTTAGTTCTGTACAAAAGCTCTGCAGACACATGTGAAGTGTTTTTCTTCTCTCACGCTTTCTGCAGAGAGAGAATCTCACCAAGAATAAAGGTGACCTTCAAAGGCAAGGGAGAGGAACATTTCATGTTCTGTCAAGCTCTTGGATGACTGTTTCTATTCTTTCTGAGCTATGACAGTCCCTAATTTTCTCTAATGAAAGCTTTTCTTCAAATATTTTCTCATATATTTTTGTTATTTTGGAATGTCACCAGGTACCGAAAATTCCCCTTTCTCCCTCGCTTGCCTTTTGTGGTATATTTAAAAATATCTTCCCAAAATTGAGAAAGTGAAGATTCCCTATAAATAAAGCAGTATCAACTCTGTTCCCTGCCCTCCCTGCAATGCCCCTATATGAAAAGGAGCAGAAAACTTTCTTCTTCTCTAATGCTGACCATATGCAAGTGATTTATTTAAGGCCACACAGTGAACTGCAAGAGAGGGATGATTGTCTCTGCTGGCCATCTGATTAAAGCTCAGCCTAGGTATGTTTAGAAATTTGCAGGTGGTTCAGAACATCTGGGAGTGCCCACTCTTTCTGAAATATCTATTTTGATTGATTACAGAAGGGGAGAGGTCTTTTTTTATTCACCTGGTAGACATCTCCTGGCCCCAAAATTCAGAATTAAACTTTTTTCAGGTGTGACTTTCCTACCTTCTCTCTCCTTCAATACAAATGCAAACTTAAATTCTTTTAAGTGTGAAAAGAGCACTTCAGTGACCCCTGCCTAACATCACTGACACTGTTTGGCATCCTCACCTGAAGCCTGGATTTATTTTTTTAAAGATCCCCAGTAGGTAAACCCCATGGAAAAACTAACCATTGACAGCTCTTGCTGTTGTAACCATCACCTTTTAGAGCCAAGCGCGATGATGTGGAGATGAGGAGGGGCAGTTTGTTTGTGCTATAGCCAGCCTTGCTGTTTATTTTTCATTCTGTCCTGAAATGATGCATTTTCAGAAGCTCTGTCACACATCCAGGAAAAAAAAGTGATTCTGTGGTTACTCAGACAGATGGAGGGATGTGCTTTGTGCAGCAAGGGGTGTGTAGCCTGATTATTGCAGTAAGTTTGGACAGAGACAACTTAATGCACCCTTTCCTGTGCTTGCTCAGAGTAATTGTATCGCAAGGGGCACAAGGATATCTTGGCCAACCCCGTAGTTTCCTGTGTTGTTCAGTCCTCTTGGAACTATGTGCTGTGCTCTGCTGTTAAGTTTGCAGACTGCTTCACAGGTATGTTGCCTGACATTTAAACTTATTAATCTAAAATGGTCCTCTTTTAACTGAAATGGATTTTTGAAGAGGGTTGGGGTTTAAATTAGTGTGTCTCAGTACAGACTTAGAGGCCTATTGTTTACCTTTATATTTGAAAATGCTGCCCTTGACTTTTTAATTCTTTTATCTTGCCTAAGTCAAGAAGCCACACTTCCATTTGGCTCTATGTTTTTTTGGCTTTGTTCTAATAACTCATGGCCTACCCACATAGATTTATGGGACTGGGAATAGGGGTTGTTCCTGGTTGTCACAATACCTCATATACACTGACGGAGGTGTTGGAAACCAGGTTTTATGACAATGTAAAGGGTAGAAACCCAAGTTAAGAGGAAATACATTCCCATACTTGAAATACCAAAAATTTTAGTGGAGGAAATGATTATAACTTGCAGTGCTGCTGGAGTCCAGTGAACAATTCTCTGCTTTGTGTGTACTCACATCTGAAATTTTCTCAGTGTTGAGCTCCAAGCATCAATTGCTGCTGCCTGAACTCTGGTCTTGCTTTAATGATTGGTTCTTTGCTCTCACCACTGTGCTGGATGGAGCCTTTGGAGACTATCACAATGTAAATAAATACAATCTGTTTGTTTCTAGCCTGTTAAAAAAAAAAAAAGTAAGTTGTATGTGTCAAAGAAAGGGAAAAACTGTTAAGGATTCATTTGCATGCCTTTGAGATGCAGGAGGTACAGGAAGCAAGGGGTTTGGGGGGGGCTAGCAAAGTCATTCCATAGGGGTATAACAATAGGGAAACATGTAGAGTGGTTAGATGCTGTTAGATTAGATCAGTCCAGATTTATTTGGCAAGTGGTGTTTATTTTTATATTAATCATATGGAGGTACTTAAATCTTGCAAAGAAAGTCTTATTCCACAAATCATTGTGGAGAATGGTTAGTTTCATGGGTGGGTGGTAGTTTTTTATTTTTCCTTTTTTTAAAATCCTTCATAGGAAGAAATTCCAATTTAATTTTTTTTTTTTTTTAAATTAGAAATGCTAGACTAGAACTAGAAAATGGAAATGGCAGTAAAGTAGTACAAGAGTTCAAGTATATTGAATTTCTCTGCTGCCATGATCGTCCCTAGGCTGGATTTTTGTTCATCCTTTGCATTAGTGATATTTTTTCCCTGTCTTTGCCAGTATTATTATAATCTTAAATGTGGTGAAATATGCTGACTTGTACCAAATTTTATGTTTGAACAAGGGAGAGCAAATAGAAAGGAACAAATGAATTCACACTTGGTTAGAGCTAATTTTGTGTAGTTACTAGCTTACGTCATGGACTTCTCTGCCAGTTAGCTGTTTGAAGGTAAAATACGAGGCACAGCATGGCCTGAAATGGAGACAAAGGTGGGAGTTTCAGAGGGACAGCCTCTTCACACCATTGCCAAATCACCTCTCATTTACTTTGCACTTGTAGTTATAAAATAGGACACAGGTCTGACGGCTGCTGACAACAATATTTGTGGTTTCCCTTCAAAGGTTTTATTTGCCGTAAACATTTTCTTGATGAAATTTGCCGTGAGGGAGAAAGATGGTGTAAGACATGGCCGTGGAGCATCACAGAGTTAGCTGGACCAAGTGGTCTCTGGCGGGGCTCCCCACCTCTGGAGTGCACCTCCTGCTGCTCGCAGGGCTCCCAGAAGAGCCTGGCTCAAAGCAGCCACCTGACTGTAGGAGGCATTGCTGGAGCCGCTGAGAACCTCTCCCAGAGGCACTCTCCTGGACTAGGCAACTGCTGCTCCGCACCCTTGACCCCCTTCCCCTACTTCCTTCTGGTACCTCGCTCTTACTCCTCTTTTCTCCTGGTTTAGCTGCTTTTTTCTCGATGAAGACTATGCAGATGCATAATTCCCTGTTGTTTACAATCTCTCTTAATCCTGCTGTGAGGGAGAGCTTCTTACTTCCAGTGTTTTTCTCCCTTGTAATGCAACTAGAGCCACCATTAACCTTATCTAAAAGCTGATGGTTTGTCACTGGAGCTTCTCCTGACCTCCAGCCCCCTCCTGCCCTTACTCTCTGTCAGGCACCATTCTTTAACACGAACCTTTAGTGGATAAACAGAAAATGGGTTTCTACTCAAAATGGGTGGAAAGGGACTTGTATGATCTGTGGCAAATACATGTGTTTGCCACTATATTATTAGCATAGCCTTTTCCTGAGTCCCAAATGCTGGCCTATTTGCCCTTATTGGGTGACTGTTCTACTTTCTCTCTATTAATTTCCAGGGCAAATTTGGGCTATCTACTAAGTGCTACAATAACTGTGTGTAGACTAGTACTTTCTGACTTTAGTTAAACTGTAGGATGGATTTGTATTTTTCAGCATTTCCTTTGACCCACTTTTCTGAATTAGTTTCCACTTTCCCTGAAAAAGACTGTCCTGCCTCCCTTCTGGTTTTGCTATTTCCTTTTGTTTGCTGAAATATTTAATAAAAAGTTGCAGCAAGTAAAAGCTATGGACAAAAATGTAAGTGGAGGAAATTTCATTGGCTGGACAATACAGAAGGTCAGATTTGGTGACCTTGGTTTTCACATGTATTTTCCTTAATTCTTAAATGAATGCAATTGTCAAGATTTATTTTTCTTTGCTTGACTGAACTATTTACTTTAGGCTAGCTGAAGATAAATCCTTTTCTTGTTCAGTTTTTACTTTCTTGATGCTTGTGATGATGTCATTATATTTGCTTTTTGGTCATCCACAGTGTGTTCCATAGTAGAACTGTTGCCTGGTAATAAACTAGTGGACTCCCTCTCTCTGAATTGATTTTTTGAGGGCAGAAACGGTACACTCGAAATTATTTTAAAGAAAGAAGAAAGGAAAATGAGATGAATGCTCTGCCTGTCCCTTCATAATCACCTCTTAAACATGTGGTATGGTGTTGGAAACAGTGAGTAATCCCCACCGTCACAGCTCTGCCAGCCAAAGTGTTTCATGTGAGAAATGGTGTTTTGCTGACGCAGGGCCCTGCTTACTCCAGTGGGTTTCTCTTTGTGCTTATTTAGATGCCAGAAAATCTACTGCATAGGTCATGCAGAGGGAAATTCATTTGGTGCCATCTCGTTTCAGCTCCTGCTTATCCTTATCATGTGCCTGTGCCCTCCTCCAGAGGCTGGCAGGGGGTCTGCGGAGTGGCCTGGGACAGGAATAGCTGGGAGAGTGGCTTCAGGAGTGGCCTGTGACAGGAATAGTGGGGAGAGTGGCTTTGAGCGTGCCTGCTGTGAGCAGGGCTGCCTCCCCTGCCCTGAGGGAGCTGGCTGGCTCCACGCCTGCCCTTGCCATGTGCGCCAGCCTTGTCCTACTCCCTCTCCTCTTCTCTCATGCTCTCAGTGTTCCTGGATCATTTAAATAAGACAGTTTGAAAATGTGCCATGGAAGTTTTAGAGGATGACTTTAGGCAGGATTTACAGGATAGACACCAGATCCTGCTTGTCTGTGTACAGATATACCTGCTCTGAATTTACCTTAGCTGCAGGGGAGTGCCTACAATTACAAATGTGACCGAGAGGAACAGGCCTTGCCTGTGGTGTTTGGAAGGGTGGCATGAGAAGTGTGCACAGGATGGTTGTGTTAGGGTTTGATGTCTTGAGGCTACCTGGAGCTGTGTCAGCAAACCGAACGTAGGAGGCTGGGACAAGTGTGGTGAAAGCCACAAGAGGAGATCCTCCCTTCTCAGTGTGATGCACCTATACCAGGACTTTGTGGTGTTGCAGCTACGTTAAATGTGGTTCAAGCATTGTAAAACAACCCCCTTGCAGATATCACAAATCATTCTCCTTTTGAAAGTTCTTCATTGTTTTAGTCTTCCCACACCTCTCAGCCTCACATGCCTTACCTAACACTCTAGACAAAGCATAATAAATCCTGCCCTCCTTTTTTAATCTTCTGTTGCACACACTCCCTGCACTGTGGAGACCATGGCATTCCTTTTGTATTATTTTGCTGCTTTCAAGGCATATCTACTGTTTAGCACTCTTCTCATTCACACCATTACTCAAAACTGACATCTTTCTCTGTTTCATGTGAATCTGACAGTGTGAAATCTGTGCACCAGCAACTTAACTGTAACCACCTGCTGTTTTCTCTATATTTACCAGTAAGCAAGTCCACTGTAAGTATGTGTGTCTCCACTTTGGATGCCAAAAAGACATCGATAGCTTCTGAGTCAATCATCTGTTGGTCTGATGTGAAAAAAATATCTCTCACTTGAGTCAGAACCTTGTCCTCTTATCTTCTTTACTACTGAGATTTCATGTGGTAGCTATGATAGCTTGGATATTGCAGCACTGTTGGGGGCCATATGGAGATACCCAAACTTGTCCTAGTCCTAAGTTTGAAAATAGCTTAATTTCATAGAGCTAGCTAGTTTTGAAAATGTTCAAAGTCTACACATGCCTGAATAAACTTTAGAGGACCTCTTGTAGCTCTTATTTTAGCAGGGTATTTCAGTGGTTATGCTAGTGACCTTTTTCAGCACAAGAATTCATGTTAATTCACGGCAACCTAGATCATTTTTACAAACCTCTTGACTGTTCCGTTTTTTGGGACTTTGAAATGTAATCAAAGGTGGATTTATCTGATACTAAGAAATGAAACAGTTACCAGCCTTAGGTTTCCTCCCTTATTTTTGTAGGAGTTTACTGCCAGAGTAAACTGAAATTGGAGGTGGTTTGTGATCATGCTGCAGCCTGTACACTATACTTGCTCAGGAGTTTATCCAGGAGGATCAGCTGATCCTGCTGCAGGATGGTGACCTCTCGCAGAGACGCAGGACAAAGACAGCTGCTTCTGCTCTCCCAGCTAAACCTGCTTAAGGCGGTGGGTGGGAGTTGTTAATACCATTATTTGTTTAATTGTAGGGCTAATAGATTAGTGTGTGTGTGTGCACTTTATTACAATAGAATACGTTAAATAGAAGCAGAGGAAAAATGGAGTGTGCTACTTTGGGAGCTGGTTTCCAATTGTTATTCCTTTTTATTGGGGAGACACTGAAAGGAGAAGTAACCAGAAGCATACTCTGCTTTAAACTCTCCAGTAAAAAGACAGCTCACCCTGAAATGTCTGGTGCCATGGGGGTGTACAGTGCTCTTAGGAATAGAGGGAGAGGGTGAATTTTTAAGTAGCCCGATCCTTATTTTCCTCCAAGTATAGATAGGCTTAGCTTTCTCAACCTTAGTACTTGAGAATAGGCAGCCAAAGGTGCTCTGGGAATGATTTGCTCAGGAATTCTGTTAAAAAAATGGGAATCCAAAAGTTATTTCTATTTTAATAAGGAGAGGATAAAGTTTTTAGTGATGATAGCCTTATGGAAGAGCAACTTTTTCCCTTTCCCACCCCCTTCATAATACCCTTAATAAACAATATAGAGATAAACCAAATACTTCACAAGCTACTGCAGGGATCACAGTGGTATTTTGTGAGGTGCTGTGGGATCCATCTCCTATGCTCAGGCCCACTCTGAATCTGCAAGTGATGGTCCTTACAGGAAAGAAGCTGAGGGCACTTGGCAGTGGAAAGTATCTTGCCCATAGTGGAGATGGTGAGAGAATTGGCAATGAGGAGGTGACTAGTCATTCTGCAAGGCCTGGTCTGGGGCCAGTTTTCATTTTCATCTTGTTCTCTTTCTGTTTTTCTTTCTCTCTTGCTTTTGTTATTTATACCAATGAGCAAATGTTGCTTATTTTTAGCAGCCTTTCCATTTTGCTCAGGCAGTGATCCCAAGTAATGGAATGCCTGTGGTCCTCCCTCAGGCACCATTCCACCTCTAATAAGAGCAAACAAATGCAAGCTTTGGTGTAGGGAGTTACTGATTTGCTTCCAGGCAAGTAGGTGTGTGTGATACATGTAAAAGGTGCCCATGCATACCATGTATCAGCACTCCAACATCTTGTGAAATGGCCTGGCATAATCTGCCTTGGGCTCTTGCTGAGAAATTGTGTTGTGCATCTCCATAGAGCAGCCTTGCAACTTGCTTATTTTAGAGGATATAAACCCACCCCTAAGAGTACAAACACCCCCAAATACACACACCCATTTCCACTAAGAGAGCAAAAGCAAGGTCCTCCCTTGAGTGCAGACAGTTCCAGTTCTGGGAAGCAGATGGATCAATTAGTAGAAGCAGAGGCAAGAGTTCCATAGATAGGGGTAGATGCTGTAAGCCCCACTTTTTCCTTTTCTAATTTAGATCTTAGATCTAAATTTTATTGCAGAGATGCTAGCACTAGGGATGATGGAGTCCTGAGAGAAAGAGTTATGGGAGGATTTCCACTGAGATGTGGATGTCCAGGGAGTCCCTGCCACACAGATTAGCAGCTGGCAAGCCACATCTTCCATTGAGTGTCCTAGCAGCTTTGTGTCTTCTTTCCCATGACCTTAGACACTACCCCTTCTCTAAATTCCTTTAGGCTGGAAAAAGAAAATATAAGGAAGGGTGTATCCAATCTGAGACAACAAAGTTTATCCTTTCCTAGCCTTACTCAAAAAAGAAACTTCAGAACCAAGGAGTATCTACATATTCAAACTGCAAGGAAGGAGATGCAGAGTTTTAGGTCTTGCCTATCCATGCTGCTCCTGCATCCCTCTCAGGTACAAGGGATTTGCTGGGAGAACAAGTGCCCTTGGTTACTGTTGCCTAAGTTGCATCAACAGCGCTTGTGTCTCCTAGACATGTTTGTATTGCTGTTGGTGAGGTGATTTCTAGCTCGTGCCTATTTCAGTTCCAGCTGGAAGAAAAGCAGGCGAAGAGGTTGTCCCACACTCTCAGGGTTCCTGAGATCCCACCCAGCCTATAGGTATAGCTGCATGATGCTTGGTTCTCTCAGTAGGGTCTGGCTTAGTTTAAACACTTCCTGTAGGTTTTTGTCTTCCTTATTTTCAGGCCTGACTTGTTTTGATAGGGTTAGGAGCCTACTTTTGTGCATGCTTATGCTAGCAGAGGAAACTAATTTTCTGCTAATGGAAAGAGAAGAGAGGCTGGGGAAACATTACTCAAGCACAGCCAGAGCAACCAGTGGTCCTGTGCTTAATTTACTAATGCCATGTTTATGCAAGTACTGTCACTTTTGCCACTGCTTGGGAGTTACCATTGACTGCATTTGAAGGGAGAAGAAGGGGAGAAGAAGAAACCTTGTTTAGGTAACAAAGTAATGCTGCCTTTGAGGGTGACCTAAATACCTTTTCTAGCATAGATCTTTGTAGTCTTTCCACCTTTTCCCCTGTTCCAGTTGCTGATGATTTTATCTGTGCTCTGGCATATCTCTCCCCTGAAGCAAGTCCTCTCTGTGCCAAGTCCCTGCTTTGGTACTGTCATTCAAAATCGAGCTCTTATTAACTGTCCTGAACCCAATGGATGGGGGAAGGTATCTATTCTGAAGCTACTCTTTTAAATTTAGCTGTATTTGTGTGCTATGATCTGCACGCCTCTGCCTCCAAATTACTAAAATTGCAGCACAGTTGTCCAGGGCTTATTTTTCATTAAATGACTCTTATAGCTGGTATTCCCATTAATGACTATCTTAGTCTGAAATGCAGCAAGACATTTAACATGAGTGGGATATGATACCCACCTCAAATAAATACAGTGCTGCATCAGTAGATGTTTTCATATTTTCAGGTAAGCAGGTGTTGGGGAAAAAGGTTAGTCTATTAACACCTCTGCTCAAAGCAAGCCAACTTCCTTTCTACATGGAATAATTATTTTTTCACATAAGCCCTTAGTGCCTCTGCTATGTTTGCACTTGTAAGTCCCAAACATTGCAATACAGATAGCCCTTTATGAGTGGAATCTGAGGTCATGTGTCTGCATTTCAAATTTAAAATCACTGTGCATGGGCTACCATGCACTGGCTTGTGAATGCTGTAGGTGTAGAGGCTACGGACCCATATTTCAGGTGTGAAGAATGTAGGGCCTTTTTTAGCACTTAAAGCACCCGTGTGTGCAACTCACAGTTATGACTGCCTTTGGCAAAACTTTATAAATTCTTTTGATTCATAGCTGGCATCTCACCATTCATATGGTCAGGATTACATATAAATATATATCTGTCCTATACATAACAGAACCATTTAAAGCATCCCCACAGCATAAAGGTGAACTTGGGCACAAAATTCACTCTACCTTTGTGGAAGACTTGCTGGGGAGAATACTGAAAGGCCTTTTGTCTGCCACAGTCCAGGGCTTACCAGTGATTTTAGGTGGCTGGCAATCCATGCATCTGTTTATACAATTCCAGCAAGGATCAAGGGTCTCTAACCAATCACAGTTCAGACAGAGGTGGTGGTGGGAGCAGTGACTGTAACCAGCATGCCAAGGAAGTACAGAGATAGGGAGGCTTCTATCCTGGATCTTGGATCCTGGGGCTTTCATGGATAAAAAGTTGCAGCTGGAGTTGGAGAGGGTGTAATGACACACAAATCTTTGGTTTAATCATCTTCTAAAGTCGTGCCCAGGGCTGGCTTACAGAAGATGAAAAAAACTCCTGAACCCTGAGGAGGACTGATCTGCAGCTGTCTTCAATAGCTTCCTTGAAGGAGGTCTTTTTTCACTGCATATATAACCACTGCACGTTGCTGTTTCGAGCAGCTGTGTCTTGGCTGCTCCGATATGCTTATTGCTGGAACTATCTCTTAAAAGTCTGGCCAGCACCTGAAAAAATATTATTATTTAAGGTGACATTAACATCCAGGTTCCAGCCACAATTTTGAGCTGGGTACACCACAGTTGAAATAGGAGAGGCTGTCTGTGCCCCAGAAAGCTTATTTTTCTATCTGCAGATACCTAACTTTGAAAGAGGAAATGGGTGAAGGCAAGCTAGCTTTTTTCATCCAATGTGAGCTGGCTAGATGAGTCAGGGAGATTTTTAACAGGTGTGAGATGACAGTAATATTGGAGCAATCTGGCAGAACTGCAAAAAATCTGATTTAAAATTCCCAAACTTTTGTCATTCCATGTTCAGTAGCAGGGCTAGGAGGAGGAGTATGGGAATGGAACATAAGACTGAATTTCAACTTCTCTTGGTGCTGTTGCCACAAATTCTTCAGTACTTCCATATACTATATACCTATATTTCACTGCTGTGCTAGAGCCAGAACTTTTACATCGTGCTGCTGTATTCCAGAAACTCTTGCACCAATAGCACAATTTACAAGGGACATGCTCAAGTGATCTAGTGTGACTTCAACTATGCTGGTGCAAGAATTTGAATTCAGAGATTGAAAGCGCACATTCACAAAGAAAATTGTTGTGTTACCAACATTTGTTAACCAAAATATGATAACTAGCTTGGGGTAAGAGCTTAAGGCTGTCCTCTGTGTTAAAAAGCCCATGTAGAGAAACTGGGTGAGCCCTGGGGTGAAAACTGCAAGTTGCTGAATGCAATGTTCAACACTATGGCTATGTTTTTAATTTACTTCAAATAAGAAGTCTTTTTGTCCTACCAAGTATGAGGTATTGAGATGTTTTGCAAATATTACATATTTGTTTCTGTTAATATGTTATTGGCTAGTTGGTGTTTTGACTAAAAGTAATTATTGTGAGAAACTTTAAAAATGAACTCTTTACAACTGATTATTTAATAATAATTAAAGAGAGTGAAGGAAACATTCTGTAGTTTCAGCAGTAAAACTGAAGAGTGTATCTCCTGAAATTCTCTAGTCTTTCTGTTGCAAGAACTGAGGCAGGGAATTTATCTTAAGCAAGTGCTTTTGGAAAAACATCCTTGCTAGTAATTTCTTTTTTATTCACAGAATATGCAAAAGAAGGGATAAGTCCATGAAGAAAAAAAAAATTGCAACTGACTGCTAAAGGCGTTAATACGATGCTAACGAACCATAGCCTTTCCAAAGCATAGCTGGCAACGTTGCCACCCATCTGTGCCGAGTAGGATGTGCAAGCAGAAGTCAGGGCTGAAAACCCTCCACCTGTTTTCAGAAAGTAAGTGAGCACACACTGAAGTTACTCAGCGTATTCGCTCTGTCTTCAGCAGTCTGGGTGATGTTGTTACTACTACTTTTCTGCTGTCTCATATCTCCCACCACCATGTGCCAGCTGATAGGGGAACTGTGACATACCACACCCCCGTGGCCAGGAAGGGGGTCACATGGACTGGTCTCATCCAGAGCACTTTAAAGAAACTGATAAGCTCTATCTCATTTAACTTGGCCTTTGGAAGACGCTTGTGGAAATTTCTGCAAAGGAGGTGACATCAGTTGTTGTCACAGCTGCTGTGTAAGTCTGTAAGGCTGCGTCTGTTCAGTATCTGCCTGGGGTGTGTTTGCGTGTGCAAGTAGATATTGTTCATAGATTGCATTTAAATCAAAACCAGTCCACGTGAAGCTGGCAAGGACGTTCAGTTGTTCAGAATAGGTGCATTTCCATCGAGACTTGAGGCAAGGATGGAGTACATAAACTTAATAAAGCGCAAAGACGACCAGCTTTGGAGGGCTGGCGTGGACATTTGAAACAAGCCTTCTCCCTGGGGAATTCCAAGTGTTAGCATGTGGGACATACTCCAGCTGCTAGCTGCTCAGACTTAAAATAAACCAGGCAAAATCCCATATTCAGGCTCTACCAACACAGGCAAGCTGCTATTGCAAATGTTTCGTCTCCCTTTTTCTTCCAGTTGGGTCAGAACGACAACAAATATTTTTGAAAGGGCATTTAAACCCTTAGTATTTCACACAGCTTTCCTTGTGCTTCTCTGCAGTGACACGTTTCTCAACACAGTTGTAAATTTAGCAGAGAATCTGGTTTGTACAGGTTGAGACACTGTCCCAGGAAGGCTGGAATTAAAAAAACAGGGTGAGAAGGAGTATTTCTAGTTTGTGTGACAATGCCATTGCTACCAATACTGCTTTTCTAATCCTAGGTGCTTTAAAGATCTCAGCATGACTTCATTTACAGAAAACTATTCGCCTTGTTGAACTGTGGAGACCCTTTTTCTTAAAGAGAAACACATGTGAGTCAAGGGTGGTTGCTTCTTTCTTCTTTCTTAACATATTGAACAGGAAATAATTTAATGTGTCTGTGGAAGACTCCATAGCAGGATTTCAGGGAAAAGAAAGATGTCTGGGAGTTGTATGATTGTTTGACAACTAGAATATGAATAACTTTGAGGAGGTCTGAAAATAGACTACAGTGCTGTTTGCTTTGTCTTGTGGTTTGAAATTTACTTCAGGACTTTTTAAAAATTTTATTTTAATAACTTTCTGACTATAATTTATTTCTAAGGTACTGAGATACTTGGGAGGGGTGGGAAACAATCAACTTAATGCAATCTATGCAAATAATGTCTAATTTTTTTTTCAACAGTAACATGTGAAACTTCATTCATCAAGACTACTCAGCTTTTTGTGATAAAACCTGTTGTGCAACATAATACACAACATTTAGGAATTCAGTGCTCTTATTACTGTCAAAGCATAGATATTAAACTCTACCAATCAGCTTGAAAAATGTACAAGTGACTGACATGACCAACCTTCCTGTTTCTTTTCTTCCTTTAGACACAGACACACAAATTCCTGTTCAAACCAACAGGCTTATCCAGGATATATTTATAAGGGTGAACTTTGCCAGGCTTTGGTTAGTCATATACAGCGCTGGGAATATCTTTTGAAGGTATCCCGAACACTGTGACAGAAGTATTTGTCACTCAAACTATTTATAATTCTAGAGTTTGGAGGGCAGATAGAGGTTTATGCTTTTTCATATGAAATGGCAGCTCTTCCTTTGCACAAAAGGAATTGGCCATGCCTGTATGGACACGTCAGGCAGATCTGGACCATGCTGTTTTTGCTAAATGCCGTGTTTACACCCCAGACACACTTCTGGCCACTCGATTGACCTTTCTGTCTCACAGATGACCTTGTATCTCTGTGAATGTCAGCTTGTTGTCTGCTGGACCTCTAGTTTCTGTGAATGGTTGGAAGAGGTGAGTGCAGAATACCTCAAGAAACATGAAACTGTTGTCTACGTAGCACCTCCATTAGAAAATCTTCAAGGGCTCTCAAGTTGAATAAGATTATGAGCTCTTGTATTAACCACAATTTCTTTTTTTTTTGATGACATGCGAAACTATACTAAGGCCAGTCAGCCTCTGAGAAATAAGACTGATTAGCATCACAGGCTTTTTAATTTGTTTTCATAACCACGTCAATTAATTAGTTTTGAGGACTTCTTGGCAAAGCTTATGTGCAGGTTATCCTTCCCTCCTAGTCCTTCTTATGTCTCTTGAATTATTCTTAACTCCACGTTTCTGGGAGTTGTGGGCAATGTATAAACACAACGCCTTCAGCAGGCACGCAAGGAATGTTATGAGGGTAGCAGGCTTCCCATTTCCCTGGTCACTCAGAAGATTTATGTGCCAGTATAATGAGAATGAATGATTAGCTGTTGTTCATTGACAGGGACCTTGTGGGTCTATCTATGCACAAGAGGTTTGGGGAGTTGATAACCTTTCTGCTTCAGGTTTTGTTTTGAATAGATAGAAGTGGAGAAAATAGTTATTGGTAGATGTAAAACTGGACAAACAAACTGAAGGGTATTAGCCAAGTTCTGGCAGTAGAGCTGAAAATCTGAGCTATTTATATAGCTGGAAACAGAGTTGGGGTATTTTCATTATTTTGGGACACAGCATAAACTTTTATAGAGTTATGGGATGCTCCTGCCTAGGATTTCAGTCTCTTCTATTTTCTAGGTCTCTGAGCACCAGCCAAGTATAAATGGAGGGGGCCTGTTTTGAACTCTGAAACTGAGAAGTTTCTAGGTCACTCTAAAGCTGCCCAGAGACAAGGCATGTTAAAGTATCTTTTTTGCCATTCAAAAGCAAGATAAAATGTCAGTAGACAGAACCACTATTACTACTATATAAGTTATTCACTTCAACACCTTTCTCATATCATATCAAGTTAATGACCATTTTGTGTGTCTGGTATACATCCAGAACCTCTGTTGTAAAGTCAAGGTTGTGTGAGATACCAGTTTGCATTAGTAAATGCTATAGGACACTATATTATTTTGACAATTATCATAAAGCTACATAAACCATACTTTTAAAGATTTTTTTTCTAAAGGATAAGAAGTAAAGATTAAATACTGAACTTTGATTTTCAAATATATTGCATATACCTCCCCCACCTTCGTATCAAAATAATAAATTCTTGTGAACCTGAAAGATAAGAGCCAGATTTTTTTTTGCTTTTATATACCTAAAATGTAGCAATCTTTAGAAGAAACCTTAGTTTTCTACTGCAACCACATTAATTCTAGAAGAAACTTCTGCCTTCTCTAGTATTTATGATTTCCTAATATCCACTTCTTGAAATTTTTGGCTTTCTCAACTGTTCCAGCAGATTCACGTTATAAGCTTTTGAGGCTGATTTAAAGTTTCACCATGCATTTTTGCATTTTGATCAAGAATTCAAACCAGGACTTAAGGGCTTATGTCCTATTCAGAAGTTACCCATGTGCAAAAACATTTTTCTGAAACATATGGGAAAGAAATGGGTGCCTTTGCACACATGCCTGGAAGGTAATTGGAAATCACTGTGCTCCATTTTGCAAAAATAAGAACCACAAAACCCCCTCCTGGAATGGCACAAAGCACACACATTTCTCTCTGAAAGGCACAAACTCAGCCTTTTTACATATACCTACGATATAGTGGCTGGAAAGATATTTGGAAATGTTCCCTTAACAATAGTCACATCACCTTCCTCCTATCTGTGCTGGCTGTAGTGGAGACAGAGTGGTGTTTACCCCTGTGCTATTGTATAGCAACCCTGGGAGTTTGAGGCATAGCTGTGAGCAGTGCTTGGTGCTGGTGAGAGCCTCACATGTGCTGTGCACAGTATGGGCAGTGGTCCTTGGTGAGCTGGGTCTGCTGCAGACAGGAGGTGGGAGAAGCAGCCAGAACAGCCCTGTGTTAATGCATGGGGCAGGCCAGGGAAGAAAGAAGGGCATAAAACTGCTGCCCATCTTTCCTAGGTGTGTACCTGTGCCTAAATTATTTCATCCAGCCCTGAACTTGTAATGGAAAATCTTGCATGGCTACAACTTAGTATATCATAATCTGTGTTTGTGACTGAGTTGGCTTGAGTTAACAGTACCTTTAGAGATACACTGCTTGCAAAACATGCACCACTAGCCAGAGTATGCCTTTTATCAAAACGGGTTAGGAATATCCAGTGCTTCCCTACAGGCATGTCGCTACCTGTAGCTGAATTTAATAACACTTGATTATTGTAGTGTGGTTTTTACTGGCTTTTTTCCTTCATTCTCTTGAATCTATTTACTTAATTTTCCTACCATCAAGAGAAAAACACCACTATGAATACTTGCAAAAGCAGGGTCAGATGGTGAGGCTGGATTGAAAGAAGATATTTAGATTCTTCGGATGGTGCTCAAGAGAGCTGTGGGCTCAGCTATGCTACACAGCCAAGTACACTATAGAGATCCCTGAGCTAATGCCATGATCGGAAGCTCTGTTAGTGTTGTTCTGTTCTCCCTGGGCTAATTAACAGGGGTGCCTCTCAGCATACCTAATTAGCTCCGTTCCTGCAACATCCTCAGGGGCAGGGCTAATTAGTGTGGGTGCTTTGCTATACAGACAAGGCTGTATTGCCTCTGGGATCTAAGCTAGCATCCGTGCACGGCATTGCAATGCACCATGTAGAAAAGCCAGTTTCCTCAAAGCTACCTCAGGATCTCTAACAGCCCTCCGCTGTGTAGACTTGCCTGGTGCATTAATGAGACCCCAAAAGCTTATGCAGGGAGAAGGATAGCAACTTGGGATGTGGGCTAGAGGGTAACATTTTGGGACACAGATATTTCAGGATGAGTCCTAGATTCATTTGCTTTTACTTTACATCTACTTCTTACCTTCACCTCTACACCTACTTCTTACCTTTACCTCTACATCTACTTCTTCCCTTTGGATTAAAAACACTGTTAAAAGTAATTACCAGCCGTGGTAGGGGCAAAAAAATAAGCCTATATTGAGACAAACGAAGTCTGAACCTGCTACCTTGCAGCTTGCTGGTTTTTGCTTTTAGATTGTCAGCTAAACTTCTAGCTACTAAAAGATATGAACTAATGAGCTGAAGCATTTTTAAAGCCTATTTCCCTATTGCTCTGGTCAAATAATAATAATAACAAGGTATTCTTTATGGTTTTACAGGCCCTGCTCTCTATAATCTGTAAATGCTTTGCAAGCATGAGTAAGCACTGCTTCATCTGAGCCCATGATAAGGTGATATAATGATTTCCATAGTATGAGCAGTAAACCTGAGATCTGAAGACCAGCCAAAAGTAACTTGCATTTATTAGAAAGAACATGTCCTCCCTGGTTTAACTTATTCTTGCACTGTGCTCCTCAGAATTTCCTTGTACAGACATTTTTCTTATCAGCACTATTTTAACTCACTGATACCTATTGATTACAGGTTCAGTTTAACTGAGCTGACTTGAAACTGTTGCATTGCACTGTATGAGAATTGCAGAAAGGTGACTTATTATTCGCAAAGGGGCTGTACACTGTAGAGGGCTGATAAACAAAAGATCCACTGTTTCTGTCTTCTGCTCACAGTATCAGTAGCAACAGGCTGCACTGATACCTTCCCGGATAGCTTAGCCTTGCTCAGAAAACAGTGCCATTTGTGGCTGAAACTTTTAGCCTCTTTGTGGAGTCCTCAGGGGCTCAGAACCTCCCAGGAGGTCAGTGGGAGACTCTTCCCAGTAAGTGGAAAAGATCTGTCAGAGACGGGCTAACATGCCTCTTAATCTTGTTTCACTTTATTCTCATCACTCTAAAAACCTCAGAGACACATAACATACAGCTATCCAATTTTCTCTCCTTCCCACAAGGAAAGCCTGTGGCTGCACCTGCATCATATCTGAGCTGATCTTGGGAGTGGTCTGCAGTGCTCGCTGTGTCTTTGCTGTGCAGTGTTCTTGCTGCCTATTAGCTCAACCTCCTCTGGCAAATGATGGTGATGCCCATTTGTGAAAGACTCATTCTTTACTGGGAGAACAGAGTGGGATACATGGAAGTGACCTGGCCAGGGAAAGGGAAGTGGCTGCAGGAGTTCCTTTGTAGCCATCTATGCTTGACGTGCACAGATCAGCCAAGAATGCATACCAGCAGGTAAAAAAAATCTAGACAATCCCTAGCCACGTCTTTAAATTCAGCCTCAAGGATGGCCTCTGCTTCTCTCCCTTCCAATAGGGAGAAGTACTGTTGAGAGACACTGAGCCTTTGCAGCATTTCTCTAGAAATGCAGGTAGGAGAGGTGCCTCTTGCAGCTAAATCACCCTGTGGCTGGTTCCACATCCACCTGCCAAATCCCGCTGTGGTGCAAAAGTGGCCCATCCTCCTGACCTTCCTGCTTGGATCAGTTGTAGTTAGGTACGTCTGACTTTTCAAACAAGAGCAAGACCTCCTAGTTAGAGCTCTGTACAGCCCTGTCTCCATAGAAATGACTTCTGGCTTTAATGGATGGTTGGATGCCATTAGTGAACTGCATTATTTACATGTATGGATCCTCCTTCACGGAAATCCCAGAAACATTCCTGCTTGAGCAATGTGCAAAGAAATCTGGGATTAAAAAAATAGGCCTCCTGAGCAGAGAGCAACAAGAGACAAAGAGATGTGTGTCTCAGCAAGACTTCCACAGAGAAGCCTCAACATGTGTGCAAGGTGAAAAAGAATAACAGGATGGCGTCAGCGCTGGCTGGCAATGGGCAAGGGAGGGCCCTTTTCATCACAGCCTGGCCGAGAAACACACGGCTTCGGCAGAGAGGGGAAGTACAGATCCTGACTTCAGAAATATAAATCCTCTTTTAATAAGTGACTGAAACTGTAGGAGTTCCTAAAGAAAGACAGCTTTCCTGCTCCTTGTGTCTTTAACTCTTTCCGTACCTGATGGTATGTTGCTATTGCTTTCACTTTCCTGCTTTACTCTCCTGTGCATTTTGGGGAAAGTGAGCGAGCTGTGTTACCTAACACAAAGGGGGCTCCAAAAGGTCAAAAATCAAGGACAAGACCTGCACCAGAAATAACTGGAAGCCAGGGCAGTTGTAGAGTGTCCAGTTGGTGCATGATCCCATGGGGTCCACAGAGTAGGGCTTTTAAAGGAAAAGGTGACCATGTTCTTATTGAAGGTAATTTTTTTCTGTCTTTTTTTTTTTTTTCCTTGAGGCTTAGGTTCCAGTAACAGATACATCTTGCCTATTTTGAGAAATGCGTTTAGTCACCTAAGCCCCGTTTCTAGTCAATGAGGCTAAATAGGCGTGTCTAGAGGGCAATTAATCCCATGTGTGTTACTTTGGAGAGGTGGGGGTGGTGATGGTAAAAATAAGTGCCCCTAGGAAGGGTCTGCCTGCTCCAGCTGACCACACAGGGAGGCCATGGAACTTTCTGGGGCTGTTTTTTGTCTGGCAAAAATTTGAGTATTGCAGTGCTGCCTGTGGTTTTGATTTGGCTGAAGCAAGGAAGTGCTGGAAAACACAAGAAAGAGATTGAAGCTCTGAACGTTAACCAGGCATCACAAAGGTGTCGGCAAGGGTCCACATCTCTGAATAAAGAATGCAGATTAAGGAAACACTCATAAATCTAATATGCTTGTACTTGAACAATTGCTAGCAGGACCTGAACATGAGATAGGAAATCAGTATTTGCATACTGCTTTTGGTCTGTTACTGTTGAAATTGTGATCAGGTTTAGAAGCTATAATAATTTATGGAGAATACAAAAATTATTTTGCAGCACAGATAAAACATAATCACCTAGTGCCATAATGCAAAATTTTCCACTCCAGTCCTTATGTTTTATACTGATATCTGCAATTCACCACTTTAAAGAAAACAAATAGTTTTTTATTTACTTTGTGCAACAAAAGTCAAGGCTAGTTTTCATAGGAATATTTAATTTTAATATTGAGATAAGAGTGACCAACCCAGATTCTGGTAGACAATTTTATCAGTGCAGTCAAACATATAAATCTTGTTTCAATGACACTTGCCCTGAATAAAAAGCAGGTATGCTAGCACAGACGAGAGATTTCCCAGTCTAATGCATCCCAGATGATTCTAGTCTGGGCATATCTGTGCAATCTGAGACTGGCAACTGTGCCTTGCTCTCTGCTGCTTTTGTTGGAGCCAGTGGCCAGACGAGGTGCTCAACACCCGGCAAGGCTGAGTCTGCTGGGCTCTGGGATGGTGCAGAATTCTGCTGAAAAGAGAAAGACTCGTGAGAACAGCTCGATTCTGTGCTTTTTCCACCAGTGGCTAATTTTAGCAAAACTGTCCTTAGCACGTGTGTGTGGGAGGGCAGACATTTCCTTCTTTACATGACCTTTGTATAAAACCAAATCCAGAGCAGTGATTTTTCTCTCCCTCCCCTCTTTTCCAATTTCTGGAGACTCACTGATGGGGAAAAAAAAGAAAAAAAAAAACAACTTACAGAAATCTGTGGTTTGTGTGAAGGACCAAATTTAAATAGGAAGCAAGTTAGCAGAAAGTTTCGTGCTGCAACTTGAAACTATACCAAAACATTTGGTTTAATGTCCCAGAGCTGTTTTCCTGCTGTTCTGTTCATAACTTGATTTATGAGTTTATGTGTGCCTAACAGGTAGAACTCTGGGCTGGGACATATATTTTTGTTCAGGATACAAATCCTTCCTGTGCCCTCTCTGCTTCTCCTGCTCCCCATGGCAGCAGAAAAATTAGGGCATGTGTTGTAAAGGTGCTGTTTTCTTCCCCTGCCCATTGTGCTGGCTGAATGACTCATAAACCAAACATTGATAATATCAGTTGACAGTTATTTAAACCTGAGGTTTCAGGTTAAGGAGTAACAATGAATGCAAATATAGCTGCTGAGAGGCTGTTTGCAGTACACGCACTTTTGTGTTAGATCTTGAGAATTTTTAAGTGTTGTCACACAAAGTTCTATAAAGCAAAATTAGAAGATGATATAGGGAGTCCATGTTAAGGTGTCTGTGATGCTGTTGAGGTGTACCTGCTTCTCAGGTACCCCCCAAAAACCTGCAGCTCATCCCTGAGCTCAACAGAGTGAAGACTTCTAGTTTTCCTTGCAAGCACCTCTTGTTTGTAACCGGATTGCTGGTCACTTGTGACTGCCTCCTGAAAAAGGCAGGTATAGCATGCTAGTTTAAAAAGACATCAGTGCTGTGTAAGTACCAGTAATAAGTTAAGCTGTGCCTGGGAATGTCCCCATTTGGGCCATGCTCTTCTCTGCCCTAGCCCTTTAGAGCATTCCATGGAGCTTGGTCATTGCAGAGGCCACTCCAACAGGCAGGCTGCACACAGCCACCCACTTCCACCAGCTGAAGGAGGTAGCTAACGCAGGCATGGGCCATTTGCAGGAGAGTTCCCAGATATGGCCGCAGGCAGATTTCATAGTCTCATTCCTTCAACACAGCTATATGAACTATGATGCTGTCAGAGGTGTTCAAATTTAGAAAATCTGCTTATTCTGTTAGGCAGAAAAGTATCCGCTTGCTCCTTGCACAGATTTTTCTCAGTGTGGATGGACAGGTGGCTTGAGGTGTTTGTTGTTTGGTTTTTTTGAGGTTTTTTTTTTGGTATCTAATTTTATTCCACATCTTCTTTCCTGTAGAGAGAAGAGAGTTGCCTTGATGTTGCTGAGTTATCTCTTTCTGGTCTTACTGCTATTAACTGACACAGATGCCTGGGTGAGAAAACTCTTGCTGAGCCAAGACTGAAGCAGTGAAACACCAGGGAATATACAAAGCCAGCCAGCAGCAGGCAGGAACCCTCTCAGTTCTTGTCCTTTCCTTTAGTGGCAACAGGAAATGGAAGAGTCTCTGGGATACATCCTCACTTTTCCTCTTCTTACCTTTAGGTCAGTGTATCTTTTTCCAGCAGTCGTTTACCCCTAAGCCCTTCCTTGCACCCAGAAATTTAAATATGCATATTTTTTCTAGGGAAACATGAGAAATTATAATTTATATTTTAGTAATATAGGCAGCAAGACTGCTTAATTTAAATATTGAAATAGGGTTTTTTTTACATTTGCTTTCTGGTTTGTGGAGGTTTTGTCCTCCTAGAAAATCAATCAAAAATATTCACATTAAAAATGCCATTCTGGGGAAGGAAAAAAAGTGAGATTCTGCTTAGGCAGTCTGTAGGTGCTTTAATAATAGATGGATTACTGCATTCACATCATCCTTTGCTAGTGATTTTTGATTCATTTTTCTTGTTTTGGGTGAAAGGTGGATTTGGGATTTTTTTTTTTTTGGGGGGGGGAGGGAATTCTAGTCAGAAGTGTGGGATGACTGGGATTACATTGAGAGGAATGGCCTTCTGCCTTTAGACCTTCTTCCAGGCTGCGATTTGCTTGCCTATCACTTGACAGCACTGATTTCATTGTATTAGCTACATTGCACTGAATTGTGCACTCATTTAGGAACAGAGAGACTTTGATCACACTGACATGGATGACCTTTAAGCTTAGTCTTTACTGGGGTTATTAAATTGAACTGCTTAAAATCCTGGAGACATTTGTAAACAAGGCATGTAAACACATTGAATAGTCCTAGAACAATTTAGAAATAGAATAATTAGTGTTTGGAGTAGCATACTCTCAGTACATTTACAATTCAGTGTTTGAAACCAAGCTAATTAAGTTCCAAACTGGACACAAGAATTAATTTCAATCACTTAATCTCCCATTATGTGTTCACAGTTCATCAGAGGACTCATGAAAAATTCATAAATTCCAGGAATAGGAAATTCTCAGAAAAAAGCTGCAGTTGAACATTGGAAACTGTCAGACAAAACTTAAACTTTATCAGGTCTTGTTTATACAAGTCCAGTTCAGCTGATTCAATTACAAAATATTTATTCCTGTTGTGTGAGCATGACCCAACTGAGATATGAAACTGGAGTTATTTTTCTGAAACCCCATCACAGTGTACTTCACAGCTGTGTCTTTTTATCTTCTAGTGTTGTTTTGGACAATAATATAATAGAAACCATACAGGCCTCCATCTCTGGTTGCTAGCTGTATCACAGCAGTGTCTGTGAAGTGACACAGAGTCCTGAGTGCAGCTCAATCTCCTGACTTCCTCCATGTTACCTCCCTTACATTATGTCCTGAACATGAGCCAGCAGCCAGGAGGGCCAAGTGTCTCCTGGGGAGCATCAGGCACAGCATCACCCATACGGTAAGGGAGGGGATTGTCCAGCTCTGCTCCGCGCTGGGGCAGCCTCACCTCGAGTGCTGGGGGCAGTTTTGGTCCCTGTAGTATGAAAAAGACATTAAATTATTAGGGAGTGTCCAAAGGAGGGACAAAAGAATGGTGAAAGTCCTTGAGGGGAAGCCATATGAGGAATATCTGAGGTCACTTGGTCTGTTCAGCCTGGAGAAGAGGAGATTGAGGAGCCACTGCAGTTACAACTTCCTCATGAGGGGAAGGGGGGGGGCAGGCACTGATCTCTTCTCTGTGGTGACCAGTGACAGGACTCAAGGAAACGGCGCCAAGTTGTGTCATGGGAGGTTTATGTTGAATACCAGGAAAAAAATTTTCACCCAGAGAGTGATTGGGCACTACTTTCCTCAAGGAAAGCAGTCACAGCACCAGCCTGACAGAGTTCAAGAAGTGTTTGGACAATGCTTTCAGACACATTATGTGATTCTTGGGGCGTCCTGTGCAGGGTCAGGAATTGGATTTGATGATCCAGATGGGTTCCTTTGAACTTGGCTTATTCTATTATTCTGTGATTCTGTTCACAGTATTTTCAGGTGTTTTTCCAGAAACTGTTCTTGCTTATATTACCTTGCAGAAAATAAAAAGCCACAACACTGGAAAGTAGAAAAAATCTTCATGAAAGTTCACTGCACCTTCTTTGAATGATGAAATACTTTGTTTTTTTTAAAAGCTTGCAAGGAAAACCCCTTCCCAAAGACTTCATAAAACTTTGTAATCCTCAGTCCGTATAATGACAGATAGAGGAGAAAAACACTTTAATGACCAGGAGGTCATGAAAATTACTTATCCAATTAAAGATCAATTGGATGAGGTCTGTTACCCAGGATAAGTGATAAGAAAAAGGTGCTCAGTACAAGTGCTTTGAACAAGTTAAGTTATGTCTTCTTCCCCCTGCAGCATCAAATAGTTATGGTGTAACCGTGGCTTCCTCCTCCAAAGCGTTTTGTTCTGGTTTTGTGCAGTCTGAATTTCATAGGCAATTCTCTCTCAGTGGTGGGAAGGAAACTGTTTGTGAAACTTATGTTTACTTCATAGGAGTAAAAGTTGTGTACAAAATTTTGGTCTGTTTTGTGAGGCAGTGGCAGCAGCTGGAAGTGTAAGTAGTATTTTTGTACCGGATTGTTGTGATGCTGAGTAAGTGGGTCCAGATAAAAGGATTTCCCCAAACTGGGACATATTTACTCCCAAGAATTGTAAAAACACAATAATAATTTTCTATTCATGTACAACCTAGCATTGAAATACAGGAAAAGAGCAGAAGGAGTCAAGATGGAGTGGGAGAGTTCAATGGTTATGTCTGGTTTGACAGATGTTACATCATCTCGTAAGCCTGGTTTCTAAATGAAAGGAAACTTTGGATAAACAACTGATGATATCTAAATTTTCATTAATCTTGCACATTAATCTATATTTCTGTGCCTCTGTTGCAACTACCTTTGCATGCTCCTCTAAAATATGTCTACTGTCTCCTTTTCAAGGGTTCTTTCTAACAGAAATGCCCTGAAGAAGTGAGTCAGTAAAATATTTACCAAAACTTCCCTAAATACCAACCATCTCATGGTGGGTAAATACTGATGTAAATCAGTGGGACTGATGATAACTTGCTTTATTTCATTATTTCAAACTTTTTCTTCACATTTTATTACTGTTCATTTGGAATCAGGTTATAAAACCTTTCTAGCAAGCCTGTCATGTGATTTTTCTGTGCAATCAGTAATTGGTGATGCTGATATCTGAAGCAAAGGTTTCAAATTCTTTAGTATTTTCTAATAATATTTAGTACTAAATTTTTGGTTGGTGTTTCCTGCAAGTAAGATGCTGCCATTTATTGCATTTACTACTACATGTTGCAAGTCACACAGAGCTTGGATCTGTTTGCTAGCAAATAATATTGTCACCAGGATTGTTCTTTTTCATTATTCCAGGTTTTGGAAGGGACAGGTCTTCCTATGTGGCTTTGAACCGTTTAAGTCAGTTTTGTTATTTTTGTTGAAGGCCACTCCTGGAAAGCTTTCTGTTTGTTCTCCTGTCTTGGCTAGCGGGGATGTCAAAACAGGGGTGCAGCTGTTCATATGTATAAATGGGAAAAAAAATTTGATTTTGAACTCAGCTAAATCCCTTCAAAGACTGCTACTTCTCTGCTGAACCAGCATATTGCATGAGCAGTAGGCTTTGCCCAGAAATGGGTAGGACTTCCAAGTTAGTGCTAGGGTTAGATATTGCGGTAGTGTGGGAGCAGACTCAGAGAACACTCTGGACAGGCTCTGGCCATGTCCACTGGAGCAGCTCCTTTTTCTGCTCTGGAAGGTGGGGCAGTTGAGGAGAAGAAGGAAAGAGCACATGTTCAAGGAGAAAACAGGAGGAGATGAGTAGCACATGACAGAACAGAACTTGGCACAGTAACAGAAATGTGAACCACAAGAATCTGCCAATGTTGGTTGTGTGGGTGGGAGCTCAGGTGCAGGTGCAGTGTCCATTCTCTACAAGGGACTGACATACAAGTGCCCATTATAGTTAAAACAGAAAGGGAAGTGTAACTTGCCCAAATAAGGGCTAAAAGGACTCTGCAAGTGAGGAGTCAGGTGGGCAAAGGTAATCATGATGAAAAATTGATCAGGGACATATTGGGATACTAGTAAAGCAGAGTGTTACATAGCAAAAGAATGCCATGAAAAACACTAGAAAGAGTGTAGTTTTAATAACAGAATATAACTGCATTATGTTTTGCAGATGTCTGCTGGAGTATTTACTCTCCCACCTGCAAGATTTGCCACCAACATAAAATCTGAGAAGATATGAAAAGATGCTGTCAGTAAATGTTCTTTTTAGCAAAATAAGACTAATACCGATTTATTTATCTCTAAAGTAGTGTCCAAAATGTATTTGGTGTGTGAAAGGTCTGAGATATCCCCAGTGTGCATTTTACAACATTGAGTACCAGCCAAATCGTATTATGTTGGTGGGGTGATTTCTGTTGTCTTCAGTCAGATTTCTCTAGGAATGCACCTCATCATATTCTCTCATAACATTTAATGTTAGCTTTTAAGATCAGCTCCAGTATCATGGCCTGACAAATGACACGAATCAAGTCCTTATCCACCAAGTTGTAAATATTCAGACATCAATACTGAATTTTGACCATTTTTTCTATCCTCTCATATCACCCACGGGAATGCCAAGTAACTTTATATCATGACTGCAAATGCTGTAGTTTGTTTCTAATGGTTCTTCAAGACTGTGAAATGATTTATTAAGACAGGATCTGTGTCAGAGAGATTACAGATCAGAAGTATTCTGATTAAAATATTTGGCAGTCTGTGTTTGCTTTAAGATATGTTAAGAGACTAAAAGAATGATCTAGAAAAAAAGAAGTTACTGTAATGAGTAAAATATTTTTCTCTTAAGTGTTTCTAAGAGCTTTTTCTAAATTATACATTTCACCTCTTCAAAGAACTAAGGAATTACATAAACACCTGCATATTTTCCCTTGCAGAAAATCCTACAGTAATGCCAAATGAATTCCAAATAAATCCTTCCTGTTTTTCTGTCTCACTGTGTATCAAGGTGATAGCTAGCATGCTATCCAGATCATTGCTTCAACCAGATAGTTTATTTTCTGGGTAGTTTATATCTGTCATGAAATTGAAACTGCAGCAAAAATTTATAATGTAGATGTAAATTACTGGTCTTTGAAAAATTATTACAGTTCCCTCTAACCTAGTATATATCATTTTTTCAGGTCTCACAAACCCACCTACATTTAGGTGTCATGAAGGCCACCTAAATTAATACAAGGCTCTGAGTTATCTCAAGGTATTTACAGAAGTGTACCTAAACTTGTGTTGCCTAGATTCAATGCAACAAACTTTGGAGCATGTGGTCACGCTTAAAAAGACTTCTGCAGTTCATCAAGAAGCCAAGGCTTTGACCATGTGTCCTCAGGTGACTGGTTAGGTCATATTTGTACACCTCTACAGAAAAATAATAGGTTTGTATGGAGAAGTGTGTAAATATTAGGTGTCGTGGTTATTATTTATCTTTTTGCAGCTGACATAATCTGTTTAACTGTTGAATGTATTTATTGGTCACTAAATCTGCGGTCCCCTTTTCTGCAGGGTCTGAGGACCTTACATTTCCTAAGAAGGAGGAACTCTGTACTGTCCCCATTTAATGGGAAGGACTTGGATGCTGCACTAAGACTTATCTCTTCACCTCTCACGAGCAGGTATGCTGACCTTTGCCACACAGGGCTGTGCTATGGCCTGCAGGGAGGGTCCCCATGCTGTGCCCTTATGTAGCACGGCTGCATGGTACACAAACTGCTCATGGGCACATGAGGGGCACTGGGTTTTCTGAGGGGAAGCTTCTGTGGGGATGCTTTGGCCCCCCCATCTTCTCTCCTAAGGAGCTCAATACACTAAACCCAGAATTAATCTGGACATCCACCACACCTAGGGAGGAGAGTGTGCCGTGTCATGCAAGACACAAAACTGGGTTTTGTTCAGGCATGCAGCAAGGCTGGGACAGTGCAGGACTTTGCAAGCTGTCTATCCCTGTTGGCTCAGAGGGGATAGCATTCCTCCTCCCCAGCTGCTGGTGGCTCCAAGGAGTGACACTCTTGCCAGTGCCCCCCACACCCTCATGTTGCCCTGGGCTGGCTTCCTCTGGAAGGTACCACTGGGCTATCTGCAGCCATTGGGCTTGCCTTCTGAAATGAGGCATTTCTCCTCCATCTCAACAGACCTTGGTTTAATTTGGGTGGTGAATGTTTACAGATTACACCCTCTACTTAATAATGCCTCTGTGACAGCTGTTTTGTCCAGCTATCATCGTGGTGTAAATGTTTTTAACCAAAGAGCCTTGGATACTTACTGACATGGTAAACTTTCTCATGTGTTTGCCAATTTGCTCTTTATTTGTCTAGGAAACTAGCTGAATTCATAATGTATATTTTTTTCTCTCTAATTCTGTTTCAGATTAATGTTTAATCCACTACTTGAAGCAGTTTTTTCATTCTCGTCTCTGTACTAAACTGAAAGAAATGGAACTAAGATCCTGTAGCTTGAATTCGCTGAGCTTTTGTTTTGAGGTTGAACAGTGAATCTTAGAAAGCTTGTTTTTCATTTGTCCTGAAACCTTGCCCCTCCTGCCTCCTGCTTTTCATGCCAATAAAAGGTAACCAGAGACAGCTGGGGGTTCTCTTTCTGCCTCCCTGGAATGGGAGTGTCTTCTGAATGCCTCTTTCATGTACCTGCACAAACCCTGCTCTGCTAAACCGCTACGACCGAGGTTCCCAAAGGTTGAATAGGTTTTCATTGCCTGCATTTCTGGTCTGAAGCAGACTGAGAGAAATGAGTGTTAAGTAAACGCAGTGGCAGCCCTGCCAGCGTCAGCATTCCAGCCTGCAGTGATGCTCCAGACCAGGACACTGCTGGCACAGACTTCTGCACATCCAGCTGTCAGGGGGTTGTTTTACTTGCTCACAGTTGAAAAGAAGAGGGATGCAAGGCAAAGCAAAGAGTGGCAAGTCTAGTTTTTATGAGGCTGTTTATTTTTTCTGTAACAAGTGCGTGGTGCCTTATGGATGTTGAATGGGAATTTAATACACTGATAAAGTAAAATTGTAAACTTACCAAGTCTGTTTTCAGCTGCCTTTGTTCTGCACCTCTAAGCACCTGCAGAAAACATGTTCAACAGCACTCAGACACTTCTGTGAATTTATATATGATCTTATTCAGCACCTTCTGTAGAGATCCAATCACTTTGCTGCAGCTGATTGAAGTTAATAGAAAATGAAGGTGCCTGTCTGTCTTTCCATACCAGGCCTTTTGTGTGTGAAGTCAGTGCTCACAGGTTTTAAGTGAAAGCAGAGGTTTATTTTCAGTTTTATGTCACGAGCATTTTACACATTCTATGTTGCAGTTTAAAGATCAAGATTTAGGAAGTACTAATATTTGACAACAGAGGGGTGTGTATCTGGTGATTTCTGGTGTGTAGCAGGGCAAATTTCAAACACCCTAACATCCAGCTAACAGTGGAATTTACACATGGAAGTATTGTGCATTCATAACTTACTAATAACAATGTCGGGGTATTGTCTGTTGTAGCAGGCAAAAGAACCTGCACTGCATGAATTAGGGCTTTGTTTGCACAAACACCTAGGCATTGTGTAGGCAGGAAAATTTTCCCCTTCTACCAAAATAACCTTATCCCTTTACCACACGTAGCACTCATCAATTCAAGGCCTTCCCATGTAAAGACAGTTTTATTCAGGAGTGAGAATGTGTGCTCAAGCAGTATCTTGCAGTAAATATAGCATGGCTTATGCAGATCCTTCCACCTTACCTTCTTCCAGTTGCTGTTCCATGACCTAGAGAGGTTACTCCTGTCCCAGCTGCTTGTTCAAGGTTCAAGGTGATGCCATCCCCATAGCTCTGTCATGTAGCTGAAGTACTGCCCTTCCTGTTTTGCTTCCCCTGAGCTGGTGGCTGTAGATGCAGTGAGGGCATCTTGAGACATGTCAGGATTATCCAGTTAGGGTGCCTAACATGGATGTACTAATGATGGCCAGGGTAGCGCAGTGGTGATGTTAGTGTTGACTTCTCAGCCTAATATGTGTTATATTAGGAAGAAGATGACAGGTTAAAAGGATTGTCAGTATAGATGCAACTGTAGAAGTATTAATGCAGTGCATATATTGCTTTGCAGCAGTCCTGTGTCACCCATGACCTGTGGCAGACACAGTGGGCAGGCATGCAGAGATGTCCTGCAGTGGAGGTGGGCAGGAGGGCTGGTTGGGCAGAGAGACAGCAGGTGTGTGGCAAACAGCACCACCAAATCCAGCCAGGCATCTCCATCATGCCCTGCAGCACCATGACTTCTGTGACTCAGAGTTCAGCTGCACGTCAGCATGATTCTGGATGCTCAGAAACATAAGCTAGAGTAGAATAACTTGCCCTTATAATGTCCAGCATTAGTTCTTAGAGCATCTGAAGTAATGGTTACAAAAATGTGTGTGTAGAGCTGCTAGTCTTCAACTGCTGGTCCTGGAGGAAAATTCACATGCAGAGTTCAGAGTGACCACTGATGTAGAATGCAGCAGCTTCTTGGAAATGGGATGTAAAATATCTTTAGAGGGACAGCTTCTCTGTATACTCAGAACCAGTCCTAATACACCTTGGATTTAAGGTAATGGCAACTATAATTTCCTGAAAATGAAGACCCTTTTCCTCTTTCCCCTTTTTTATTCTTGCAAGTATATGCTACAGCATCATTAGGAAGTTTTGGTTTTTTTCTTTTCTTTTTTTTTTTTTTTTTTTTACTCCTGATCGATGATGCAGTGTTACTTGATTAGTCATTACTTTTAGTTCTGTATGTAGCTGTTTGTCAGTTTATTGAAATAAACTGCCATCCGGGCACCCTGATCAAAGCAAAAAGCATGAAATCCCACGTGTTGCACTTTTGAGAGCAACAACAATGAATCTAACCTTTCACCCTTGACTTTCTTTTAACCCTAATTTTGAAAGACAGTAGCAAACAATTCAGCTAACTTCTTAAGTAAAAGAATATTCAAACTAGCTCGTTTGTAATGCAGTGCTCTTTTCAAGTGAATGGAAGGTCTTGGAGTAATGCATACAAATACAGAGGCTGGGTAAGTTCATTACTTTGGAGTTTCTGGAGTAGTAATAGCAGTGAAATGGTTAAAAGGCTGACTTTAAAGTGGTCACAATTAGGCTTCAAAGTTAACACCCCACCCCACTGAGATGAATGGGAGCAGTTGACATTTCTTAGTGCTATTGTTTCAGTCTGGCTTGCTATAGCTTCTAAAATAAGACAACAGTACATCTGTTTACATTCTGCTTCCGCAAACCCAGATGGGCTAGAAACTTCATTGTTTTTTAAGTGGAAGCTTGGATTCTGGAGAGTACAGCAATATCCACAGGGTATCTGTAGGAAGAAGAGCTGAAAGCCGCCTTAATCACAGACATATCCCCCTCCTCTGTAAACATCTATTGTCCCAGGACAAATCTGTAAACCACGGGGGAAAAATAAAGTAATATATATTTGAAGTACTTTTTACTTACAACATGACATGCACACAATAACTTCTCATCAAGCCCCCAGCATGCAAATATTCATAAATGTATGTGGTGTTTTGAACTTTTTTCTCTTTTAATAGCTTGTAGAAGATAAAGGTCCTGCTTTTGCTGAATGTGGTAGCTTCTCTTAAGCCTCTTCCTAACAGAAAATTCTTGTCTCTAGAGAAGCCGGAGTTACACCCAGGAGAGTTTGAGACCAGGTGTTACTTTGTGTGCACATGGGTAGAATCCTTTAATTTACTTCTGAGAGTGATACAAGAAGAAGTAAGATTTTTTGAGAGGAGCATCTTGCATTTTTCTGATACTATCATATGGCAGCTTCATTAGCTGGAGTAAGACCTTAGGAGCTGGAATGGTTTAATAAAGGTGCAAGTGGGGCCAGAATTTGGAGCAGATGGTCTCTATTTCCCCATGCCTCAGTTTGTGTAGGGAGTACACAGTGTCCTCTCAGACTTTTGTTGAGGGGTCTGCACAGTGGCAAACTGCCCTCAGTAGCAGCCAGAACCCTGTGAGAGCTTCTCTGATAAAAGCAACCCATTAGATATGCTTAGGCTGTAGATTGAAGCCAGCTGTGAATCTGTCGGAAAGATTTTCCTCATCGTGCTTTCATCAGGGTGGAAAGTTTGTGGCTTGTTTTGCATATATATGTATTTTGGGCTTCATTGCTGTGACTTTGCAAGTCCTAGAGCCTGCCAGTGATAAGAGCTCTCATGCATACAGGCTCCTTTTGTATGTTGGCACTCAGAGACCCTGCCTTCCTTTTGCCCATGGACAGCACAGCTTGTGCATTGGAAGTGCCATTGTGGGCTCTCCCAAATGGTGTCTCCCAGATTTCAACCCTGGGTGAGTTGGATGGTGAAGGCAGGCATGCAATCTGTGGTTTGGGCTCATGAAACTTGTTTCCTGCCCAACTTCAAGCTGCATTTTCATCTGACTACAAAATACAGTGGCTCTGAGCCTCGATAGGCCTCCAGGTTGTCTGAGACAACTGTGGGCATTTCAAGAGTGTAAACTCTTTCCTCTCTTGTTCTTCTCCTCAGCTCCTGTGTTATGAGGAAGTGTGCAGCAATCTGGTCTGGATGAAGAAAATACCTGAGAAAACCCAAGAGGAATATTTGCTGTGAAAATTTCTCTCATGAGATTGTTTTAACTTTCTATTAAAAAACTGCTTTAAAAATAAAATAATGTTAAATCATGCTGGGAAAACCAATTTCAATGTGATAAAACTCCTACAGTGTGATGCAAGAACCACTCAATTCAACTGCAAGAGGAAGGGCATATTATTTAATCAAGCAGAGGGCTAGAGAACAGCATCAAGTATGCATTTGTTATATTTGTTTCCATTTTTTCTAGTCCATTTCTGAGTGTGGATTTCCTCACTATTACACGGACTTGAGTTACATCTTGTGCATCTTGTGGAAGAAAATAGGTACCCTAAAAGACCTTTCAAATATAGTTAAAATAACTTCAGCAGGGCTACAGTAGGTCAGTGGCAGACAAAGAAGTTAGGGGATGTTTTGCCAGTTCTGTATATTTTAATTAGCAAACTGGCCTGCCTCCCTCTATTACAACAGCATTGTGATACCTAAATATTCAGAAGTCTAAGTTTTGTATGCTAACCCTAACACAGAGCATTTCTTGAATAGACCTTAAGAAAATATTGCTATAGCTTCTTTACTGGTTGTGCCCTAACCTGCTTTTTGCCTCATATTCAAGGGTGATTTTGACAACAGAATCATCTTTTAGGGAATATAAAATACCAGGGATTGAAAGGGACAGATCTGGACAGGGCAGGAATTTGCCAGCAGGATGACATTCTAAAGCAACTTCCGAAAAATCAACATGCTATGAAAATAAATTAATTTTTTTAACATTGTGCTTCCATTATAAGACTATTTAGTTTTGAATAAATTGTGCATTTCCCTTTTGTGGCGTATTTCTTTAGTCAATTTATATTTTGCATGCCTATTGCTCCCAGTCTCTTTACTGGTCTGAGCTTGCTTGCCAACTGGTATTGGCCACTAAGCATCAGAATCATGGTTTTCTTTGGGCAACTTGGTACATTATGGCTGTCATTGTCCCATAGAAGATGATGGATGTAGACGGTCACTCCTGTGGGTCTCATGAAAAATGCAATAGGAAAAGAGCCCAGCAAATTGAAACAATGTTTTTCTATTCATGAATACTAAAAATCGGAATGTCTTCCCAAAATAATCCTGAAGTTTTATTTCTTATTGAAAATTCTTTTAAAAAGTCCCAACAAAATGAAACAGTTGATATTTACATAATCATCCCAAGTTAGGAAAAAAATGTTGAATAAAAATGTATTTTATAGGATTAAATGTCCATATTTTTTCAACTCTCATTATGATAAGGTTGTACAAGGATTAATTTTATTCTTTCTTTGTCTCATCCTTTTTCCATCCTAGACAAGGAAAGTAGTTTAATCTAACAGTTTTTCCATTGTGGTCTGTGCACCAGAGCTGGCTTGTAAAACTTTTTCTTTCAGTGGTTTTATTGTTCAAGTACTGAGGCTTCCTGTTACTTCTGGCCATGCATTTTTTTTTTTTGTGAATGAGTATGCTTAGATGAAAGAATAATACTAATCAAGTATATACTTTTTGTACAGCTTTATGTTCTCATTAAATAAAAAAATGGTACCTGAACTGCAGAGGTAGCAACTCCTCTGAAAGGCTGAGCCAACAGGAAAGAGAAAGTCAGCAGTGGATAAGAGAAATCTGGGATTCCTTCACAGGAAAAAGGAAGCAGCACAGGTAAAACATAACATGGAGTATTGCTCTTAATGCACATATTTTAAACTTGATGGTGTAAGAATTGTGTTTTGGGTTGTTTTCAAAGAAGAGAAAACTAATGGGGGTTTAGGCTCACAGCAGGGACTAACAAACCAAGTAGGATCAACTACAATTTAAGTAGCTAAGTGAGAGCTACATGATCTTGGTTGCTGCATCATGCTGTTTTTGTTTCCATATTGCCTTTTGCAGTTTTATTGTTCTAATTCTTCATATTTGTGTAGTTTGAAGGTTGTTGTGTACGTGACTAGATTCACTCCCTACTGGGATATAGGCCAAGGTATTCAAAGTGATTGTTTATTTTGAGCACCTCCATTTTTTAAGGGTTCAAACCAGAGAAGTTTTGGAGTAGGGTGCCTTGAAAGGGAAACTCAGTTGTTTGTGTGGTTTGTCAACACGACATGGAAAGACAAAAGAAGAAAAAACCGGGTGCAATCAAAATCCTTGTTCACTTTTCATTGTCCCAGTGTCTGATCTTTGGTTTTCTGAATCGAGGTGACAAGATTTGGGTACTGCTGTGCTGGAAACTGGAATGTGTACCTGGCCGTGGTGCAGGCTGAAGGAAGTAAAGCTGAGCAGTGACATCACCTTGTCTCTCCATTTCTCTTCCCTAACCTTTTAATTGCCCTAGAGCTTTACCTAAGCTTTAGATGTGGTCTTCTGGTGAGACGGTGGTGAGATCAGTGCTGACTGTACCATATGTGGAATAGGTGTAACAGCTACAGTATATATATTATAAAGCATAAATAACCTATGTATTCCACTTCTCTGGCCATTGTGTGGGTCAATCTACCCAATGCAGGGGTAGCAAGAGGACATGCCTTCTAAAAGGACAGCATGAGCATGGCTCTGTCAGGATACTTGGCTTAGAATTAACTTTCCCCTCAAATTCTTTCCTGCTAATACAGAGAAGTACAGTTTGTGTTGCTGAAGAAAATGCGTTTGCGAGAAATAAGTGAGTTGAACTAAAAAAAAAAGCCCTGGAAGCATTTCATCAGGTTTTATCTTTTTGATTACCTATTTTTAGAACAAGATGTCAGCTGATATAGCTCCTTTAAAAATGCACTTTGGATTTAGGAGAAAAAAAAACCAGCATAAGCTGTGAAGTCTTAATTGTTAGAAGTGCAACAGTAGCTTAAAAACGGACTGTAAAGCCTGGTCTGACAGCTGGAGGAAGGGATACTTTATTAATAGTTGTAAGGAATGGGTGGATAGAGCCTTGAAAAGGCAGCAGGGGATATAAAAAGAAGCCTTGTAGGATGAAACCGTTGCCAAAACCCCTTGCTGAACAACTTATGAAAGAGCCTGTGTCGCATAAGCATCAAGTTAATACACAGTGAACAGGATAAACAGCTTCTGACTGATTTGACTCACTGAAAGTGAAGCTGCACCAGTGCTGCAGCCCGGCTCTGCTGTGGCAGGTTGTTTAATGGGCTGGAGATGGGCATACATGGCTCACTCTCTCACATACATGGCCAGCTTCTGCTTTCATGACTCAAAGTTTCTGTCTGGCAAGCCACAGGTGAGGGGACTTGCTGTATGGTCATCACACTTCAGTATTTTACACTCTGATAAGTCCCCTGAATATCCTTGCAACTGATAGCCAAATTGTTCTGCTAATATGACCTGAGACATATAACTCCAAACACTCATTTTCTGTGGGAGGTGGCAGGGAAGATCCCTGTCTAAAGAGATTTCATGTAGCTACAATCTCTCCAAATTAAATCCCCAATTAAAGCACAACTGCATGTTTTCTGTGGCCAGGAGCTGACTGCATAGGAGATAATAGGAATGCAAAATCCCTCTTGTTGCTCCAGCCTCAGATGCAGGGCTTCTCTTCTTGCAGACTGCCTGGGTATCCAACTGAGCAGTGTCCCACCTTAGACTATGACTGCCTGTTTATGACAGATCCAGATCACTGCAATTTTCTAGTTGTTTAGAAAAGAAGTCCTTAGGTAAATGTCAATAACCCCCAGAGGTTGGGAATGCCTTGGAAGCAGAAGGGCTGCAGTTGTAGGGAAGTTTTTATCTCATTTGCAATCGCATATCCATAAAATCGCTTTAGCACAGACTCCCTGTCTCATGCCGTGCTGACTCTGTGTGAGATCTGACATTGTTCTTCCCTCTTTAATAATGAGAGCTCAGGAGGGTGGCGAGAGAGGAAATACAAACAAAAATCTCAGCCTGATTTTTAGCATTGTACAAAGTTAACCCATGTTGTCTGTGCCAATCCTAATCCCTCCTTTCAGGTTTGTCCTTTCCGTGTGGGTCAATGGCAACTCAGTTCCTGATACATCAAATCCAGAAACTTGCTGAGACCATCAGTATCTCTGGCAGCATCTCACGGTGCAGATGACACTTATTATGTCTGTGGTACATGGCAAATGTATTCTGAGGATCAGTTTTCTGTGGACATGGTATCAGCATGGCTTCCCTTCTCTGCTGCTCCCCTCAGTTGCAAGTGTGTTGCACCTATAGGAAGTGTTATCTCTCTTCACTTTAGTTTTAACCCTGTTGTTAGGTTTGGTTGCTGTTTTGCTTTCCCTAGAAGATTGTTTTTGTTTTTCACCAGTGATGTTAGCCAGCTGCACAGTCTTGATGGCAATTTCTGCTCCTGCTACTCTGCAGCAGATGTCCTTTCTAAAGTGTTTCTTCTCTTTCTGTATATTGTACAAAGCAGGTTTCACCTTTAATAGCTATTGTTTGTTTGCAAGCGGAATTGGCAAGCTAGGTATTTTCTTGCAGCTTTTCCTGCACAACCCTTTTTCTTCACCTTCTTGCCTTCTCTATGTGGTACCAGTACTGGGAACAGCAGACCTGCCAGATGAGCTGGCAGGTGAGCTGTCATGCTGTGTTTCAGCTTTACTTTGGGTGGTATAAGCAATTAGCTAGTTAGAAGACCAGCCCCGCATTCATGAGATATTTCTGTGCTTACAGGTGAAATAAAAATGCAAAGGTAGATATTGCTTGTGGCACTGGTGAGGAGAATTGGTGTTGCTAAGATGGGAGATGAATTGCATTTCCATTAGATGTTTGGGATTTTTCCTGCTGGATTCTTTCCTTTTCCGTACAAGAGAAGTATTTAAGGGTCTACGCGTTCAAATGCTGTGTAGGAACTTGACCAGCCTAATTGCAAAAAGAGGATGATTGCATCTGCACTCATTGATAACTTCCAGGGTGAGAATCCATTATGGTAGACTTTGTAGAATGTGATCAGGAGGAAAGGCAGAGACAAATCCTCTTTGGTGTAACCATGGGTAAGATATATAGCCACAGTTTTCTTATCAAAGCTGTGCTGGCATGTGACAGAAGGAGGGAGAACATCCCTCCTCATCCTGTGTCAAGGGGCACATACTTATTATTTCTGTTGACACAGCTTGTAGTCTGGTTGGATTGGCTCCCTCTTTTTGCTCAGGTATGCTTTTAGTGATCATACATTCTACCCATGAATGCTAAATTGTGGTTTGATTCCATGTGTCAGCTGCTCCATACTGAAATATGTTCACCAGAATTTCCAATTTGGTCCCAGGGAGGCCTTCCTTACAGTTTTCTAAATGATGAAAAGTTGATGTTATAAATATTGCTAACCATGCCTCTGATCCACAGAAAATATCAGTGACATTAAAGGAAATAATTCAACCTTCTTCATTGTTTTTACTCAGTTTAGGTTTCAAGTATGTTAAGCGTCCTAGCTATAAGAGAGCATATTATTGCTTTTGTACATTATTGCTGTTATAATCCAGGAGAAACACATCCTTTCAGGACCTACTCCTTATTTAGCAGACTAGAAAAATTTAAAATAGAAGACATCACATGATGCTGATACTGCCGTCCATCTGTAGGGAGACTTCTTGCTGCTCTAGGAGAGGCATGGTGTTGCTGTGCTTTGGGAAACAGCAGGACCATTACTTCCAGTGACTGAGGCACGTTCCCAGTATGCAGGGCCCCACACCCTGATTTTTTTGAGGTAGGCAACTCTTAAAATAAAGTTATCTCCCTGTCTTTCCTTTGTTGGCCTTTTTACTACTTTTAGACATTAGTTGCCTTTGTGAGTCTTCTTTATGATTATATTTGCTAAAAAATGCAACTGGTTTGGATTCCCCACCTAAATAACTTGACTGAGAACCTACAATACTTGCTGTTCTCCCTCTTCTTCAAAGCTAGACTAAAATTAATGAAAACTTGCAAGTGGTTTGTTTAACACACTATTTTTTTTTTTTGAGATTATTTTTCTCTTCTCCCTCTCATCATTGCAACTTGTGCAGCTTCCTTGTACTGTATTTCTTTAAACATTATGCAGAACAGAGTATAATTTTGCTCTTTACTTAGACTTTGAACCCTTTGAAATGAAATCAAGCGGGTTTGCCTGTACTTAGCTGGTTAGAGTCTTAAGAGCTTCTACTGTTTTGCTGTGCAGGGAGTGCCATAGCTGATTAAAACAGATTTGATCTTTTGTCTATCCTCTAGATCAGCAGGTTAATTTGTGATTTTTAATCTACAGCAATATCACAAAGTTGTAAGGTATCACTGCACACTTCCATACGAAAAAAAAAATGTAATCACACCTGATTTAGCCAAGGTTTGTAAATTCTAGTGATTAATGCAGAACGTATCTGAAGTGAGTCTATGAGTGCAGACTACTGACTCTCCTCGGTTCTATATAAGTGGAGAAGATAGAAAAATACAAAGTACCAACAATTTCATCACTCCCTCTAAACCCAGGACTAAATATCATCGCATAAGTGCATATATAAATATATATATATGTATATGCAATTCTGTACATGTTCTCCATCAGTTCTAAGTTACTAATATGAATTTGATCTACACTACTCATATATACACATGATAAACATATGATAAAAAGGCAAAAATGTCTTGCAGAATTTGTGGTCTGAGTGACAATATTTACCCCATATGAATGCCTGCAGTGTAGTAACTTAAGTTCATTCCTCATCAGATAGATTAAGTTCATTCATGTCCTAATAAGTGGTAGCTGCTCTAGGAAGCCCTCTAAGCTTTCTATAACCAGACGTGCCACTAGTAATCTTTCCAAAATGTGATGTCAATGGAGCTGCAGCTGGTTAAAGGGCTATGCAGGGCAAAAAGTGGTATTAGTGGCTAATAAAGGCTAACTCTTTTGCAAGCAAAATTAGCTCGCTTCACTAGCTTGTTATGACTTGAAGTGTCTGGCCATTGAACTATGCATCTGGCTCATTTGTTGCTCTCAAAGAGATCCCACCCTGACTGACAGCTGTACTGGACTGGAAGAAAGTAGCCCAAATGAGTGAGAACAAGAGGACTTCAGTTTGTGTGACTTTAGGACAGTAGCAATCCATACAAACAACCTTCATAAGAAAAAGAGATGAACCCAACAAGGAATGTGTGTGATGTAGGTCCTGGATCTGGGAACTAATTTCCCTTAACTGACTGGCTGCTACTGCAGAGCTTTGTTGCTCACAGATGCTGTAATTGATTCACATTGTATGCAGCTACCTAAAAGACACAAATGTCCAGTAACTGGTTGCAACAACCCTAAATAATCACTAGAAATTTAACTTCCAGTGCACCCCAGATGTTGTGATGCTCTGAAGTGATTAAAACAGCACCAGAATAGTCCAAGCTTTGTGGATGTGTATTTATTTTTACTCAACGGTGTTTTGGGGTAAATGCCACATCAGAGTGTTTTTATTACAAAGTTCCTGTTCCTGCTCAATGCAGCTGTACCTATTCTAAACTCCTTCATCAAAGGCAACCATTTCCTTTTTTTCTTAATCTCAGATCAGTTTACTGAGAGCAGTTGTCCCTGACTTCCTTAGGCTTGCCCTGTAGAAAAGCTTTCTTAAAATCTTTCCGACGCCCATTCTTTCCTTCGCACATGCTTAGAAGTGTGTGTGCATGTGTATAAACATGGACACACACACGTGCCCATGCATATTTTAACCAGTTTCTGCTTCAGTCCTACAGCCTTGTGCATGGTCAGGCTGGGAAAGGACTCATGGAAAACGTTGCTGCCAAAGAACAGTGAAACACTCACTTCCTTGTGTACTTCCAAATGATTTTAATGCTTTCTTTATTTATAAGATGTTTCAAATTTCTGAACTTTCTGATAACATTACATAGACAAATGTGCACTGAGGTCAAGACAGATTATTTTTTCACAGTGGTATTGTTTTTTGCAGGTGATTTGACACTCAGTGTTAATACAGGTCATCCAGAGTGACAGGTTGGTGATGTTGCCTTTTGTGCAATTAAACCCTTGAATGTTGTTCCTGGATTGAGAGTTTATAGAAACCACATGGAAATATTGGTTTATGCTGTTAAGCAAATTTTGGGTGCCAAACTTTTATTCATTATGAAGCAGTATTTGAGTTAAAAGGAGACCTTGGACTAATGAATGAGTTTGGCTTCAGTAGCACACCTGTGACGTTGCTTTCTTTGCACCAGAGACCCCTGTGAAGTGCTGGCTCCAGTGTTTTGGTGACACTGAAAAGGGAAGTCTCTCAAGAGAAGACCCATAGGTCCAACTCATCTTGGCAAAAATGACAAAGCAGAACTTATGTAGAAATTGAGGCTTCAAATTGGACTTTTCCATCTGTATTATTTTGTACCTTGTGAAATTTTTGTTTGATTAGCCATAGTTGGGTATAACTTGGATGCCCAGCCTTGTGAGAGGTGGAGAGATGGTAAGAGACAGTAATATAAATGATCTTTGTTTACCAAGGATCTCAGGAAATCATGCAAGAGGAAACTCCCAGTATTTTCTTTTTACACCAAAAGGGATTTTTCTCACACATAAAAAAAAGAAGAAAAAAGTAAAGGCTCATTGATCCAGACATAAAGATATACTAAAGAATTTTGTAGGGCATAGTCTAACTTATGTCGTTTAATGGTGACTTTTCACATTGAAAATATAATGAGAAATTATAGAAAAGAAATCTTGTAGCTACCGGGATGGTAGAGAGGCTAACTGGAGCTAACACTGGACCCAGAACAAAACTACCCAGTCAGGGATGCATTTGGGGAGGTAAGTTGCTTGCCATGGTACATGAGAGATTGATGCTGAAGTGTCCCCCTCTGCTTAGGTGCCACCACAGAATATGGCAGGAATGTGTCAATGCTGCAGGTGACAGTCAGTCCTTTTTATCTTAAGTATGGAAGAATTAGTACTCTGTATTACCAGCAAAGACCTGTAGAAAATTTCTAAAGATATCTTGACTGAAAAGTCAGAATAGTCTGTTTCTTGCTGAATCACACAGCTTCTCTGCAAGGAAGCAACAAAGTACTGAAGCAATGTAGGACGTGATATCTTCCTGCCATTAGCAATGTTCTTTCTGTCAATTTGGGTCCTCGAGTAGAATAAATCTTGAGTCCAGTATGGGCAGTGGTAGGTTGGGTTTTCATCCTTTACACGTTATAGTCACTGTGGCCAAGGTTGTTACCTGTCCTTCTCCTTTGCCTGCTGAGGAAATTCAGCTCTATATGAATATTCTTTATTGTGTTCTGCTGTTATCACTCTACCTCCATGGTTTCAGCTCTTCTTGGTACTCCTTTCATCAAAAGTAAATGTGCTGCTCAAGCTTTGTTTTTGTGTCTTCAACCTCCCTCGTTTCTTCTGCTGTAACTCCACATCTGTACTTTTTGTTTATGGTTTTCTGTTTTTAAGTATGCAAAAAATAGCACCATGCCAGAGCAACAGCCAGCAGTGGTGCAGCTATCCCAGTGCTAAGCTGAGAACACAGAGAGAGCTGAAGCATTTCTACTTCTGTGCTTTGAACTCCTTCTCAGAGCTGGTTTCCTGATTTGTCTCATTAGCACTGATTTGCTTTGTACTCTGAGTGCAAGTGCTCAGTTGGTAACAGAGCAACTACATCTCCATTTTTTCTCTAGCTGAAGCAAAGCAGCAGTAATGGCCACCTCTCCCTGGTTTTTCCTTGGCAAACTTCCCAGAAAGAGGTGTACTTAATTGTAATTTGCCCTCTGTGGTCAGCAGCAATATCTCATCTTTTAGTGTCTCAACAGCACCACTATGTTTAACTCTGTGTGTGACTAAGGCCTCATCTGATCTCATATAGAGTAACCCTGTATTTAATTAGGCTGAATATATGCAGCAGAGATGATCACATTTATTGTATATACAATTATTTCCTCTTTCATTTGCTACTTTGTCTGCTTTTTGTGACTTAAAAACAAACAAATAAAAATAACCCACCACTTCCTTTTGAAAAAATAATATAATTTTCTGGGGAAGGCTTCATTTGTGCATCTGGTGTATCTTACTAAAGCTGGTTTTGAATTTTAGGCAGACAAGCAATTGTCTGTCAAAACACTTCAAAACAAACCATGAAATGATGAGGCCGTAAATCCAGGAGTGGCACAAAAGTGGGAATATGAGATCTGCAAAGTGTAATATGAGTCTTTTAGTCCAACCTCCCCTCTTTCCACCCTGGTGCTAAATATACTGCTGACGTCCTTGCAAGAAAAACACACTGGGCTTGGACATCGGTGTTTTTGCCAGAGCAATGGGCACCCTTAGCTTAGGCTTAGTTCCATTTCTGTACATTTCCTTGGTAATACATGAAAAAGAAATGTCAAATTATTGTAATTGCATTTGTGACTTTGGTGGTGAAGTTTGGCAAATATCAGATCATCTTAACAGAATGTTAAATTTTAAATCCAACACTAAATCTAATCTAAAAGATTATTTTAATACAAATAAAACAGACAACTTTCCTTCCAGGTACATATCATGCTCTTCAGGAAATCCTGTCCTGGCTTAAGAAAAGTAAAGCTTTCATCTGAAGTGCATTAATAACGCTTGTAAAGTAAGAAGGTTTTTCCAAAATGTCTAACTTGCCTGCAACATTTGCATCAGCTAAGTCAGCAACAGTTTTCTAGCCACTGTTGTATTGTATTTTATGCAGGAGACAGATAACCAGCCCTGTGTGTCCTGGAATGAGCCTTTCCCTACTGTTGGTCATGTGTAGTTTGTTTTTTCATATCTCTAACCTCATGGAATGTAAGGAAAAGTGATACTGTTGAAAAAAGCCGAAGAAACAAATTCAGGTTGAAATTAAATTAAAAACTCGACTTGGCTTTTTTTGTTTGTGTAAAAAATAGATGTTAATATTGAAATATTATTATCCAGCTTTCCCAGATGTCATGTCTTTCACCTACCCCCATCTTTCCCATTCAGTTTTATAATCATGCTTGGTCATTCCCAAACTGAATTTTTGGGGAAGTGTGTGATTTGCCATTTTGAACAGAAAACCCATCCAGTTTTGTAAATAGCACCTCATAAGGAGTTTGCAGCAGCTTCTAAAATATTCTATGTTAATGACAGGACTTCTGTTTTTGAACTTTTATGTGTAACTCTGCTTTGTTTGTTAATAGCTAACTAGGGATGATTCCTGATAAAAACATTGATTTAGCTTTACAGCAAGCTTTTCAAGATCTCTTTCAGAATCTCTTTCTGTTGACATTCAATGAATAGTTCAAGTCTCTTTTTAAGGCTTTTATCTCAATGTTCTAGTTAATTAATTGTTAAATGAAGCGTTTGATGAGTTTTAAAATATTAAATATTGTATGTAAGTTGCTTACAAATTCAAGTAGGTTTTGTTAATGTGATTTATTTCAACGTGTTTGTATAAACAGTAAGTTTAATTAAATAATTATGAATGTATCACAGAGGAGTAATCCATTTTATACTTTCTAATATAAGACTTAAATGCTGCCCCAATGTGTGTGCACTCCCAACATCTGAATCTGATACAGTCCTGGGGATAAGGACTGGCATATGCCACATGTCAGACATGGCTGGTCATGGCTCTGGTGTGGGTGTGCCCACATCAGATTGAGCATTGCTGTGCCCCTTCCTCTCCAAGGGTACAGACTCAAGTGGGAGGACCACAGGATCATCTTTCTGGGGAGCATCCTTCTCCCTGGCTTCTGTGCCCCAGGGACACTTGCCCCTGTTCAGGATGCCCCATGAGGCTGTCACCTTTGAGGGAATTGCACGGCTGTGTACTCCCTGTGTCTGTCCAGTTGTGATCCCAGCTTCAGGGTGAGGAGGTAATGCTGCCCTGGAGATGCATGTGGGCATCACTGTGGGGCAAATCATGGCAAGCTGATTAGAATTGTAAGTTTTCTGTCTGTGAGACCAGGTAGGCTTTATAAAATTTTTGAAGTTCGAATTTTCGATGTTTGTTTGCATTCTAGACCCTACAGTGACCTTACTGCTGGCTGATTCCAGAGAGCCACCTTGTTGCTCTGAGTTGGAGTTTCTCCATCTCGAAAATCAGAGGTAAGGATCAAAGTATCTTGAGACAGTGGGATGAAAAGTACTGTGGTTATTATGATTATACTGCTTGCTGCCAATATCAGAAAGGGAGATACTCTGTTCTTATATTCAGAGAGAATTAAATGCCATGAAACTAGTGGAATTGTAACAATAGCATGAGGAATGCTGGTAAAATACCAGCATGACATGGCTTGAGTTTGAAGTATTATATTTTTTGCCACATGTTAGGAACCACTAACGCTGGTGGCTACTGTAACTTATTAAGAATTGTATGGGAATCTGTTTTCAATATCTGTGATTTAAAAATATCTTGGAATGTAACACTGGAAAAGAAAAAGAAAATATATTTCCTGAAATCTGCCTCAATGCCATTTTATCACTGTCTAATTTCTGCTGGTGGGTTTTTTTTTTTTTTTGTGTTACGACTTTATACACAATTTCATCATTTTTCCAAAGAACTGACCTTTAGCAGAGGTCACGTGCTGAAAATCACCTGGGTAGTCATACATGTTTTGTTTTGTTTTCAAAGAGACTATTAAACATTTCAAGGAGAAGTATTTGTCTTTCTGATTTCTGTAGTGCAAAATAGTAAGGAAACTTGAAGTGTTTTCTCTGTGTTTCTGCCGTGTCTACAGATTTTTTTTTCCTTTAAGTATTTGAACATTACAGCTGAAAGGATCTGATTAAACACTCTACGCTGTTTACAGTTCCTATGGCCTCTACTTAAACTGCATTAAACACTTAAATCTCAGCCTAACTAAACTGGAATGGATGCTTTAAAATAAGAATTATCTTCCATTTTATAATAGGGGAAACTGTAGAGCTACAAGTATCATCATGGCGACTTTTCTTCATAAACAAGACAAACAGCTTTAACTCATGGATAGCATAATTTCTGCCCTGTGGTCTTGAAAGCTCAGTGAAAAGAACAGGATATCACTACTGAGTCCAATTTTTAGCTTGGACACAGATTTCTTCTGTGGCTTAGAACAAGTTATTTCTTCCTCATATGTTTTAGCTTACCAGCTGTATAAAACATTTGAGTGCATGTTCTTGCAAAATGCTTTAAAGCAGTGAGGTGAAAGTTTAGAAGTTCTTTAAAAGAAGTTTCTGTGAGGTCTCAGCCTGCTTCCGTATTTGTCAGTGAAAGTTTTACCATAGACTTAAATGGCCAGACTTAGGGTTAGAATAAATTTCATTTAAATTAGTGACTTTATGTAGGTATTTGTATTAACAAGGCTTCTGGTCTCCCTGGCACCTCATTCCAATTAGAACTTGATTCTCCTAAGCTGTACTAAGAAGCATACAGGAAATTAATTAATTGGCCTGATTCTTCTCCTTTCACCTAAGAACATACGTTCTGTCATCTTCAAATCATATTAAAAAAAAAGCTTCTCACACCTGAAATGTCATCATAGTTAATTGGTTTGGTCTAAAGGCGGCAAGATCCAGAGTTTCTGAACCTCAAAAGGCACTGACAGTATTCCCTTTGTTTAATAAGGGATTCCGGCCTCAAAAGCATCGCTGCCCTTAGATGTGATATGGAAGTAGGAGTGAGTCTGTTTATAGGCTGTACATGACTCAGTAGGACTTGAAGGTTAGCTATCCCATCCTGAGAGCACTTTAAGCCTTCCAACAAGGTGTTCTGGTGAGGAAGTGAGGAACAGCAGGGTGTACTGGCACCCATATCTGCTCTGAAATTGATACTGCCAGATTGTCCCAGGGCCTGAGAGGTTCAGCATCTACATGTGTCTATTTACTGGTGGTGAGCCGATTATCTTCTCCTGCTGATTGATCTCAGATGTCCCATATACCTGTTGGCTTTCTAAGGTGTGTAGTGGGGTACCTTGTTGCTTTGCAAGGCTCAGGTGGATAGCTTGTGTGGCCAGAAGTCTGGCCCTAGCGATGCAGATTGTCCTTAGTTTCTTCCTCAAGGTCACTGTGCTCAACTTTTCTTTTCACTGAGCTTAATGTGGCCTGTGCTTCAATCTTCTGGAGGTGGCTGAAGCAGATAGGACCTGAATGATAACAGGCAGCAGCCCAGGAGCACAAGGTTTCCTGCTGTCCTGATGGCTGTGCAAATATTTTGTGCAGGAGTGACTTCAAAGAGGCTTTTCTCTAGACTGCACGTCTGTGCAGCTGTAGCTGGGAGGACAGTTCCATCAGAGAGCAGGCTTGTCTGTCCTTCTATCAAAGCCTACATGTTGCAGCTACACATCTAGGTATGTGGCATCCTACAGCAACCTACAGTTATGATCCAGTGGGAGAGGCAAATCTAAATGCAAATACAGGTATTCCAGCAAGTCCAAACTTTTCTCAGTGTCAGGTGGTATCTAGTGGCTCTTCAACACAGGAGCAATGTTGCCAGGTGGTTTGTATGTGGTAGTAATGCTTAGCAGCAAATTAACAAGTAGACAGATGAAGACACAAAAAGAAAACTTGCAAATACAGTATTCTGATTTGGGAAATTTTATCCTTATTGTCAGAAAAACAATTCTTCTAGATGGACTTGATAGCATAAAAGCACTGTAATTTTAGTAATGTTATTTTGAACATCAGAACTTCAACACCTAAAATGATGTAAGGTATTGGAACAAATATGTATGCAGAGTTTGGGCTTCGTGGCTTCACAGAATTACTCATACTTCCTTTATTTATAAAAACAACCACATTTCTCACATCCTAAAAGTGACAGTCCTACAGTGAAAAGAAGAACTATGTGTTCCTTGAACACACTGTACCCGATGCACATGCAGGGGTTAAAGGGTTCACAGCTCAGAGGAAATGGCACAGTGGCTAAAAGCTACTTGGGAAAGGTCAGCTCTGAGGCAATTGTGAGTTTTCTGTTCAGTGGCCGTAACACTCCTTCTCTAAAACAAGTTATATAATTGTCACTACAAGGAATGAATGGCCAGATGAAGCAGTTCTTTTACAATTGGAATTGGCTGAGTTACTTTTCATGGTTGGAACTGAACTAGAGAAATGGTCAAAAACATTTGAATGGTCTTGGCACGTTTGGTACTGTGTAACTACTGACAAAATGTAAACAATTACATGGTAAATAGAAAGATGCATACCAGGTTAGTAGTGTGAGAATGCCTTGGCAAATTAGACTAATGACTGCACGGGACACATTCTGCTACAGTTCCCACTAGTCATACAAGCATGTTTGATGGGAATGTGATGTGTCCAGAAGCCTGAGCAAGCACAGTCTGAACCAAGTGCTCATCCCCTTAACAGAAAAGACTCCCAGAATCATACTATCCTGATCCATCTTTCTGTGTATTCATTCATCCTGTTTTCTGAGCCATGAAGCTGCAATGACCAGTCCCTTGCAGTCAGTTGCTCAAAGACAGGATGAACATGTGTTTAGATGAATTGCCAGAAGCTATCAGATGCTCAATACTTGTGATTTGATGATCATTTTGTGAAAATCCAACCCAGGGCTAAGTCTACCAAAGAACTTCTGTGTTCTAACGCACCCAGTGGAATTTATCTGGAAAAGATGTTCTATACTGTGCCAAGGGCTATGGCTGGGTACCTTGGGAGGGAATGTACGAAACTCTGCACATACCAAGGAAGAAACTGTTAGTGGTTCTGTAGGGTAGGAATTGTTTGGAGGAAAGATAGGACTCAGCTCACTTTACCATTTTCTGCATTCAGGCTGCAGTTCAGCCTCCTTTACTCCAGGGTCCTCAGCCATGAACTGTTAGAGTGATGCAGCTTGGTGCTGCATGGCTAACAGTCTGCTGTAGTTTTCCAATATAGAAACAGCTTCCCAAAGCATTTTAGCCAGTTTTAGGTTCCCCCATTGACTCCTAAAATTATCTCCTTTTCAGAAGTGGTGGTTCACAGCCCACTGTCCTATTCTCCAAGTTGTCTTTATTCTCTTTGAAATAAATTTCTCCTTCCTTGTCTTTACTTAAGTGTCTTGTAGTGGTTACAAAGACACCAGCCTCCCAATTCAGTGACATTACTGATACTGACCTGCTATGTAATTTCTTTGCTCTATAGAGTCAGTCTCTCCAACTGTTGTCTCAACAATCAGTGTCATTCTTTTCTGCAGCACTGATATTTTTCAGCTCTGCAAACTCTTACATTTTCTAGCATGATGAAAGGTCCACATAATCAGCGAGTATAACAATTTATACAACATAATCCATGGAAATATACATAATGAGAAGGGAGAACTTTAGTCTTGTTTATAGTCTTTTATGGTTATGTGCTGAAGTACTGTAACTGGTTTTAGATACTTGTTTTAAAAAGTTGTCTAAATCTTGAGCTATGTAAGAAAATTGATGGTAGGCTTGCAAAATAAGGCCCATGGTATGATGTTGAGATTAATCCAATCATGTTAATTCCAGGAAGTTTAAAGTGACTTCTTATTGCCTGCAGCAGAAAGTAAATGAAAAAGAGATAATATTTGATTATTCTCACTAGTTAAGAAAGCGAGCAAGCAGGAAGTGGCTCTAAGCATTGTGAGGAAAAATTTAGAATTATATATCAGGGAAAAGTTTATAAATGTGAGAATCATAGCCAAGGAAACCAGCTGCCAAATGAAGCTTTGGAATCAGTACTGCTGAGGATATTCAGGGCTCAGCTAGACATCCATCTATCAAAAAAGGATAAAGAAATCAGTCCAGCCACAATTTAGGGATAATACAACAGAGTTTCCTGCCAAATTTCTACCCCAAATAGTGTATGATTTAGTTGGAATGGAAAAGGAAAGCACTTTGGCTTGCTAGATCTTTCACTGATATGTTCTTAAAAACACAAATACTTCTGCCTTTTAAAAAATATTGCTAACATCTTTTAAAAATTTTTCTTTATTGTAACTGGAGTGTGTAGGTTTTGCTCTACTTTCAGACACAGTGACTCTGGCTTAGAATGTTGTTATATTTTTTTAATTTAAAAAATTGTTATATTTAGATTAAAAAAAAAATATCTTAGAATGAAAAATTGTTTCACAACATCTTTTTTTATAGCAATTTTCCAGATGTAGTCAGATTACTCATACCAAGCCTGAGGACAAACTGTCAGTAAGGTATTTATTTTTTGCATGCTTAATTAGAGGTATGAAGGCTGGTAAGACTGGAGGGTTAGGATAATAAGGTTATAAAGGCATGGTTAGCTTTTTACCTCTATATCACAACTTCAAGTACAGGCCGAGAGGGATTGTTCCCATTCATTACTTCTGAGTTACTGTTCAGATGGATGATAATGACCTACTTCTAGTGGGTAGGCAGGTAGCACTCATACAGTGGAGAGTTCAAGACTGTATTGAGCTGGCAGACTGAGACTACTGCTCATCAAAAGCTGAGGTTCAGATTTTTAAGGGCTCAGATTTTTAAAGGTTCATATTTTTAACCTTAACATTCAAGTAGTGGTCTCTTGCAATTTTGAGGAATTTGAAAGCAGTCACCTTGAGCTGAAGTAAGCAGATTTACGGTAGCTAAGCTCTTTACAGAAAGCTAAGTATACATCTGGCTGGAACACTGAACACCTTCAAAATTGTAACCTCGCACCCTCACCAAGTTTTCAGTGAAACTCTGCTTCACCACTTTTCCATGCAGCCTCAGTAAGTGTCTGATTTCCCCATTGTTTATCCCAGCACATGCCATAAAGGAGAAGATGGATGGAGGTTCGCTGGCTTTCAAGTGCTCTGCTGCAAGCGTAGTGTCCTTTCAGGGCAATGTCTTCCAAAGCATCAGTCATATCAGAGAGACCAGGCTGGCACAGAGATGAAGCAGATACAGTTTTAAAGAGGCTGTTTCAGAAATAGAATTAGACTTAAATAACAAATGAATCTTCAGACAGAGTACCGAGTTTCTACAGCAGTGTAACGCAGAATTCAATATTTTCAAGCTGTAAATACCTTGCATTCCCTAATTTATACTGTAAAAATTAGTGCTAATTTCTAAGATATGCTGTAGAGTAGACCAAGGCTAATTCTTCTCAAGAGTAGGTCTGCCATGTTATCACTCTGCATTATGAAAATGTGTCACATGATGTAGGGACGGGAAGTATGAATATCTGCTATCTGATGCATACAATTGAAAAGGGAAATCACAGAGTGAAATCGTCAAGCCACATTAGCCAAAGAGAACAGATATGTAAGGGTATAACACTGGAACTGTAAACAATCAAGCAGAGATACACCTGTGTGGAATTGTGCATGCTTTTTAGAAGTGAGCCAAAATGTTGGCAGTAGACAATTTAAAAAATCTAGCACTGCTTATCACAGAAAATTTTCAAAATGCTGTATGGGTAGGACAATAATCATTAATGTGTACTAAAAGAATGCTATTTCTGGGTGTCACTTGGAACTTCTCTACAAATGACACAACTTAGAAGTAAGGAAATGAACTGCCCCTGGGCTCTGATTGGGCTCAGGTACATATGTGCATTTTGTGCCCTTCCACCCAGCTTATTGCCACAGCAGTGATGGCGTGCCCAGCTGTGTGCCACAGCTCTCACTGCTGCCCTACCAGCCTGGCCTGGTGGCCAGCACACCCTTCTCTACCAACACAGGAAGTAGGTCGTGCCTGTGCTGATCATCTCCTCTCTTTTGCCTTTTGAATGTTCCTGTGAAACTACATGTGCTCGAGTTTGTAAATATGGACATCTGATAAAATTCTAGAAACACTCACCATCAGAAAACTTGCCTTTAAATGTGTAAGAGTCTCTATTTTCCTTGTTCCTTCCCCCTTCACCGTCAAGAAACCACGATGACAGGAAGACTGCACCATTTCCTCCGAAGAGACTCATTGCTGTTCTTAATATCTCACGTTAACCCAGAATCTGCTCTTTCAGTGTGCATGCACTTTCAGCTGCACAAAATGTGAGACTGACCTGAGGCATTTTAAGTCACTGAAATAGGACATTTTGGTAGAGGAAATAGTCAAATCAGGATATCACAAAACAAGAGCTTTTATAATTGACTGTTCAGGCAGTGCTGCTAACTGCTGAGCTAGCTCTTAGTAAGAATGTGCAAGTTGTGCTATTTTTACTTGCTACTTGTCTAGTACTGGACTTGTTTGGAATAACTTATTCTTGCATATAGAGGTGTATATCTAGTAACAAGAATTTAGAGGAATTTTCTGTAGCTAACAGAATTCTTAAAAGAATTCATTGAGTAGGAAGAGAGAAAACCTTGCTGAAGGAAGCTTTGAATACTTTAGAAAAAAGGCCCAAATACATTTGACATTCCCCTCAAAATATTCACATTTTTGTCTGTGAAAAGTGCACTTCATTACCCTTGTCATGTCACTTCATAACTTCTTGTTAACTTGTTGTACTTTACCTACTCATCTAGTTCAGTTGTTTTTATTCCCTGGTTTTCAGCCACCATCCTTTCCCCATTTTCAATCTTTGCAGTTTGCACACAGACACCATCTGGCTTCACCCCCGGGGTTTCCTAGACAAGGGCAATCTAGTTAGCCTTGTGAAATCCAAACCCCAGGCAAAACAAAAACTGTAGAAAACTTCCACAAGACAGGTTTTGTCAGTACTCTGTGAGGGGCAACTCCATTACCCAGAGAAGCTGTTAGAACAGAAATCACATCTTAAGCACTAAGTTGTCTTCTCAAGCAACCTACTCTTTCCCCAAACTTTTCCTTTCAATTTACTGGAATTACAGCCAGTCTTTTCTGGTCAAGAGAAAGTTTGACCACTGTGCGTGTAATTACAGAACCTCAGAGTGGAACACCATGTAAGAAACTGTCTATAAAATGCTTGGAATAAAGTAGATTAAGAACAGATTTGCTAAAGAAATTAGGAAGTCATTCCAGTGTTCTTTTCTCTTCTAAATAATATAGTGAAAATAAATCTCTGAGGCAAGATTCTGGACAAAGACATTCCTTTGAAAAGAGACCACAAGATTCCTGGTCTTCTTAATGGAGAAAACAGAAAGAATTGGTCTTGGTTTGGGACTCTCAAAATGTTGATCCTTTTGAACAATGTGGACAAGTACAGAATGTTGTCCAATGTATTCATCCTTGAACAGAAATAAACCAAATTTCTGTGTGCTCTGACGGTCTCATAGGAGCAGAAAAAGAAAAGAACCCCTCCCTTTCTTTTTTATGCTTGCTGTGTTCCAAAGTTTCTAAAGGAATTTATTTGGGCAAGGCATTTTGATGCGTACATCTGTTTTTCCCTGAGAAGCTATGATCCAGTTGCACAGTTCAGTGGTTTTGAGCCAGATATTCTTTTATTTCAGGCTTTGGGAATCTAAAGTCAGTAGGCAAATGCATAACCATATAGGTGCATTTCATGAGTGATGGCCACAGAGTGAGGATTGAGGTGAGTTCTCCACAATAACACAGCCACCCCAACTTCTAACCTATAAAGACTTGCTTTCTGTTTCTCATTGTTGTATTCTGTTGTCTCTCCTGACTTAATAGTTACTCCTGTGTGTCTTCACAGGAAGAAAGCACATCACAGTCCTGCTCTGACAACATAGGCCCAGGGAAATGAAGAAGAGCAATTTTTGTATTATTGTAAACTGCAAAAAGGTAAAAATATAACCAGCCCCTTTCTCTGCTTGGTAGTCAGAGGATTGAAGGGGTGAGTGTATGAAACAATAGCTGGGCACAGGTGATACAGATGTTAACTTTCAGTCTTGTTAAATGTCCTGTGAAAAGCAGCATATATTGCTGTCTGCCCTCAATATGACTGAGGTTGCATGATATTTAGATGATAAAAAACTCTCATGTAAGGAGGAGGTAGCATATTAAATGTGCTATTTTTGCTTTACGGTGTTCCCCAGTGAAAACCACAATTTCACTTCGGTTTGACAAGCGTGCTGTGATGGCATTGGTAGGTTTACCTTTTGAAATGATTGAAGAGTAGAAGTAGACTGGGTACTGTTAGCAGAGAGCAATGTCTGATATAAATTATTTCAAATTTTGCAGTCTAGAACTGCGTTTTTGTTGCATTTTGAGGTTTCTCCTAAAGTGGTAGCCTTTTCAGTTAACAGAGAAAAGTCTTGCCAGTGTTCCTATGTCAGTTAACAAACTCAGTTATTTATAAACAATCTTAGAAGGGTGACTTTTAAAGGATGTGAGATGTAAATCAACAATCTCTGGTTTTAATCAGTGGATGCACAGGTTCCTTTTGAGTTGTAATGAAAAGTTTGGGGCTGGAGACTACAAATGTTTGAAATAATTTTGATGTTAATTTTTCATGTTTCCAAGGTATCTAAGATATGGCTAATAATAATAGCAGGCGTTGTCTGTTTCTCCCGGTATGAGGCATGAAAGTAGTGTGGTCACAGAGCTGTGCATTATTTTCATGGTGTCAACATGTCAGCAAGTGGTATGGCAGAGAGCCAGATTAAATCACTTCTGATTTTAAATACAGAACACTGAATAATAATGCTGTGTTACACTTGAGGACACTGGAATCTGGCAAATCAGCAGTGGCTCAATGTGTCAAGCTCATTTGGATGGCTTCTTCCCTTCCTGAATGATCACAGAATCAAAATCATTGTTCAAGGAAACTGTATAAAGTTGGCATTTTTTTATTTCCCCCCAAAGCAGAAGATTGTACCCAAGAAACAGACACTTTTTGATTGCTTTCTATAAAGATGTGTCATGAGGTCAGTGCCCTCATGCAGGAATGTTTGCTCCTGAGAATGGGCAACCACCCCATGGTGTATGTTTGCCATTAATCTTTGTTGTCTCTGTAACTGGCAAATCTGGTATGATTACTTTCATTCATCAGTTTCTTGCAGAATCTACTGCAACAGGTCCACCATCTCAAACAGGAAGTGTATTTTTAAGAGGCAGTCACATTATTTAGAACAGGTACTTTAAGGGTTTTAGGTCTCCCAAGAAAATCTTGAGTGCTGCTCTCAACCATTGCTTGTGCACCAGCTCTAATTTTTGTATAACCCCTAGAGCTGGTTCACCTTGCCAGCTGGTTGGAAACCAATTCAGCAAAATAAAAACATGAATAGCTTTCTGTTGGTTTAGTAATCCAATTACATTCATCGAGGAGCCATGTGAAAATCAGAAAGTGGAAGGGAAGGAATGGGCCTGCCTGTCAGGGAGGAAAGGATGCAGGGGAAGTGAAGGGAGCAGAACTATTAGATGAATTTAACCATATTGTGAAAAAAATAGTTAATGACCTTCTCTCAGAAGGTTAAAAGAAGCATCCAAAATACTGGGATTCATTTTGCCTTGTCACCATAACACCCTTTTTATGAAGCTAGAACTATGTATGCTCATAAAAAACTTTTGCTTTTTTTATTTGAAAGGATAATGCAACCATTGGAGTCTGTGCACAGTTCTTTCAAGTTAAATGCTTAGTTCAACATTCTGCTTCCATTTCCTGGTAGAAAATGTTTTATATGAAAGCAACTTTAACCTTTCAGAAGGGTTTGTTTACTGTTACGTTTGGTATCAGATTTCCAAAAAATGCAGTCTGCGTTTGGCATATTATAGATTCTGGTTTTAATATTGGTTTAGGAAAAAAAAGTCATCTGGCATAATTCAGAAATAAAATATTGCAACAGAATTCTCTCTATACATAAATGCACCCCGTGAGTGAGTGGTTTAAAGTCAGTTTGATCACTTAAAGCCAAGACTTGGACTCAAGCTATCCATGAACCAGCTGGTAACAAATAACACATTCAACTCTCAGTCACAGGAAACTGTTAGGTTGCCTTTTTATAGACAACTACAGCTCTAGAGCTCCTGAAGCACAAGGGAATATCATACGGACTTGGAAAGAATTGAACACCTACCATATGCACATAAAGAAGGGTAATAAAGATGAAAGGCCAGAACTGAGCTTTAATTTCTATTTTTCTGGTTTTGATTTATCGTCTGCTTCTGCATTGCTACATTTTTCTTTGGCCTAAAATAAGGGAGAAGATGCTTGAATTGCTTAGTTTGATCAAATCAATCAAACTTAGGCTTCCCTCTTAGCCAGTGTAACAGATGGTAAACATGAAACTTTGAAGTACATTCTTGCTTTCTTTATGTCTTTATTGTGCATCCATTTCTGAAGTGCTGATTGCTGTAACAATCCCCTGCAGTGGGCAGTTCCTGGCCGTGGCTTGCCGTAGTCATGGTGAGATGGGCATTGAGCTGGTAGAGCTGTATCAAGGTGACTCTGAACTAGAGCTAGGTCTGACTACTTGGGTGCAGGGCCATATAAACACAGCAGAGTCTCCTCTGGGACCTTAGCAGCTTCTCTGCACAGGGCTCCAGGACTATCTCAGCTGTCAGGTTTGCTCAGGAGTCACTGCACCATGGTCCATTGCCATGTACGGATGTATTCTGGGAGTTATCCTCCACAGGACTTCTGCTGTCAATAACCACTTCTTACAGAAGAAAAGGACCTTCAGACAGGCCTGGCCATGAGTGAGACAATAAAGGCTAATCCTCTGTGCTGCTGAGCCTCAGCTTCTAATAAAGGACTCAGAACTTGTAAGGGTAAAGCTTCAAAGTAAGTACAGATTTGCAGAGGGAGGGCAGATAAGGGGGTTGTAGCCCACCCATCAAGACCACCCGGTCTTAATATATGGTAGCAGACAGCCTTTGTGCCACACACTCTTTCAGTATCCTACTTCTCTTCCAGGGATTGAGATTTCCAAGAATGCTACTGCCAATGTACTTGTCAAAGTCGGATGCACTACAGAGTCTGTCAGTCATACACAACAGTTTTTATCGCCCCTGGAACTGCAGCAGCTAAATCTGACAGTGATGGTCAAGCTGGACCTTAGTAAAATAATGCTTATGATATTTAATATCTGATGATGAATACACGTCCAATACTTTGAAGGTGGAAAGATTGGCAAAAATGCAGACTGTTATTTTATCTGGAAATGTGTTTTGTGACATCCCAAAGAGTATTCACATTTCTTCTTCCTTTTTTGTGCATGTGCAGTTCTCATGAACTTTCAGCTATGAGTCCGTATGGGAATAATTTCATTGTGAGAAGGCGGCTTCCATTCTATCCTGAAAAAAAGCTGCACGGAAATCACAGAAATCTACAGAAGAAAGTACCAGTCATTGTTTGAGAGCATTGTGGCCTATGGAGATGGAAACCAGAACATGGATTTGCCTCCAAACTTTAAAAGCTTCTAGAAACATGAATGAATGAGAAACAAATGCAAAAAGTTTGCTTAAAAAAAAAAAAAAATCTTAAATCCTTGTTGCTTTTACAATGAACAGACCTGGCAAAAAGAACGTTAATTATATTGAATATCATTGTTTAAACAGGTAGTGCTATTCCCAGTATTTTTTGCTTGCCACCTAGATTAGTGTTGCTCCTCAGTTGCTAACAATGAAGTTAACAGCCACTGGAACAAATTATGAAGAGAAACAGTGAGCTTACCATTTCTTGAAGTCTGCAAACCAAGAGGGGTTGTTATGCCTTAGCAAACAATGGATACACAGCTGGGTGAATTTATGTTGTTGTACTACAGAGAAGTACATGAAATATCCTATGTGGTCTTTTCTAGCTTTAAGAGCCATACTCTATAATTTCACAAATACCTTACAAAGAACTCCTTAGAAGTAGTGATAACCATAGCACCAATCTGAATCCATCTCCTGATTTGGGGTTGATTATGCTACAGTATTTAAAAAAGTATGGACTGTAATGTTTCTACATGTTTCTGTCGCAACAACTCATATTACTAGCATAATTTTATAATATTGGAAATTTGGTTTTGGGGACTAAAGAGACCCTTCCTCTTCCCCAAAGAGCAGAATGTGCTTCAGTTAACAAAAGAGTGTATAAACAAGCACAGAGGCTGCTGCTTCCCTATCTGGTCTACTGCAGTAAATAAAATCAATAACCTAGACTTACTGAAATAAAACACATCCCATGAAGGAAATCCAAAGATATTTCTCATTATTGTAGATGATTTCTAAGCTAAACTTTAATTTTCCTCTCATTGTAGGATAATCTAGCATACTGTTTAAAACAAGGTTTTTTTTTCCTATAGCAGTCCTCCAGTTGAAAAAGAGCTTTTTTACCCCCTCCGGATTTCAAGACTTTTGGGGCATCAGTCACTGCAGAAACTTAAATGCAGTGGGACAGTTGAAAGTTTGGTAAAGATGCGCCTGACTGAACAGCTGGACCTGAGAAAAAATAGTTCTTCAGTGCTGAGTGGGTTTGGCAGCACAGCTAGGACTGCATAGCTGGGATGTCCTAGATAATCCTAGAAGATCTGAAAAAACATGGTGGTATAGCTTTTCAACTATTTCAGGGAAAGTTGATGATTTTGTGTCCAAAATGGATAGGCATAATTCCAGAGGGAGTTTTTTAGGTTTTAGGTTGTAGTCAGTGGCTAGTTACCTTTGTGTCTGTGTCTAAACTCCCTTAGTGGCCATCGTCTTCTACATATGTATGCTATGCCTAAATAAATATCTCAGCTGTCCCTCAGGTGGAGGCCCATCATCAAGGCTTGCTTTAGCCAAATGCATGGTGTCAGTCAGATACAGTGATGGGAGCACAATATGAGAGAGCCCAGAGGAAATTGGATAGTTTGTCATATAGAAGCAGTCAGATTGCTTTATCAAGCAGTCTTTTCTGGTCTTAACTTGCATAAATTTATAACCCACACTGATTCAAATAAGTTCAACTTTCTCTCGTTACTGTGTTTTGTGCCTTTCTGAAAAGATGATTGGAAAAGATGGATGTTGAAAAAGAGCAGTGGCCTCTAACTGATCTTAAGTTTTTCAAATATATTATCCTTTAAAAAAATCCCATAATCTAGTCTGGCATAATTGTTCCAGCAACAACTGTTACTACTCTATTTTCCATGCAATGGCCATAGTAAAATATAGGTGTGTATAGTTAATGCTTTGATTTCATTAATCTAAAAGAACAATTTGGGGTTGTTTTGGTTGAAGGAACTCCTCCATTTTATTCCCCTTAGGACTAGCTGTGTGGCTTTCTTCTAAAAAGTGTAATAATATAAATAATATAAAAGAAGTCTCTAAACATTTAAAAGACTGGAGAACTAGATTATGTTTCCATTCATCAGGGGGGTTCTCATAAGTAATTTTTGAGCTACAGTGCAAGGAAACTGAGAAGAGATTGAACTGCTAATGTTCCCTTTGCTGTGTGGATATACAGAACACAGTTTTCTTGCCCCACAAGGATTCTGTTGATTTTGAAATTTTAGGCCTGGCATGGGACTCAGTGAATATGTGAGTAACTTAAGAAACAAACAAATATATTTCATTTTAATGGTGACCCCTTTTTATCTTTTTTTAACCTTTTAATATAAACTAAATTAAGTTTCAACAGGAGAAGATACTTTTAACCGCAAAACCATGACTTTTTATTTTAAAAATGTTGAAATGGCATATTTTTAGAATTTCAAAACCAGGGGTTTTTCTTTTTTTTTTTTTTTTTTTGAAGACAGGAAGTTCTTCTGGTAATAATTTCAGTTTTGATGAATTGTCAGTTGTGACCGTGTCTCTTCTTATGAAAACCCTGTGTTCACTCCCAACTCTAAACCCAGGCTCCTAATACTTTCCAGAAGTTCAAGGTATGAATGCCTTAGTTACTTTACTGATGCATTATAACAAGACGTAGATTTTGGGCAACTATCTTTATTCACTGGTGCAATAAGACAACATTAAGAGTGGTCTGATGATCTTAATTGGGATTCTTCTTTCTCTACAACTGCTTGAGATTGGAATAGTTCTGTCGTTTGTGTTCCTCAGTTCCACGTATGTGGTGTTTCATATGAATTTTTGGTTCACAATTTATAAAAAAGTAGATACAAGTTACAGGTGTGCTAGAAATTAGTTTCTTTAACAGGGTCCCCAGGGAATGGTCACAGCATCAGGCCTGACAGAATTCAAGGTACATTTGAACAATACTCCCAGGCACATGCTGAGACTCTTGGGGGTGGCCCTGTGCAGGGCTGAGAGTTGGATTTGATGATCCTTTTGGGTCCCTTCTAACCCAGCTTATTCTGTGACTCCTCAAGGAAGATGTGCTGTCTTGTGTTCTCAGGGATGAATCACACTTCCAAAGCAAACAAGTATTGGAAAGTACCCATTTAAATACAGGTTTATTGCTTTTCAAACTTGAAAATAGCTCTACTCTGTTGTTTCAGCCTCAGATGAGAAAGAATGAAGAATTACTAATGCAGATATGAAATTTAGCTAATAAACTATATAATTAGTTTTCCATCAAAAATTGTGAAGGCATTGTGTAGGAATTCCTGTCTTCTGTGGGGTTTCTGGTGCATTACTCAGTCACAGTAAGTTCCAGCACAACCCATTCTGAAGGTCCAATGGTGTCAAGGTACACTTGTAGACATTATTTGCATTCTCAGGTTTCTTTTTACTTTCTCTTTTCATTTCTTTTCTTTCAAGAAAAGTTTTGAAATTATAACAAGTAGGCTGAGGTCCTTTTGGAGTCTGATTAGCATTGCCTCTAGGATGAAGACGTCTTCACTTCTAGACAGCTGAAATACATTGTCTCCACTGAAGTGTGCCTGTATATCCTGAGGAGGATATACTTATTATGAGGAGCGCTCTTCTGAGCTGGAGAAATTAACAGTGGTCTCTGCAAACCATCAGCACTTCTCTGTAGTCCCAGAGAAGAATGATGCCTCGTGATGCCTCTTTTTCCAATAGTTTTGAAAGATCTGTTCCATGATCCTTCCAGCCTTGGAAACCAGAGCTCTTTTCTGTTTTCTGTGCCAGGACCTTCTTCCACCCATACTGCAAACTGGCAATGCACAAAGAGCAGCTAGTGGAATATCCCATTAGCCTAATATATTCCCAAGATTAAATGCTCCTATACTAGCCTTCATTGTCACAGAGCATTCTGTGTTTCATCCCTTGCTGTCTGTGCTAATCAGCAGCACTCTTTTGCTAACCAGTTCATTTTGCATTGTTTCAAATCCCAAATTTGAAGCATAACACCAGTGTTATTTTTGGGCTGACTGAGCACCAGTGCATTGTAGATCAATGGAGAGATTTTGGCAACAGAGTAGGGACCAACAGGGGTGTGTGGTGCTTGCTGCCTTTTGCACTTGGAGTTTTCACAGGAGGCAGAGCTGTGCTGCTCTTTGTGTCAGTCACAAGCAGCTTGCGTTTGAAGGCACAGGAGATTTTGTTTTCCTGCTCCTCGTGCACTGTGAAAGTGACTAAATGCACTTTCATTTTGAAACTGAAAAGAAAGCACATCAGCTTGTGGTTCTGCCACTAAAATTTGGTTCAATGGCAATTCTTGTTTCTGAATCCTGATGATCATTTGATTTTGCTGATATGTGATTTTGTATCCGCAGACTCAGGAAAATTTCAGCAGCTATTATCTGACAACGGCTTTACTCTCTCTCTTCACGTCTATGGAATAAGTACTTCTCTACAAAAAGAAGAATGCTTCTTGTACACATCTGTATGGCAGTTTAAAAAAGGCAATTATTTGGAGGCTAATGGTGGTAATGGCATTTAACTGCATTATCTACTTGGCCTGATTACAGCTGACTCCTGGTGTGTCCTGAATCTACAGCTACACAAAATAAATAATAGAAGTCATAGAAACCTTGTTGAAAATAATACTGTCTCTGAACATCATATAACCTGTTATAAGCCTAGTCTTAGTACCAAACTTTTATTCTGATCATATGTAGGTCTCACTGTTCAAAACCTCAACTGTGAATTCCCAGTGTTGGTTCAGAATTAGGTTTGGTTGTTGCAACCCCATCCTGTCATTGCCTTGCTCAAGTAGTATATTAACTATTGTATAAATATGCAGGTTGTTGCCAACAGATAACATGCATCACAAAAATTGGAATGGGATCCTATAATCATAGAATGTCTTGGGTTGGAAGGGACCTTAAAGATCATTTAATTGTATTTTAGAATACAATTAAATGACTTCTTAAGTCTAGAAGGCATATAACATTTTGCAATGCTGATTCAAGTATCAGCCAGAAGAAGGGGCAGTGCTGATAAATACTATGAATAGTTAGGCTTAATTCTTTATTAGCAGAAGCATTTGATTCCAAATAACTTTATATTGGATACATTCACTAAGAAATGCTCTTGACTGTTTCAGATATTTGAACAATCTTATATATAGTACAAGCTGAATACAAGCCCTTTCTGTTATTAGGAAATCACATACTTGACACTTGAAGAAAGACCTAGAATTTTTTCTGGGACACTTTTCCCCCCCCCACCTTGGGCAGCACACCTTCTAGACTTCCCCACTTAGCTCTGTTGTTATCCAAACAAAGATACCTACTATCATAGACTGGTCCTAACCATCATAGCTCAGATCCTGCCTTCAGCTTAAGTTCTTGCAGGGCAGCTTAGGAGTTTGAGTGAAGAAACCTGTTGTTTGCAATGCAGCTATGAAGGGCAGCATTTCATACTGACTCACAAGAAGAGATGATTCATTTTATATTTAGGAGATGTTACTCCTATGCATATTTTGCAAAACTGAAGGGAAATAAGTAGCCTTCTGTCCCCTTCCCGCTGTAGCAAAGAAATTTGTGAATAGAACAGACTGAAGCCATTTTGGAGATGGGTGTTTAAATTGTACGGAATTGATGGGATTGTTTAATAAGTATTCTCTCTTTTTCTTTCATTACATGAGGTTTTGCTTTTCTTGGATCACACAGATTCTTGTAAAAATGTAACAAGCTGCTATTCTGAATATGCCAAATAAGAAACAGACGGATTTCTTTAAAGAATAGTCTATCAGTAATATTAATGGGATTTCATGTTGAGGAACCAGGCACCTCCCTTTCCTTATGCCAGCCTTTTTGGCCTGAACAAACAGGCTCTGCTAACAATGACTTGCACATGGCAAAGGAGAAGAAGAAGGCTTTGGTAGCTACAATATAAAACATGACTTTTTTTTCTTCTCAGAACATATTTTTAATGTTCTATATCCTTGGCTATTATGCACAAGGTTTCCTGTGGTGGGCTGATTTGAACACAGGACTTGACCCTGTTGTCAGTGTCCCTCTCACACCACAATTCAACAGGTGTAGTGGAGATCCTCTGACATAGGTGTCATCCTCCCCAGTTAATACCATGTAGGGCTGTATTCGTGTAACTAAGCAAGAACCGTCTGCATAAAGAAAATTCCAGTTGGTGTAGCAAACAATAGGATGTACATAATACTCCTTAGACATCAAGATATGCATGTGAGATTAGAACTCCAGGTTTTGCATTATCTTTTTGCTTTAGCAGAAGTGGCCCTGTACTCTCCTGTTCTCTTGCTTTGTGTCACCTTTCTCAAGAAAGAAAGCTTAGTGGTATCACAGGCTGAGCACCTCTTTGTGAGGTGAAAACAGCTGCTCATACCACATAATAGATGCATTTCTGTGCTATGAACTATCAAAACCTGACTTACCTGCTGTGCTGAAAGCCAGAATAGCAGCTTCAGATATAAATATGCTTATCAGACCCTCATGATACACTTGGTGTGTCAACCCCTGGGTTGTCTGTGAGACAGCCAAGTGGATAAAGGCCAGTGTGAGACAGATTCAGTGATTCCTGTGTCCACCCCAGCTCTTAAATGGGTGTCATGGACAAAGCATGTGAGACACACAAAAGATACTTCAGAAAAATCAAATAATAAAGCTGAGATGTTTTTTTACTGCTGTTATTTTCTTTTATTTGGGCTATTTCCAAAGTTGGGCGGATGGGCTGTACAGCACTTGTTTGTTGATGAAATGATAGCTTAACCTAGATAAAGCACATACATACTGTTATTTTAATAAAAGAAACAAGGCTCACATTTAAAAGGGAAATATAATACAGTAAACATCCTTTTGTACTGGCCTAGTTATTTTTCTAAACTTGTGCCAGGCTGAGGTATTTGCCTTCTGAAGTAGAATTTTTGCAAGAGTCTGCAAGTCCTGTAATACCTTTTCCAGTAGCTGTTGAGTGAGCCAAAGGTCTGTGGTAAAGCGGGCATATCAGTTACAACTCTTTATTGACTGTCTAATGCATTAGATTTTAAGTTCCACCGACCTTTCTCTTCGTAAGCAAAGCAGCTGAGCATTTAATTTTCTACTTCATCCTAGTTCCAGGGACAACACCAGAAAATGAATCCAGTCTTCAGCTGGTGATGTCCATGAGTCTTGGATGTCCATGATGTTTTTGGTTTAAACTATTCAAAGTTTAGATTAGAAATTTTTTTACTTGATTTTGAAACAACCTGAAAACACACGGGAAAAAAGTTTTCAAAATTTAAACCTATTTTCCTTTGAACACTAATTTTTTTCATCAGTTATTGGAGTCTTTTTAGGATGTCCTATTCAGATGTAATCACCTTTTTGTGCATCTCATCTTTAATACATTTTTGAATAATTTTTAAGTAAATCCATCTAGTCTTGTTCTGTCAATGTTATTGCCACTTCTCTCAAACTGTAGTAAGATTATTTGTTGTAAACAAGGTAGAGATCTGAATAGAAGTAGATGTGAGTGCCACCACCCATGGTACTGAGAACAGTTATGCCAGGTTATTGGTCTGGGATGATCTGGCTCACTGATAGCTCCCATCAGTGATTTGGTTTGTAGATTTTCCGTCTTAAAATGAAAATGTTCACCTTGCTACCTTGTGACCTGTCAGAGGACTCCAGGTGGAAATACCCATTTTAGAGAGGAGAGATTAGATTAAGGAATGAGAGCTGGTGTGAAAATAAATCCTATGTTCTCCATAAAGAGATCTGTGTTCAGGATCAGTCTGATACGAGGCAGCAGGAGCCTGATGCCACCATCTGTACTTAGACCCGCCACAAAAACAACCTGCTCCAGGCCTTCTGCACTCTTGTCTCCAGCATTCCTGGGATCCTTTCAGGTGTCTTAGATGGTGTTCATTAGGGGCATTAAGATGGACTTTCTGTAGGAGAAATAATGTTTCCTTCCTTTGTACGTGGAGCAAATAAAGGAAACCCAGCAACTGCTTTGGTGCTCAGCAGTGATAATGGTGGGCTGAAGGAAGCTTTGATGTCAGTATGGTGGAGAGTAGCAGCATTTGTCGTATCTTGAAGGGGAGAAAAAGGCAAACAGGGAATATTGCCAGAGTGCTTTGTATTTGGTATTCTTTTTCCATAACACCAAGTGTCCTGGTAGCACACGCTAGCTTGCATTTAGAAAACTTCCTAGAAAGATTCAAAATGGTTTGTCTTTTCAGAAGATGAAGATTGCTTAGAAAACTGAGCTCCTGCCTGATGGGATGTTTGAGGTGTCAGACTATATGTAGCTTATTTTTGTCTTCAATTAAAACTGAGTCAAAATTGTTTGCAGAAAAAAATTTGAAATGTTTCTCTTTGATACTATCAGATCAAATATAAGAAAACAAAAATCCTCTTCTTTCAGAGAAGAAGTGCTGAATATTTGATGATGACAATATTAATGACCTTTGAAAATGCATTATAAATCCAGGACAATGTCAACATTGGTATTAGTTGTGGGTAAGTTTGTTTAAATAGCATTTAAGACAGCTTATTCACGAAACACAATCTTTTGGACGTTTGTGTCTTATTATATTATTATGCTTAGAGCTTATAGTTATTATACTTAGAGCTGACCTGTTGCTCATTTAGCTGGAACTGAGCAGTTGTTCTTGCAGTCCACTATATTTGCTTTGAAGGAAGAAAGGCTGGCAAAAAGTGGCATTGCCGATATCTTAGTTTCCAGTGAGGAGGTACCAATAATGTTCAGGTAAATATCCAAAACATTAGGCCTTCTTCCTCAGAATCATATTGTGATGACATGTTGCCTGTGAATTGTAGCCAAAAGAATCCTCATTTAGTGTCTCTGAACAATGCTGGTACATATTTTGCAAAGAACAATGCTGGCCATGCTTGTTCATGGGACAGTCATTAGTAGTTTGATTAGCATTGTTCTGAAATATGATTTTCCAGCCAAAACCTAACAGTCTTTCCCTCAATCCCCCTCTGTGAAAACAATTCTAAAACTCTGTAAGGCACAATGGAGTTTTACAACCATTTAGCGAGCACACTTTTGTTTCTGTACAATAAGAGGAAATCGGCAAAGCGGTGAGCAACCTCATCCCCTACTAAGTTTAAGAAGAAGCACCAGAGTTTAAATAGTCTTTGATATCTCTTTCTAAGAACTTGTAATTCAGAATTACCAATACAACTGTATCAAAATGCTCTCTTTCAGCAACAAGGGAGTGTGTATATTTTAAATAAAAGACACTATGCCATACTGATTTACAAAGGCCCAGATGATTCCATGGGTCTAGCTCCCAACCCAAAGAGGCCTGGTACTGCAGCAAGAGCTTGGTACCAAGACATGCCTGAATTTGTGCTTCAGCAGTGCCTGGTGGGAGAAGTGTTCTTTTGCTTTGTGACTTTGGGGTTAGTGTGAGTGATTGCCTCTGCAGCCCAATTTTTTGTGTCCAAGGTCAGCAGAAGAGGTAAACCATAAAGTGAACAGACTAAAGTCTTCTGCAGATCGTGCAGCACGTTGGAATTGAGACTGCACTGCTTTCAGTCTGTTACAGTGGTCCTAACCATCACCAACAGGAGTAGACCTGAGAATTATAGGATAGTTCTTATGATTTCTGTAACACTTGTGTGTTTCTCCAGAAAATTAATCTTCCTGCAATGGTGCATAACAACACAGGTATGGATCTATTATACTCTGAATTTTTAATCATGTCAGGTGATGAAGAATAGGAAAGGTATAAAGAAAATTTAGCTTTGCTTCTGTGTTTCAAGGCTGGAATGATTACTGGGAATGCTGAAAGATGTAAATGACACGTGTCATGGTGGAGTGTGCATTTTGCTGGTAATTACTACTGTTTTTCATCCCCAGGATTTTTGTCATGTGTTGCCACCAACGTGGTATTGGCTGAAGACTGAGAATGGTGGATGTCGAAGATCACCTCTGTGATCTCACTAAACAGCTTTGTCTGTCTTTTCAGGCACAGCTTTGTGACGCTTCCTGCCAACATCTCTGGCATCATCATTTATTGCCTTTAAACCTGTATTCTGATTAATGGCTATGCCACAGTGGATGCCATACAATGACATGTTTCAGCAGATATGAAGAATACAGTTGTCCTAGCACATCTCAGATTCAAATTCTGATCCTTTTCTTTCCTCACAAGTATCTTTAGGGCTTAGGAAGACCTACAGGTGAGAAAAATATTTTTCTCTTAATTTGGAGAGCTTCAGCATAAGGATCAGGATTTAGACTGTTATCCCAGACTCACAAGCAATGTCAGACACTTTAGACTGAGGGTTGCAAGAAGATGCTAGGATTTTGGTATAGACCGAATAATGGTGTTGGACACAACCTTTTAGAATGAGTTTCAAAGGTAATCAAAAGGTAGCAGAAAGTGTAACTATAATTAGGTGAAGTTTTCAGTGACTAGAAGATGGGAAATGAAGAAATGAGAGACAGAAGCAGTGGGCACTTCTATATTTGATTATATCCAGGCAGCACAGCTAGAATGCTCTACGTGACCTTTTGCGTAAGACTGAAAAGCTCTCCTTCATGAAATTAAAGAGGCTTGTTTCTGCTGAAATCCTGCACAAACAGAAAATGATGGCTGCCTTTTCTGTTGCTAAGAAAAGCTTGCAAACCCTGATAACTGATCTTGCAGTTTTCGCTTCACTGCCAACGTCTTACTCATGTGTCCTGTGTTGGCAGACACAAGACAATTATTTGAGCTGGAAAGCTAGAGCAGCACGCATGAGGTGTCTGTTTTTCTGGTTAGAACCTGGGTTTGGCTTTCTGCAATGTTAAATTCTGAGCATAAACAATGTTTTATATCTGCTAAACTGAAAACTTAACCAGCTAAGACCCGTGAATGAAAGATCATGCACTGCTGAGATTTCACTGCGGTGCTGCATGGAGCAGGTGAAACAGGGAGTTTGCAAAGTGTTGTTAGACTGGTTGCAGGGTGGGGGGGGAAGTTGCAACTATTTATGGAGCACTCCATAAATGAGTAGCTTCCATGACTAAAAGCCAACATTAAATAAGAGTGACATGCATGGTCACAATCCTGTAAATTTGTCCCCTTTCTTGTTTCTGCCTGGAAAAATTACTCTGACACATTTAGATTATAATAAATGCTCAACTGCCTTTGTATTTGAGTTGCACTTGATCTCTCTAGAGATAATAGGTCCTAGATATCCAGACCAGTGGTCCTCCATGCCAGCCTGACTCCTTCAGGGGTCCATAAATTGAGAGATTTATATGACCATATTCCTGGATTACATGTGACCAAGTTCCAAATTCTCTAAGTCGTGACATTGTTCTGACTTGATCTCTTGCATGTAATCTTCAGTGCCCGTTTGATCTGATTATGGCTCAGGATCCTGATGGTCTCCATGGCATATACTGTATGTAAATGGTTGCTATAGCCATCCTTTTCCCTTTCAAATCCTTGATCCGAAGGATAAGGAGGTTCCTCAGGGACCACTCTCACACTGAGAGAGATCAGACTTCGTACAGTACAGATGTGACCTTAAAGGGGCCATGGACATGAAGGAATAAATATGGCTATAAATAGGTTAAAATCAGAAGAACACTGTGGAAGTAGTTGTTATCTGTCTTACAGGAGAATTGCACTCTGAAAGTAGGTGAGGGTGGTAGCAGCAGTATCCAGTGAAAAACAGCATTTCTGTCTCCACATGCAGGGGTAGGAAAGGGGTCTTAAGCTTACTTACAAAGAAAGTGGGACCTCCAGAAACATGATTTCCAAGTTTTTCATGACTGGAGAAGGGGAAGGAAGGCTTCCAGCTTGGTACAAAGGCAATTCAGGGCATAGTGAATTTCACAGACAATCACAAGTTTTTCCAGAAGAAATAGGTGTTTTGACTTCATCTGCAATTTAGATTGAGTTAAGTCTGAGCTGCCAGAGCCAATCTTTGGTCTGCTATGGATTAGTGACCACTTTTAGGTCATTTTACTCAAGTTTCTATCACTTTATGAATCAGACAGTATGATGTTATCTCTGTATGAGCATTTCCCTCACACAAATCTTTTCAGCAGCCCATAAGCTTGTCAATCTGGGCAAAGGTAACTGTTGTGATGTCAGAAAAGCAAGCTTTATTAGGCTCTGTTAAAATTGGAAAGGATTTTTTTTCAGTCAATGAGTGCTGAGAAAAAAAAAGCAAAAGCCATGTCTTCCTCAAACGCAGCACATCATGTACTTCTTATTAGAGACAATCTGTGTGCTGAGTGTCACATTTCAAACTACAGCTGGTTTTGCTGTTGCCCTATTCCAAAACAAATATGGTTAGAGCTTCATTACAATGGGAAAAGTGTGTGTGTATATTTGTTTCCCACTGTTCCATAGCACAAAAGCTGTTGGGAATTTGCTCCCATTTGAGCAAGATGAGCTGGTGTTGTTTTTTTACCTTAAAACATAGAAAAAATCAGTTTCAAAAGTGGATAAGTGTGTGAAACCAAGAGGCTAAGGAAGCAGTTATTTTCCAGTTTTAGCTAGTGTTGGTGCTATTACCGTCATAGTTGGCTGAATTCTTCAGCTAAGGTCCTCAAAGTATATAAAATTAAAGTTATAATTAATCTATGTATTTCTGGAAGCTCAACTGAGATTAGACTTATGTGATGTAGTGTGTTACTTCTGTAAGTGGCTTAGTGGCTTCTGTGTTTCACTGCAGGGATCTCTGTGGCTGAATATGAGGCTTTCAGGGCTCTCTTACATTATTCCAACCACATTATGTGGGGTGAAAGGGTTCATGTACATGTCTAATTTGACAAGATAGATGAAGTGAAGGAACCAGTCTTTATTGCTGAGATAGGAAAATGAGGTGAAGGAGACATATGCCAAAGTTCAATCAGATAGATGTGGGCTAAGGACTGAGGCCATGTCTTACAATTCCCTTAATGATAAGAGAAAGTATTCCTGTTTGGTTATGGCAAACTAACACAGGTAATGTGTTAGTCTGTTAGTGGTGTCTGTTAAAGTCTTTTGGAATTCCTGTCTCTCCTCCCCTGCTTATTCACAGTAAAATGTATTTTCATTAATAATGATTCTGCAGCATTTTGTACTATATGTACAGGAAGCTGAATGAGTGTCTGGGGACCTTTTAACTGGATCTATAAAAGCCTGTGTCAATAAAATCCTGTCAGATCTATCCTTCAGTACTGTGATTACAGAAGAGGAAAAAGAAAGGTATTGCTCAATGTGACTGCAATATTCCAGCGTGTAATCTTCTCCCATGTGGTCATGTTTCCTCAGATAAGAAAAATTGCTGCTCTGGTGTCAGTGGGGATGGGGTCACTGAATGGGAACAGGAGCGTTTTCATTTTTTTCACAATGGACAGTTGTGTTTTGTGTTTTCCTGACTGGATAAGCTATGTCCATGGTTACTGAACCAAGTTTATTTCTGTAGGAAATAGGTAGCCATGTTTGTGCAGTGGGGGTATCAGAACACAGAGGATTTGAAAGAAAGGGTCCAGAGGTCATCAGCAGAGGGGATAGGATGAGGAAATGCAGTGAGATATATTGTGTGGATTCTGGCATACACTTCATGGGATGCTTCCTTTCAAGCACTGCTGAGCAAGAGAGGTGAATAGAAGCTCTTTGATAACACAGCAGCAGGGTGAATAAATTTCAGAACCACCTCTTCACCTTGTATAAAATAGTGCAACTGATTTATGCCCACAGAAGATTTGACTTGAAGCTTTAATTGCTTTCTTGGCTAAGTTCTGTTTTCCTTATGAGTGCTCAGACTATCAAAGGAGTGTTAAATGTTGTATTTCACCAAAATCTCTCACTCCTTCCACCCTATTTATTCATTATGTTCTCTTGAAGCATTGCTGCAGAGTAACTTCATTTCTTAGATCCAATAAAAAGTGTGTCCAGAACTACAAATGGCTTTCTGAATGCCAACAGCATTCCTAAATTGTCCTTCCTTGTTAGGTCACCAGTGGAATGCTGACAGGCTATAAATGCAGTTAATCTTACTAGATAATTTATGCCATTGCTACACAGTATCCTGTGTTTCCACATGCATCTTTAGCTGTAAGTTGTGCTTTGACCTCATGTAACATTGTTGCTTAGAGGACCTGCCAAACTGAATGCATCTCATGGGTGCAAAGCTGGGTGCTGGGGAGAGTGCTCTGAGCTCTGGTGGTTGGAGTAGACCTAAACCCCTGCCCAAACACCACGATGGGATCTCAGGCAGTTGGTTTCTGCTGAGCGCTATGCACTTGTCCTGCTCAAGTTTAGGACCTAAGGCCCTTCCAAATGAACATCTACTAATGAACCAGATTTACTCTTCCATACTGGGTAGCTCTTGCAACGAGAAAGTGATGTATTTTCCCCAAAGGGTTGACAGTGTAAAACAACAACAGCAAACAAATAGTGAGCATCAAAAATTTTGAAATTTATCTTTGCAGGTAAGAGAGACTGAATGGTTCATACAGGATCATGGTAAAAAAAATTTGAAATGGTTGTTAAACTGAAATTTCAGAGCAGTGTCTTAAAGGCAGGATGTAAACTACTTTTGTTTCAATGCTGCTTTCTGCTTCTCATATGCATAAGTGTATCCATGTTTTGGTTACACTTCAATCATACATATTCATGGTAGAAAAACTGGCTGTGGCAATATCAGATGTGACTGTATCCCTGGCTGCTAGTTATAATATTTCTGAGCCAGGTAGTGGAATGGGATGCAAGAAAGTTCCTCATCTGCCTGCATGCAGAAGCCATCTGTGTCTGGTTTAGCAGGGAGATGATTACCTAAGGGTGGCTGGCTGTTCTTATGGTGGAGTAAGCCAAAAAGCACACACAGAGACCATTTTCATTATAATATATACTAGGATATTGTACAATGGGCTACAAAAAGAATGTACTCATTAGAAAACTCATCATTATATTCTTCATATCCTCCCAAAAATTGTTGAATTTTTATACCTTTGAAGCCTCTCTAGAGGTGGGTAGAAAGGTATGAAATTGCACATCAGACTACACTCACAGTAAAAGATAATTTTTACATGGGTAACATACCTGCCTGATCTGTAGCAGACTTTGTGTGTTACCTTTTGCCTCATCAGGTGCATTTTCTTGGCATTGGGAAGCTGTAATGCAGTCAACAGTTTGTGTTGTACAATCAACTCACTACTCTTGTAGTCATAGTAATGCCTCAGAGTTGCAGCATGTTTTAATACAGCACTAAAAGTTCATTGGTTCTCATGGCATGCCTGAGGTGCTGCTGGAGGCTGCAGTGAAAGAACATGAAATGAGGAATTGGAGTAAATTTTTGGTTCATGCAGTCCATCTGAGGGAAGCAGACAGATTGGAGCTTCTGTGTCACTCGTCAGCATTTCCTTTGGTTGATGCTCCTAGGGATGATGTCAGCTGCAGTTTGCCCGAGTGCAGGAGCATTTATGATGATTTGTGTTGCACATCATGGACTTGCTGCAGATAAATAATGGGTATTCAGCCTGGGCTGGAGCCAGCTTCAAGGGCAAACCAACAGCAGCCCCACAGTGCCTGAGAAAGTGCTGTCACTATGGACAGAGGGCATGGTGGGGAGGTGAGACCCAGCAGGTATTTACTGAAACGAGAAGCAAACTGTGCACAGGAAGGAACCTGTTTCCCATGAGGGCAGTCAGGCAGTGGAGACAATGCCCAGAGGGGCTGTGTCGTCTCTGTACTTGGAGGTTTTTAAAACCATTTAGTCCCAGCCCTGAGTGTTCTGGTCTGACCACGTGGCTGAGCCTGCCTTGAGCAGAAGGTTGATTTAGATACATCCTGAGCTTCCTTCCAACCTGAAGTATTCTCTGATCCCCTGGCACCTTACACTAGAGAACTTTGTCATGTAATTTCTTGAGGAAGCCAATACATTTTGTTTTAGTAGAATCATACATCTTGTAGAAACTCTTACAGCCTTATCTAAGAACTCTATCCTGTTATAACTATTTTGTTAATTTTGCTCATGATTTAAAAAACAGGTGACAGCTCCAAGTTCTCCATTCCAAAACTCACAGGATAACTAAAAACCTCCTACCTCTTCTCTGCTTTTTTTCTCTTCCTCCTTTCTCCCCAGAAAACATCCCCAAATAGAATTTAAAAAATCCCCTGATTGCTAAATGAAATATTAATATAGAAGACAATATTGATGGGTCCAGTCTTTGGTTCAATTTCAGTATTATTAATTTGTGTCCTTAAATTAAATGTAATGTCTTTTCTTCTTAGTCAAAGAAGGTTCTGCTAAGTCATTGGGGCACATCTTACAAAGTATGGGTTAATTATGGGCTACATGGGGCACATTATTTTCCATAGATTGGTCTGGAATGTGGAAGTTCCCATCATCTCGTTGTAAGGATTAATACTAAAAAATAACCAATTTTTTGTATAAGCAATTTTTAAAAATTGTTCTTAGAAATGCTATACTGCACGAATAAATTTGCCAAAACTACAAGGGGAGAATAAATAACATTATATTTTTCCAGGATATCTATAGGAATTCTGTGAGTTAAATCCATGGTGGAGATTCAAGAATGCTTTTTGTTTTGATCTTGAAATGATCTAATACACATGGCTCAGTTTTATTCACCATGTACAGGATTGGGTATTTATTCAAGTTGTGAGACAGAGGATAAGATTTTGAGATCTTTGTCTTGTTTTTGGCACTTGGAAGAAGAACATGGTAGGAATCACATTCATATGCTATATGAAAAAAAGAACAGTGTTATATCATGCTGTCACCTCTGTCAGCTTTATTTACATAACACTTTAGCTAATACCAGTGATACTTCAGTAGGGCTATTCTTTGGGTAAAGGAGGATTTAGGCAAGAAATGGCAGCAGAAGTAACTTAAATTTAACTTGTTTGTCCCTACATAATGAAATAAATTCCTCTTTAACAAAAACACATCTTCTGCCTCTTTTTATTACTCTCAATGGTATTTTTCTTCAACTATAGTAACAGAAAACTATGCTTAACAGAGAAACAAAAGCATCAATAAGGAATGAATTAATCTCATATATTTTCGCTGCCTAAAAGTTGCACCTATATGACGCAGTTGCTTTGTCTCCTAAAATTAAGGCAAAGTAATAGGTCTATCAAAGATGTTCACCCCTTTGTAGGAATATCTAGTTGACTAGATATTTCTAGGTTTGTTCATCTTTTGGTTAGTTAGGGCTAAATGAGAGGAGCCCCAATCTAAGCATGATAGAATTTAATTGGTTTTTTTAAAGTAGTCATATTTTTTATAATTGACCTGGCTAGGTGGATCTGAAGTAAATTAAGATGGTATTGTAGTACTTTAAAATGGCTCTTGAGTCATTACAGTGTATTATGTAGTCCAAGAAGCATACATTCTCCCAGCTGTTAAAAATAACAAGCTTTTTATTGCCTGAAGTAGCAATCATCTGTTGCAATTTGTGTATTATGTAGCAGGTTCTTTCCTGCTCAGCAGCTTTCTGAGCAGTCATTTACTTTACTGGGCCACAAAGGGGGATGCAAGCCAACGACATGAATAACATAGAATAATGATAGTGCATACAAATCTATCAGTAGCTCACCTTCAGCTCAAATATTTACTGCATGTAATGCTTTTGGTCCTGCAGTGCACAAAAAACCTTTTGTCCAGAGAGCCAATAGAAATCGTGGAGAATCACTTTATATTTTTTGCAGAAGGCACTGAGATTAGCCAGAGCAGAAAAATACCTAAGTGTCAGTCCTGATTATGCAAACATTACTCAGAAACAAAGTTTTGGCTGTTATAGCTGTATTTTTTTTAAACAAATACACTGTTTCTCAGAAGTAAAAGAAGATCCCAAACCCATTTGCAGTTCCAAACACACTTCTGCACCAATTGCCCCAATCTCTTGACCATATATTTAAGGTGAACCTGTTAGTAGGGGTTACTGAGCCCAGCAAAGACAAGTGATGTTAAGTGTGGTAGAAAAATGCAGTCAGAATTGCAGCTGCAGAATTAATACACCTGATGTGTTCTCTGCCTAAGATCTGAAAGAGTTAATTATGAAATGGTTTAGCAGTGACTTATAAAATGGATTAGAAAGGGTTAGTTATAAAAATTGGCTGTGCTGACTATGATGGATATGCTGCTTCAGCGACACTAGCACTGAGGGAAGTATTTTTTTCACAAGTTTTCTGTTTTCAGGGGGAAATATCTGGATCTTGCTCGTGGTCAAGTGGCTCAGACACACAAATGACTTGCCCCATGTAAAGCAGACTAGTCTTATTAAGTTAGTTTTTTTACCATGTCTCCAGCCAACTTTGTGCTTGGAACAAGACAAGGTCCCCTCTTCTGTAGGCCCCATGTCTGACAGATGAGGCAACCCTCAGCACTGCATTACTTGTGTTTGACTTATTTGCAGAACTTTAGTCCCCTGCTTTATGTTGCCAGTAGGTCCAGCTTTCAGCAGACTGTGTTGGCTCTTCAGATGTTTTAAATAGAACAATGCATTATTCATATACCATAATACGAATTTATGGCCCTTCTGAAAAGGAAATTACTTCTACCTACTTCTAAGACTTCTTCCATTGAAGAAAATTAAACGAAGCACTCAGAGATGGTTTTAATTGCTTACGACTCAGTTGAGAAACTTCTAAGAATGAGTTTCTTTTTGTAATGTAACTTGAGAGCTCATTCATTGAATGTAATTATGCTGTATGATGGATTGGGAAGTATACGTGGAGAGCTAAATAAGATGGAGATGACAAAATAATGGTAATAAAAAGAATAGTGCTTGGGTTATGTGATACTTCCTCACAGTACATCACCACACTGTCACTGTCTTTTAAAACAGACTAATGTAATCTTGTGGCTTCTTCCTGTGGCATATATTTAGCCAACAGCATGCATCATCCCCCTCCTGGACTTTGGTGTAGTAGTGGCTTGGCTGCATGCTTGGGAGCTCTCTGGAGCCCTTTGGCACCTCTGGGGAGTGAATGCAGATGTGCATTCTTGGGGTGGACGTGCCACCCCTCTCATCTGTGAGACGGAGTGTAATTTCACAGTTCCGGAGAGGCCATGCCCCTGCTCTTTCCCTGCCTGGGGGCTCGGCTGGAGCTCAAGATGAAGCCTCCAAAGAGCTGTAAAGGCCCCTGGGCACAGACCCATATATGTAACACCACAGTGACCCAGATAAGGCACTGAAGTTGTTTACCACTAATGAAACCTTCATGACTGTTTCAATACAGTGTTAGAAAAGGCTTTTATAGATTCTTTAACACAAAGCAAACACGTTTTATCGGTCACATGAATGAATGTGTTTGCCTGTCTAAATTGCTGTATGGTACGAGGGCAGTTCCTGTTAATCTGTAACTAGAAGGCTGGCTGGAGAGGAATCACTTTGATACCCCAGTTAAGTGTTCACTGGGGCCTACAGAGGAGGAAAATAGCCCACGTATTCATAGAAAGTAACTAGAGGTGGCTGAGGTATAGCTCCAAAGAGAGAACAGGAGCACTTCTGAACTGAGATCTGTGGGGAAGAAGGGCTTGTTGCTGAACATTTTCTTTTCTGAATGCTGACTTTCGCTGTAACTTAAGAAACCAGACGACATGTGCTTTCCAGACTCCCTGGTTTTGTCTAGTGAGAAGAATCCCACTCTTCTGTTTCTCTTTTCCCACCCTATTCCAGATGTGCAGGCCTGCATAAACCAGCAGGATTCCAATTATAATGATACTTTCCCATTCACTATTCATCCAGTTTTTTCTTGATGTGAAAATGAAATGTGACCCAATATAACCCATGGCGGGGGGGGTGGGGGTGGGACATGGCCTATCATTACGTACATGTGATTTATTTTTCCAGAGTGTTTTTTAATTTTTTTTTTTAAGTACTAAAACAAAACAAAACCCCACAAGCTGGAAGAGCAAAGAATTGGATGTATGCTGGAGTCTCCTAGTCAAGAGAATGGCATCTGAGGACTGGAATTATCTCCTAGACGGAAGAAATGAGCAAGATTCTGATACATAGGGATTATTCATTAATTAAAACACTACCAAGACCCATAGTGATGAGACTCAGAAAAATGACTTCTGCAAACAATACCAGTGTTCTTGCTAGGAAAATACAGATGAATAACAAGAAATATAAAAACCAAAACCTCTGACACTAAGTCCTGGACCAAAATTTTAGTTTACTTCTATATCAGCTTCTCTAGAATCACAGAAATATATATAGTGTAGAATAACTGAAAAGGAGATATTGTAGTATTTACCCCGCTTTAATACTGACCAGTGGATTTTAATACTATGTTGCTTTTCCTTTCCAGGTAAGTTGTCAGGCAAAATGATTGCATTGCTTTTTGTTGTGCAGTTTCTACATCAGAACTGGCATGTGTGGAACTTTGCAAGCTTGCCAAACAATATCCAGAGAAAAGCTAAAGTATAAGTCAGGAGTGTAAGATTATTTCAGCTCCTGTACACTTTTCAGAACAAAAAGGAGTGGTTTTTAAAGAGTGAGATATTGTATTTTGAATTTGAGAGGAGGCTGAATAAAGATGTGAAGTTTTTGGAAAAAAGGTCAGAAAAAGCCTGAGACAAGAGAGTAAAGAGTCTGATAAAGCCAGTGGTCATCTAGCTCCAGAAAAATGGAATTGATCATTTAACATCAATTTGAAGAAAGCATGGCTGGCTTTCTTTGCTTTCTTTTGCTTTTATCTGAAAACCTTTCAACAGAGGTTTTCTACAACAGCCATTTGGGCCTTGCTGAAGATCAAAATCTTTAGAAAACTTATTATAAAAGAGTCAATAGAGAAGTTGATTTGATTTTTGTTGCCAAACAATCATTAGAGGTTTTTTTTAAACTGAATTACAGCTCTGACAATTAAATGCACCAGGATAAATAAGAATGTGCTCAACTGTTCTGAAGAAACTGTTTTCAAACTCAGCTGTTTCAAATGACTTTGGCTCTCGGTTGTGGTTAGCACCTGTCCTGTGCCAGAGCTAATTGCTAACCTAATGGTCAATGCAAAGGGTTCAGGAGATCCAGAGAGAAAGTTTTTTTGCTTTCCCCTTGCAGGGCTAGTATCATAGCCATTAACACAAACACTGGACTCAGAAGGTTCATATTCATATGAAAATTCATGTTTACACTAAAGAAGATTTCCTAGCACAGGGCTAAACTGTAAACCTAGAAATAATTGATTTGCCTTGCAGTACTTATTCAAGGAACTGTGTAGCAAAATATGCCTTCTGAATTCAGAGCAGCCAGGAGGGTTGCCTGTTGGTATTATTTCTCACTTCTTCTCAAGGAAACCTGATATTCCAAATTTTTTTTTTTTGATATTAGAAAATTAATATAAGGGTGTCATAGGTAAGAATGGAAGTTCTCAAAGGAAGTCTATTGGATCTTTTTGACTGCAGTCTCCACCTCCTGATACAGAGCCTTTTTCTGTGCTTGCTAACAGAAACAACCCAGGGATTCTTTCTTTTGCAGTGGTGCTGAGCTACTTGGTGGAATAAAACTAATACAAGTCCTCTCTTTCATTTATTCCAATGAAAACTTTCTTCCAAAATTAAATGATGGAACTTCTTCCATGTTTCCAACTGGTAAAACTCCACTGAGTTCAGTTTTTTGATGGCTGAAAACTGGTGGGATAAGAGAAGAATCAGGCTCACAGATTCTGCTTTAGAAGCCTGATTCAAAACAAAAAGTCACATTTAAAAAGGCTGAGCACTTGCCTGTGCACTTGACAAGATTTTAAACAATTAGGCAACCAGCAATGGCTTCTGATCCCATGGAAACGGCTGTAGAAAAAAAAAGGCTTTCCTCCATTGAAAAGTGATTAGTTTAAAGCATTCTGTCCCATTTTTGGCAGTTTGATGGCAGTTTCCATGGGGATGGGAGTAGAGGATTGCTGAAGTGTTGTCATAACTCCTGCAAATGACACAGATGGAGGTTAAAAGGTGTAAATTATATTTCAACAGCACCTGTAAATGTATTAACTTTGGGAGAGGAAGAAGGGAAGCACAACAGCATGTTTTTCCTCTTTCTCCATATTAAATGCATTTCTGATGAAAGGCACAACTAGCCAGAGTAAAATAAAGCAATCTTTTTTGGCTTCTTATTTATAGCTCTGCAATGTAGTAATATTTACTGCTTTGAGAACATGAGGATCAGGGGTGTCAAATTTCTTCAAAAGTAGATATTGTTTTGCTCACTTCATAAACTGGTCAGCTGAGTCAGAAAAAAAGGTTAAGTTGCTAAAAGACCTGGAATCAGAAATAAAACCACTGTCTGCTTGTTTCTAAAGGCCTGGCTAGGTGATTCTACCACTCAAATAATGACATTTTTCTCAGGACTCCTATCCCAGGACCTTGGGGGCAGCCAGAAGTCCCTGTGTTCCTGCCCAGACATGGGTGCTGCAGCAGGGCTGATCTCTGTGGTCCTGCTGGCAATGGGTGCCCCTGTGCCATTCCAACCCACGGGCCTACATCCTTCAGCTGGGCCAGGGGAGGTTTAGGTTGGACATTAGGAAGAATTTCTTCACAGAAAGGGAGATTAGACATTGGAATAGGCTGCCCAGAGAGGTGGTGGAGTCACTGTCCTTGGAGGTGTTTAAGGAAGGTCTGGACATGGCAATTAGTGCTATGATCTGGTTAACAATGTGGTTGGTCCTGGGTTGGATTCGATGATCTCAGAGGTCTTTTCCAACCGAATTGATTCTGTGATTCTGACCGGTCCTTGGCATCTCCCCATCCCCAGGGTGGTGCCCTGTGCCCAGGGCTGGGACTGCCCGCTCTGGGTGGGCAGAAGTTGTTCATGGGACCTGGCCCTCCAGTGACAGCCAGTGACAAGAGCAGGGGTTTTCTTGGGAGATGATTTTTGAAGCTCTTCAGCTCCGGCAGTCCTGACATGGCAAGGTAAATTTTGTAGCTTTTGAAAGGACCTCAAATTAAGTGCTGTGCCATCGTGGCTTTCTAACATCTTACCTGTCTGTGATATGGGAAACTAAGACTCAAAACTGGTGCTCTCTCTGTTTCAGCTGATGGCTGAACCTGAAAATGAAGGGTTTGAGTTACTCGTGCTTTGATAATTTTTGCACTCAGTTAAACAGATGTATAAAGGGACTTTTTAAGAGGAGGAGGGCAGCAAGAAACTGCACAATTCTGACAGACCCATGCTGAGAAAAGGTCTTACTGTCACCCTTCTTTGTGTCTTTAGTTGGTAACACTAAGGACCTAGTTTGTGACTGTGAATTGTGAAGTATCTGCATGGAGATCAAAATCTCTTCAATGGAATCATGACGTGAAAAAAATTGCTATGTGGATTACTCATGGAAAATCTAATTTTAAACAGTGATGGTTAGTTGTGATTTGTTGGAGAGCTTCATGGCATCATTCCTCTAGTCTGATGTGATGAACACTGAGGTACTACATATTCCATACTAGCTCGGAGTTTCCTATGAAGGACATAAGATGTAATGAAGAGTATACTGGCCTTTATGTGATGTTGTCTCAGTAATGCATTGTGCAAACACAATGTTATTTTGCCTATGGATATTTGTGATAAATACACAATTCAGCTATTATTAGTTCCAGTTTCTTTTAAAAAATGTATTAGTCAATCTTAATACATTTCAGTTCATCTTTACTCTTTTAAGTTGTGCTGTGGAACTGTGCAGTTACAGCTGAATTTCATTTTAATTTCAAGCTAACTCCTAATCAATATTCAGGGAATTTCTATGGTCTGCTTGAATCTATTTAAATGAGGAAAATATTCTTTCCACTGTCCTATTTGGATAGGAAAAGACATCAATCATTTCACAAGTGGTACGAAACTGAGTGAACAAAGATTTAAAGGTGAACGCTACATAATTGCTTAGTGAATGACTCGTGACAGGAGTGATTTGTGTGTATTCACTTTCAAAACTCCGTGTGTAGTTTTATGACTCCATGAAGAGCCAATTTTGAGTCATACTGTGGAAGTGTCATTTGCTAAATTCCAAACCTGAGTTTTAAGTTTTCTGATTTTTTTTTTTTGATAGGTATTTGAATAATAGCAGACCTTTTTTCAATCAAGTAATTTCTGTAAATTGTTGAGACTCAGTTGGCAGTAAGTGGCACAAACAGTTACTAAAGTAATGCCTGATCTTGCAAAGTTATCCAGGAATTCAAAAAATCTGTGGAAAGCATAATCACAGGTGGAAGTGCAGGGACTGTGTTATGGGGGAAAACATGAAGATCAGCCGTGATTGGAATAGTGATAATTCACCTTGGTGGCTGTCTAACTCAAAGCAAATATTTATCCTCATTTTTGGTTAATTTGCATGCAGAGTGGAGTTGCTAATGGTAAAACCACTACCCATTAATGGTGCTACATTGTCAAAGTTGAAGTAAGTGGAATTTTCGTTTATGCCATATTTCCAAATATTTTTAGGTATTTTCACAGTTGACTGGAAAAGCTCAAACTGAAAATTATTCACATGCACCTCAATAAACAGCTTTCAAAGCTACAAGATTGTCATGACTGGACACCTCAGTCACAACAGAAAGTTCTGAGGCACTAAGTTTTTACCTATACACTGCTAAAGGAAGAGCTAATGCAATGCTCAGAATGGTAAATTTTCTTCCAATAGGATATATAATTTAAAATCTGGTGAAACTTGGAGAATTATATTACTTAATTTACTATTGCAATCAAGCAGTTTGTGTGAATTATGTAGGATTGAACTGTGGTACCTTGCTTTTGTAGCACTTAGTTTTTGTATTTAACATTTTTGAAAGAAGGAGAAATTTTGTTCTGTCTTTTCTCCTTTGTTCTGATGCTTGTACCTGAGAGTTTGCTGCTGCGAACAACTGAGGAACTTCTGCATAAACTGCAGTGCTGTGGCAAGTATGTATCTTTATTGAGCTGTGTGAGATGATCTTCTAACTCACTCTGGAAAAGGAGTTGTCTTTTTGGAGATTGGATGTTAGTGGGATGTAATCATTAGAGTCACTAGCATGTCTATGACCTGTGAAAGGAATGCAATAAGATAAAAATTCCTAATTAAAACCAACCTTTGGGCCTGATCAATTTGCTCTGTAGTTTTGTTACTTTCCACTTACCAGTAGACTCTAGACACTATCCAAAATTTTCCCAGAAAAGAATGCAGAAAGTATGAAGGCTAAATCTTCAAATAAATGATTAAGCACAGAGGAAAATCCTGTCTAAACTAATTTTAAGGCGGACTAAAAATTCTATTCTAGAAATTTATTTCACACTTCCTCTGCTTGTCAGTGGCATTTCTAAAATTAGTTCATAAAATAATTTAGAATATTTGGATTTAAGTTACTTTAGAAGTGTTAACTAGTGGGAACAAGTATATTTGAATGGATTTCAGACAACAGTTCTTTGGAAGGAGTGGAAACAAAACTTTTCCAGAAGTTTTCTCTCTTTTTGCTATTTCTGTACCTATATGTACAAGAACTGAAGTCTGGGGCAACATCAAGATATAAGGAGTAAATTCTGAATGATGAGAATAGACAATCTGGCTTTATTTCAGTTGCACAAGCTACTCAATTAATGACAATTTATTTAAAATATACTTTATTTTTCTCTTTTAGTGTTTATTAATAAGATCCTGAAGTGAAATTCTACACTGAAAATAAGATTGACTAATGTTTATATTTTGTTTTTATCTTTAAAGGCAGACAAGAAGTTAATATAACAAGCGATTGTTCTTAAAATAAGGGGTAGAGATTAATTCTTTCTGGTTTTGTTTTAAGAACTGTGTGACTTTTGAAAACTCGGCTGAATTTATTTGCCTACTGTAATTCTGTTTCTTGTGCCCTGATCTTCAGTCTATGATTGTCCTCTTTCCAAGCAAAAATGAGAATTTTCTGTAATTCTTAGATTTACATATAACCAGACTCCACAGACAGGTCTCAAGGGTGGAAGCTGCTTGCAGATCTCTTGAGTTATATTTTGCATGTAAAGATTTTATTTGCAAACAGTTACTCTTCAGTATCATTATAAATAAAAAAAGCTGAAAGTTCTCATGTTTAGAAATGTAGAAAGTACATCATCTATGTATGAATATGGCTCTATCTAGTCTGCACAGGTATTAATTTCTTCTTTCCAAAATATCAGAAGTATCATGGGTTTCAAGGCTTGCTGATTAAGAGCAATGAGAAGCACAATGAAAATTTTCATTGGTGACTTCATATGATGAATCCCAGCAGTTGGTGCAAGCCATCACTTCTGGAAGCAATATTTGAATAGCTAAGTGTGATTGTGGTGCAGTAAATTGTGTGTACAGAGATTTCTAAATATAGATGTAGTAATTCAGACTCAGTTACTGTCATCCAAGTCAACACAGATCTTAAAAATGTCTAAATCTATTTTTGATGATGAAAAGTGCAGTTACTGAGACTTTAGCAACTGCATGATACGCTTTTAAGAAACAATATGACTGTTTATCCATGCCTCAGTAGTCTGTGATAGAAATTGATGTGACTGTCCTGATATCTGCATCTCTATATTTAATATATTCACATGCACACAACACATTTTTCAGGTTTAAAAAAGAAAGGCTTCTAGTGGAAAGTGCAATCTATTGCCATGTCCTAAGCTGGCAGTGCCCTTTGAGCAGCTGACATCTGCCTTCACGTATAGGAAACTCCTGCTTTGCTGTACAAAGCAATAGGGACCTCATGTGCATTAACATCTGTTTTATCCCTTTACCTTGCCTGGTCCATAATGACATTCTTGAGTTGGACCTGACCAGGAGCATTCATTTGGTAAACCACTACCATTGAGAGGAGCATACTCAAAGAACTGGAATGACATTTCAAAACCAAACAGGAAAAAAAAAAAAGAGCATCCACAAGCAAACAAAAAAGGGTTTAAAGTGGAACTGAGCTCAAGCTGGGTACCCAGATAACAAAACTTTGTATTAAAGACTGAGGCAAAGAAGGCATGAAGTACCTCAGCCTTTTCCTCATCCTTTGTCACTGTGTTTCCCCCTACATCCAATCAAAGATGGAGATTCTCCTTATCTCCCCTTTTGTTGCTAACATGTTCATAGAAACCTTTTTTACTGTCTTATGGCAGTAGCTAGGTTAAATTCTTGTTGGGTTTCGGCCATTCTAATTTTCGCCCTGCATAACCTCATAGCATCCTTATCTTCCACTCTAGGAACCTCCTAGACTGCTTCCTCTCTGCTGTAGTGCGTTTCCAGCAGATGTCTAGTCAGCTGATGTCGTCCCCAAGAAAAAAGGGTTGTGATAGTGACACCTGTCTTAGCTGCTTATAGAACATTCTGCCTGCATCTCCATCCTGCTTGGGTGGTCTGTAGCAGACTCCCACCACGACATCTACATTTTTGGCCTTCACCCTGGTTCTTACCCATAAACACTTAACCCTTTTGCCACCATCATTAAGCTCTAGATAACCAAAACAGTCCCTAACACACAGGGCTACCACACAACCAATTTTTCCTTGCCTATCCCATCTGAAGAGTTTATAGCCATCTATCACAGCTTTCCAGTTGTGTGGGTCTTCCCACCATGTTTTCTTGATAGAAACTATGTTATGTTTTCCTGCTGCACAAGTGCTTCCAGCTCCTTCTGCACTGGTGAAAATGCACTTCAGCTGAGCTATTGATCTTGCCATTTTTTTGGGAGGGAGAAGCCCTAATTCCTATGTGACCATTCTCAGGTGCCTTTGTGGTTTCTAACACATCAATAACCCTTGTGTCTTTGCTGCTGCATGGATCTCAGCACAGGAAATTACCCACATTTCTTTTGAGGAGGCACTTTTATGAGAAGGAAGAAGGTATGATTTTTGGTAGAAAACAGATATACAAGGAAAATTTTTATTAAATGCAGTTCAAAGAAATACAGTCACACAATAGGGATTCATTTCTTAAAATATATTCATCTTCATTAAATACATATATTACTCTTGCTGTTTCTTCACTTATAGAGGTGGAGCACTGTGCAGTTAAAGTGGCTTTTGTGCAATTAATCATAAAACAGAGGCTCAGTAATTTGTCTCACAAATGCTTTTTATTCTGCAAGGACTCATCAGAGCTCCACAGGAGTAGCATTAATTGTAATTTTCAGTGTGTAAAATGAAAATGTGGGTTCTAAAATGAATATAAAATGAAAATCTGTGCTCTAAGCAAATTCTCCAAAGAGTGACTATTGTGAATTAAAAAGTTTAAGATCTAAAAGGTGTTTAGAAGCTTGGGGTATATCTGCACCCTCACTTGCCCATCCTTAGCAGTGGTTCACATGGTGCGTTTGTTTTGTACCTCTGTGGTGTCTTGAAAGACTGGGGGCAATATAACTTTGTAGGAGATGATGTCAGCATCTCTGTTATCAGAAGATACAGTGAGTGAGTATGTGTGTATGTGTGTGTGTGTGTGTGTGTGTGTGTTTGGGGAAAAAAAGGAAAAGATACTGGCTTTCAACCCAAGTAAGACACCTGTGTCTGCCACGCCATTACTGTTGCTGGATCAGTACTGATAGAGGAAAAAAAAAATCATTTGAACCCTCACTTCTGCAGCTGACAAACAAAGGTCTGAGCTTTCTGCAAACCCTGTGAAGACAGCATCTCTCAGAGTGTCTAGGGAAACTTTATAAAAGCAGAGAGATGGAGGGGAAACCTCTCCCTTCCTCCCTCCCATGTACAGGGCACCCATCTACTGCTGTGCCAGAAATGTGGTTTTCTGTCAGCTCTGCCTATACACCCTCTTTTCCTTTGCATGCTTGAGCCCAAATCCTCAGTTAGTTTGGCACAGCTCCTCCCAAGCCACTGGAGCTGCCCTGCTCAGAGGCTGGCAGCTGTGGATGCAGCCATCAATGTTATTCTTAGGCTCTCTGCCATGCTGAATGCAGAGAGGAGCGTTGTGCTGGTCTATGTACCCTTGGACTGGCTGAGATGGTCTTACAGCTCTGAAGCTGACTAGAAAGGAGTTTTGGAGAGGGGATGCAGTGTTTTCTGGAAATAAGTCCTAGCTGTTTTGTGTTTACTTCAGAGGTGGAAATATAGGTTGCTGGGTCAGAGCCAAATCCTTTGGGAAAATTCAGTTGTCATAAGTCTGATGGTCTGAATTTATGCACTCCGATTTTGTTTCAGCAATTTTTTTTTCCTCTCCTGACAGAAGATAATCCCAAATCTGGTTTTTTTTTGTTTGTTTTAATTTTTATATTTTGTTCCTGAATTTCTTCCAGATTACAGCTGGGGAGACTTGAGCTGTTAGCCGTATAATGGGTGAGAGGGCTTAAGAAAGTATATGTTTTCTGCACCTTAATCATTCTAAGGACCACAAAACTACATCTAATGCATTTGTAAACCAGCCACATAGGAAGGAAAGTCTGGTGGTATTGAGCAAACTAAAATCACTTGCCAAGTGTTTTGAGAAATTCTTTCACTTTTTGGTGGAATGTGGCAACTGTTAAACAGTACATGGCAACCACAGAGGGCACGATGGGAGACAGGAATGCAAGATTCTTGTGGGAACTTTGGGGGAAATATAGAGAGACAGACTGCCATGCAACAAATTCCAGGATCTGTTTGCGCAGAGGAATGCACAATTGGAGGGGAATAGGAATAGGAAAAATAGACTTCCCCTCTGTGAAATGGATGTTATTTAAAACAATAGCTGAGAGTTTCTCAAATTACCAAAAAATCATACTGACGAATACAGAGACAAATACACAACTGAAGAGGGGGAAAGAGAGAGCAAGAGAAATCTCAAAATTAGCTGGATAGTGCTGGTAATTTCAAGACTCCAGGAGGAATACTTGTTCTAATATATGAGCCTTCTTGATATTGATTTAAAAAGTACACAGAAGAAAATTTTACCAAATTTTTTTTTGATAAAACATAAACCCACAGGGATTTCCAAGTGGGGACTTCCTAAATTAACCTTAAATAGGACTTAAAAAAAAAAAATTCTCTTTTTAAGTCAGTTGCTTTGTACTTGCAGTTAATTAAAGGGAAAATGCTAATTCTGAACCTATAGCCACATCACTAAAAGGTGAGTTTCAAAAGACTTTTATGCCTGCTTTTATCCTAGGATATGTGACAAGCTTTCAAAATCTTTTAGTGTACCTTTTACAAAAGACAGAGCCCTGACTGTCTGGCTGTAAGATTTTGGGTACTGAACACTTTCAAAAATCTGAGCCTTCTTTAGCTGTCTAATTGGACACCACCTGTGAGTGGTGGAGCATATGAAAAATTGCTCTTTGCCTCAAAGGTCAAAAAAGATAGTCAGCTTCTCTTGGGCTCTCTAGGTTCCACTTTGTCCGAGACTATACCTCACAGATGTGGTTCATCACTGCTTAATCTCCAGGTTTGCTGTGATCCTGAGCCCTGTGAGCTTCTGAGAACTGCTACTGAAATTCTTTTAGATACCTGGAGAGCACTCCACAACTCAACAGCCCAGGTCTGGTGGTCTTATCCTGTCATATGCTTGTCCTTCTTCTGGAAGTGCCACAGTATTTTTTCTTTCTCCTGGAGTGAATTTAAAATGTGACTTGACTCAAGATTTATGCAGCTGCTGCTCTTCTGATGCTAGGTAGTGAGGTACATAGCATAAGTAAACCTGCTGTCTTTGAAGAATCTTGATCTCTGTGGCTGAATTCTGAGCTTTTGTCAACTTCAGCGAGCACAGAAATTTGCTTGTGCAGCTCAGGCTGCAATTTCGCAACCAGGACTGTTTCATTTTTCCATAATACAACATGTCAGCAGAAACATGAAGGGTAGAGCTAAGGGATCCTGGCTCCCAGTCCCCTACTATTTCTCTGGACAATAGTTTTCCCTTAGAAACCAATAAGTTATGGACTAAGGACTGCTCCATTTAAAACTATCTTGGACTTTATGGCTAAAAGGATTTTATTAAATAGGAGTGATTACTAAAATATGTTACTGTTTAGGGGGGTGAGGATAGTTAGAACTTACGAAAAGGCTTTGCTTGCAGCAGAAAAGCACTGTAACTACTTAAAAATATCTTTGCTAATGTTTTTATTTTAAAAATGGAAAAAGCGAGTCAGCACTGAGGGCTCTGTATTCACTGCTAAGTCCAAACTCAGCTGCTCTGGAGAGTCTCCTCTTTCCCTGCCCCCACCTATGCTGTTGGTACAAGTGAATATAGCTACTCCTAATTTAGCAACATGAAGTTGCTGCCTTTGCATGGGCTGTAACAACCATCCTGAGAGATCTGCTGCTGCAAGAATTTCTTCTCCAAGTCTGTAACCTCTGTGCAAACATACAAAGAAAATAAAATGCAGAATTCATCTTTGAGAGATGAGTGTGTTCTGTCTCTGGACTGCTGGAACTAGAAAGTGATGCTGGTGGAACATAGCAAAAAACCAAATGGATTTTCATATACAGTTAGCCTTATTTATACTTGGTCCACAGGATAATTCACTGTGGTGATAGCTCTGGGCAAACCTACAGAAATGAATCTTTCTAAATGCTAGCAGATTTCGTATCTGCACTCTGATCCTATACATTTTGCATTGTGATGAAAGGCAGAATAGCTATATTGGAGGGTCCTCAGCAGTTACCGGGTCCATGGGAAATACATGAATGAACTATTTTCTCTTCTAAGTAGATACTGTGGTGTTGTCACAGAGGTGTGTATGAAAATATGGAATGCATCATCTTTTGTCTCCTAATGCCAGAAGTCTTCCTGCCTAGCATGCAGTTTTCCTAAAGAAAAGCTATTTTCCATATTTTTTGGATTCAGTACCTGCTCTGGGTCGCAGTCTGACAGGGTTTTCAATGCACACTGCAAGCCTAAGCGAAATGCACACCGTGCTGTGAAAGAGATCCATTACATAAGAGGCCTCTAAGGCTTACACAGAGCCGGACTGCAGTGTAAACTGTCTCCGGGATGGATAAAAACCATCTCGCAAACTAGGATTAGCACTGATTCTTGTCAGGGGCTCTTGATTTGAGAGAAGAGAAGGAAATTTGTGTGTGCTGTTTTAGTGAGTTTTAGCAGCTATATAAACCACAGTTTGAAATTCTGATGTGTATCTAACCATCAGCATGCCTGAACTGTGTTTGATAAAAGGGGCAATGAGCTCCAGTTATGCAGCCCTTACTCCCGCTGGTTTTCCTCTGCAACCAGAGAACAACCAGGACTATTTGCATATAAATCTCGGGCATTTGGCAACTTTTGCTGCAGCATGAGGGAAAGGGAAAGAAAGGCAAATTCCCCATAAGTTAGTGTTTCAGCCACACTGCAGAAGATTTACTTTATCCACTGCTTGGCAAGAGATCCCAGCAAGGCAGTGGGGTGCCTGTGTGCCTGTCTGCAGATACTCTACAATGGCCAGAGACTAGCATCTGAAGTTGTCTGCAGTTCTAGGGTGACAACAGTGCGTGCAGTTCGACCCCTCATACCGTGAATTTCACTTTGTGGAGGGAGAGCCAGACCTTTCCTGAAGGTCACTCCAAAACTCCTGACAAGACATGCACAGAGAGACAGCTTGCTGTGACAGTTAACTTCCAATCTCACTGCAGACAGGCTGCTTCCACTTTAAAGCCCAACAAACTGCTTTCAATCAGCACAGAGAAGATGGGAGATGTCCTCCCAGACCTCCAGGCAGGGCAGGACCTTTTTAGTTCAGGGGGGAGAACAAAAGTCGTACTTACTGAGATTTCCTGGTGAATTACTGGCAGGCATTCAGATTGCATGATAGAAGACAAATACTGTAAATACCTGTGTTAAAAAAGATGAAAGAAGTGGTATATGCCAGAAACAAATCCCTGTAGTTAGTGACCATTATCCTAAATATGGATCTGCATGTTAGAGAGGTGGAGAAATTGGGTCATGGTAGTTACTGACCACTTCAAGTCATGCCTACTGCAATACCAAGCATTTCACTGGAGATATGTCTTTATCTCCTCTGAAAGTGTGGGCACTCAAAAGAATTTAGGGGTGCATTTTATGTAATCAGTTCCTGTTTTCATAGGCAGATTTTAAAAGAATCTGGATCTCAGTAGTTCTGATAGCAAATGTAAAATTTTCAGTAGTAGCTTCCCATGTAACTGTGAAAATCTGGTGTGTAGACACAGTATCAGCATATAACTGTACTTCTCAGAAGCATCCTCCCTATGAAATGCCATGTGAAAATGGCCCTGAAACTATTTTGGAGGTGATTTCTGTATGCTTCTTCTGGCACTTTATTAATCTAGCAACTTTCTCTTAATTAGTATTGCATACCAGTAGAGATAAACATGATCCAGGTCCCAGTCCCTGCCACAGTGAACAGAAATCCTATCAATGTTGAAATTAGAGCACAGGTTCCCTCTCTAGCAGGCGAGTGTAGCAGGCATCAAGTTATTTCAGATTTTTCTATAAAGGCAGGCTTTACAAATTACACTTGTAATTTCTAAATTGTAAATTACAGTTGTAAAGTGCAATTTGTCCCAGAAAAGGACTCCTGCTTCTCTCAGCTGGAAGAAAGTTTTGAAGTGATGTCTCTTGGGAAAGTAAATGAGAGCAAAAAGGGAAAGTTTTATGAAGTAAATGTACGGAAAACCCTGTGCAATGTAAGGCCTCAAGTTGTTTAGACTTGGAATGAAATTACAGATTTTTGTTTTTGTTTTTCAAGTATTCTAGCAAATATTGCCAAAACAAAGCAGAATTTTATAAACAAGATGTCTCTCAAAAGACCATTAGGATAACTGTGAAATCAAACACTTTAAAAAAGCCCAAAACAATACCAAAACAAAAATTTTCTTAAAGAGCCACAAGAAAGGATGCCCTTCTAGATAAGGTGGTTTGGTTCCTTTGCAAATGCAGGCAGATTTATTAGGGGCATAGATTGACGCAGACTGCAAGTCATAAATGTGTGTTGCTGTGAAAGATTGGGTGCAGTTTTGGGTGAGCTGCGGTGTGATATTTCCATCTGATACCTAGAGTCAGCCAATAGCAGCAGGTGGTGAGAGGCTGAGGAGCACAACATGTTCCAGTAGCACCTGAGGCTTGATCTCTGTGGCACACTTGCTGCACGCTGCACAGCGAGCCTCTGTCAGGGCTTCCATGTCTTTGAACTCAGTGAATACAAACCCAAAGTACCTTTATTTAGTTCAGATCTTCCATAATGAGTGAGCATTTCCTTAGAGGTATATGTCACTGAACCAAGAGATAGTCCTCAGACATTCTGGTGCAGGCACTGAGGATTCTCTAGCAGATATGTATTTAATCCTTTTCTTTCTGCTTGCATTCAGCAGTTGTGCCTTCTGCAGGACCTCACTCCCTACCACCTGCAATAATTACAAATGATGGGGGTTTAAATACTTTGCTGAGCTGTGGTGCTTCTCTGCAGAATTTAGAAAATCACCACCTCCATGAGGAGAAAATAGGTAACCTGTTTTGTACTACATGAGACTAGAAGACAGATGGATGTTTCTACAATTCATTGTGGAAAAAGAGAAGGTGTGAGCAGTGTTATCTCAGGGAGTATGGATGTGCCTATTGGTGCTATTTTACTGCTTATAACAAGATGTTCTCTGGAGTGAATGCATTACCCTGAGAATGTGTTTAGGTTGAGGAATGGGACTCAGCTTTCACAAATGAAAGGAGGGTACCTAAAGGTCCAGTTTTGCTTTGGGTTTTTCATCTGTTTGACAAACTGGAATGAACAGTTTTAACACAGGTGATGTTATAGTTTAGCCTCAGGGTACGTGGGGCTCTGGTGTAGTGCTCTCTTCACAGTGTCCCCAAGGCAGAAGATCACAGAGCTCATTTTGCACATGTAGCTGTAAATCCAGTGGGAGCCTTTTGTGACAGCTTTTCATAGATGAAGCAGTCTGGAAAAGGGTCATGTGCCACTGAAACCTAGCAGAGATTGTTTAGGGTGTTTAGGTAGTGAAAACTGCATTTTAGATAAGAGTTTTGTCCAGAGCTGTCCTACTTACCTACTCCTGCACTTGGGTTTTGAACTTTTTTTTTCAATATAAGTATGTGGGTAGGTTTTTTTCTTGTTTTTCCTGGCTGGTTTCATTTTTTTTTCCTCTTCTTCACAACAAATGCAACCTTGCCTTTATGTCCCCAAGGAATATGAGAATCTCTAAATGGGACAACCACAAAAGTGGCCTACAGGGTTGTATTTCAGTTTTTCAGAACAAGAAAAGGAATAAGGATCTGGCTGGGATCTGTACTTTCACTTATTTCAGGATGGTACCCAGGACTGGTTGCTGCCATATGGTTATTGCTGCCCACTGAACCTGCTGGTGAACTGCACAGTCAGAAGCCCCCAGCTGCAGGAGGTTGTATTAGTCTAGACTGTAGTTGCAGAGAAGGGGACCTGTTTCTTCACTGTTTTCTTCTGATGTCTTCTAAGGCTGGCTGTAACCTCCTCTGGATGTTGTGGGTTTCAATCTGCTTTCAGTTTTAGTGGTTACATTGGTTTGTTACGAAGCTCTTTTCCTAGTTAGGCTGAGTGAATTTGCAAGCTGTATGTGACAGGAGACTCTAATATCTGCTTTTAATTTGTACTTCCTAGATCTGTGTTGTCGTATGTACCTTTTAATTTTCACTTGTATAAATGAAAAACTGAGTGAAAAAAACCCTGCAATTTTCTGGTCTTCTGACACATTGGAGTAAAAAGGTTTGGTTTTGTCTGACACGAAAGGCATCTGGCCACATTTCTGCAGAATCTGTTTTGGACTCTGAATTAGATCTGATTTATACCCCAAATACCCAGATGTAGGTATCACTATAAATAAGATATCAGTTGAGAATTTTTCTTTTCAGTGAAAGTTCTTTGTTTTCTTTTCCATTTCTTTATGTACCAGAAGAATTTAGATCTACACATTGTTTGCAGAATGCAACCAAAAAATAAAGAAATAAAGACAATCTTTTAAGATTAATATAGAGATGGAAGGTATACATAAGTATGTAAGGTGTATATACAATTAGATTTTAAAATGTTTTTCCCAGGTGAAATATTGCAACCGCCAAAGAGAAAATGAAAATTGATGATAGGTAAAAAAATATTATGATATACTTCTAATGCATGAAAACCTTCAGCTTGTGCCAGGAGAAGTGAGTGTAACAGGGTTATATTTGGTGGGTACAAAGCTGAAGTGGGATTTATGTCTTACCTTACTCATATATCTATGTAATTTTCAGTTGTTTTCTACACTGCATTTTTCTCTTTTGGTTTTCTTTTGGTGTATTAGTCCATTCCCTACAGAGAACCCTAATTAAAGAAAACATGCAACATTTTAAGTCAGACTGAGACTAGACTGTGCCTGATTAAGGACAGAGTGGACTTGTATTTTGTGGTTGCTATATCCTTTTTCTGAAATGTTCTGTGTGTGTTGAATAGCTACATATAATGTGAGACCTTTTCCATAGGGTGTCCAGACTCCTCTGTGAAATCATGCCAGGGCCTGCACACCCTTTGGGAGAAGATCTGTTCCTTTAGGCCCAGGAAAAAAAAGGCCCAGTGCCTGTACATAAGAGCTTTTTTTTTCACTGGGCAGTGAAAAGCTCTGTAATTCCTGCTACTGCATACAAATGTCACATTTCTCTAGGAGCCAACATTCTCACCCTACCCCTCAGCCCTTAGCACAGATGTAGGTGTGAAAGCACATTTGCTTAGACCAGAGGCGCCCCTTGACAAAGGCAGTTTTCTGCAGTTTTACAGTACATAGTTTGTGTTTATGACAATGCTGCAGGAGTAACTTGTTTATGAGTTATGTGTCTTCACACAACATCACGGGTTTCAGAAAAAGATTTTTTTTCTTCTTTCTTCTTGTGGTGGAATTCAGGTGGAAATTACAGTTGTATGGTGTCAGTGTTGATAAATAGCACTTGACTTCCTGGACAACACCACTTTAAAATGATCTTAGTCAGATACTATTTTGTGAGTTCACTGTGGTTGTGCGCTAATGATATTAAGCATTCTAGTTTTGAGGAGTTTTATACTCTGATTGACTGTATCTTCTCCTCATCCTTCTAGGTAGCGGTGGAGTCATGGTACCAGCCATCAGCTAAACATGGAATGACAAAGCCACTGACATCTTGGTCATGTCTAAGGCAAAACTACCCCAACTATCAAAAAAACTCCCTCTTTCCTCCTGAGTCACAACTTACCGTATTGCTTTGTAGACTTGCTATTGGCAGATCAAGATGACGTTATCTCCTATAGCAATATTTAATCCCTTGGCAATGTATTTAAGTGACTATCCTTCCTTTTCTGCAAGGTGATGAGCACTCCCATTACGCAGGAGTTTCAGTGGAAACTGAGAGCCCTTGCCACTTTGCTACACTGTGTCAAAAAAGTGCTTGTGAGGCTACTCTGGATTATAGTTTTTGAAGTGCTCTACACATTTATAGCACCATGTAAAAAGTAATCCTTAGTCCAATAATATTATCTTGTAATTAAAATAAATATATAATTGAAACACAGCCTCAATAGAGAGGATTACCTTTAAAAGAGGTTTTCTACACCACCGGAAAAACCCATGTTCATTTTCAGTTAAAAGAAAGAGGCTGCCTGTGAACTTTTAAGTAGTTTCCTCATGTTTAGAATGTAATTAAAGCTTGTAATTGCTTTTTGGGCTAACAGAATATTTCAATAGTTGAAAGCCCTAGATTAATAACTGTAGTAAATGAAGATTGCATTATCCAGCCCTATCAAAACCCAGTGCTGTGCCCCATGTCCCAGCATTATGACTGTGTCAGGGAAAGGGGCCTTAGTGAAGCCCAGTGGCTACATCTCAGCTGGTCCTGGTTGCCCGTGTTTAGTGACATCAGCATGGCTCTCCGTACACCTCCCTCCTCAGGAGGGCCAGGTAGGAGCATGTGACGGGCGAGGAAAGCTGTGCTCAGGCTGGTCCTGCCCGAGGATGCAGTCAGAACTCGGTGAAAGGCCGTGCCCTCCCCTGGGAACTGCGGTGCCCTCCTGTGTCCTCCGGTCTACACACAGATTTCGAATTTCCTTTTCCAAATAGTATGGAGTATGAACTCTAAAAGACTGAAATAGCAGAAGGTAAATTAAACATTATATTATATATAAATATTATATAAATTATCTATATAAAAATCATATAATTATATAAATATTATATAATTTTTCTCACAGCCAAAAGCAAAAGAAACTGTGCATTTACAGTGTGCAACATATTTACTAGTGCCTTAGGAAACGGGCTGATAGTTCTTCTCCCATGGAGAAAAAATACAGTGTATACTCTACTTTTAAACTCGTTTGAGTGACTGATTGAGCCAATCATTTGAGTGTGTAGCTTTACTTTTACATAGCAGAGTACATCACAGAGCAGATATATTAGGTCCAGAAAGTTCCAGAAAGAGAACCATGATTTAGTGTGGTTCTGCAGCAGAAGTACAAAACCTGAGTTTTGGCAAACCTTACTGTGAGTGTTTAGGAAGCTATAACATGGTGACCCCAAACTTTGCATTGAAATGGCAGTGCATGTTCCTGTCTGACAATAATTTCATGCTGGGTGGTAGCTCAGGAGAGCTGACTGATTTTGGTGCAGAACTGTCAGACACTGCAGCTTGTCCCTCAGCTACAGTCTGCGGCCAAATATGGATGTTCCTGGCATACCTCATCACATGATGGTCATACATCCAAGTGACTTCATGCTTCATAGTCACAACTAGGCCTTCCCTGAGATGAAAGATTTTGTCCTCTTTTGTCCCCTTTACCACTAGTTTGTTGGGGCTCCAAGTAAATCGTACAGCTTAGAGTTTGTGGCTGAGTCTGGAACTGAACCAGCATCTTTGTGTCCCAGACTATTGTCCTAGTCACTCTCTGTTCTTCAGAGTCTGACTCAGCTCTCAAACCTCTCAATTTCCATTTCTCCATTTTTTTCTGATTTTGTGTTTTTCCCCCCAAGCAAACTTCTGACTCCACTTCTATTTTTCCTTCTTGCCACTCTTCATTATTTAAACTTTAAATATTCAGAAAACTCAATGAACGGCAATATAGCATTGTGGAAAAAGCTGTTACAGTTGGATGGTGTGACATAATCTCATTGCTTATTGTGTTAGAGATGATTAATTCTGTTTTATCAATTTGTGAATAGGTTACCCTTTTCCAAATACTAGGATGTCTTTTTTTCTTTAGCTCACAATTGATCCTGTAAGTTCAATACTATTTATTTTCATTTCTCCAAATTAGGCTCCTTTTCAGGGGGAAAAAGAGGATACTGAGTTCTCTCTGGGTAAATTTATAGAATTTGCCGGTGTGCAGCCTCTCCAAGTTTGGACTGGAAAAAATGTGGAAATGTTAAAATGTCATCCAAGATAGAAAAGAAATGGAGGGATTACTTTTAAGCAAAGTTATAAGAAACAAAATTGATCTTTAAAGATGTACTATCCCCTACAAGTTTTGGGGAGGTCATTATAACCAAAACCAGCAAACTCCAGTTGTAAACTATTGATGAGAGCAACATTTAAAAGAGAGTTTGTTTTGGAGGATGATTTCATGCTCAAAGGCATTGCTCTCAAAAGCACACAATGTTTCTAGTAAGAGGAAATATAACACCTCAATTGACATCATTGCATTGTTTCATGAACTGTTCCTTTCTTTTATCTCCATGCTAGTCTGGGAATATCTCTTCTTTGCAGGTTAAAATTATAACATGTTGGCATTTAGCTGGTATCTTCTTGTTTTCTTAGTTTAAAACCATGGTCGGAGCAATTTGCTCTGGAATAACAATTTGATTCAATAATACCAGCACTAATATTCTTCATAAATGTATTAGCAACTTTTGTGGTGTGTAAGTACCTTTCAGTTTGGTGAGAATTGGGGCAGTTCATTTTCCCATTTAATCCCATCCAAATAAAACTACAGAGGCATCTATATCATTCTGTATAAACAATATAGATGGGAGAGAGGATAGTCCTAACCTCTGTTTTCTGTAGTCTGTTTTATGGACAACATACTTGTTTTATTACAGTGATAACAGTGATGTATTTTTCCCTTGTCTTTCACCTCCTTTTTCGTTTCATGCAAGTTGGATGTAAGAAACAGACTTTTTTGTTTGTCATTTTTCTCGTAATTTTTTCCTGTCTTTGATGGGAAGCTGCAATGTTATTGCTTGCCAGCAATGGTCAAATCTTAATGAGGTATTTGAGAAGTCCCAATGGAGAACCTGCCACATGTAGAGAAAATATAGAATAAACGCAGGAAATACGCAGGCCAATGCTTTGTTTTATGGATTGTCCTGTCACATATAACACAGAACTGTTCATTTAGTCATTTGTATGACTGCTCTTGATGAATATCTTTCAACAGTGAATTTCTCATAGGAAACTAAGTAGTTGGTTTCATCCAGGCATTTGAAAAGAACAGCCCTGTCTCCTGAGAAAACTCATGTTCATTTTAGAGATTCATGCCCAGTTCTAAACTTAATTGATAATGGATTAATTTCTGTTTCTACAGTTTTTTGGAAACTTTTTCTTTCTGAAGACTCTACTTTTGAAGTCTGTCGAAGTTTGAGTAGTGAAGGATCAGAAGCTGAAACTTCCCTCCCTCCTTTTTTTCTATCAAGGTGATTTTCCTACTGCTAATTTCTGGACTTTGACAACAGCTGAACTTTCAGCAAACCACTGCATGTTAGCACCCTTGAAACACTAAAACTAAAGCTAACTTGTGCAGCTGTAGTGCTTTAGACAGTCTGAAGGGTGACTTGCTTTCTATATCAGGGTATGCTCACACTGCACTCTGGCAAACTGTAAAGGTAAACGCCCAAAGAGGGGAAGGCAGTGGCTGTGGGGTGAGCTGTAAATACAGCAGTCTGTGAATCAAACCACTCTCCCTCTCCCACCCTTTCTAGAAATCTATCAAGCTGGCAGGCTGCCCTGCTTGAAATAAATGTGGAAAATATTATGTAACTTTGCCCTGTGCGCTGCGCTGACAGTGTAGGCACTAGTCAGGTTTTAGTTACATTATCTGCCGTGGCTATTTTTGGTGACCAAAAGCTTCTCTCTTTAAATTTATGTCTGTATTTCCTTTGCCCCTACCCTCGCATTTATGCTTTTTTTTTTTTTTTTCCAATTGACAACAAAATGCCGCTCAGCTTCTGCAAACAGAAAAACAACCTCAGCAAAGCTGCTTGAAAAATAATACCCCCCCTTAACAACAACAACAAAAAGCAGACAAAAAACCCTAACAAACTGCTGGAGGAGGGATTTATTGCCTCTGACTGTGGCCAAGTGCTGTAACAGTCAGTCTCAGATCCCCTCCCCTAGAGTTAAACGCTGTGTCAATACCTCCCTCTGCTGAAAGCTCTACATTCTTCCTCTTGACTACATTCTGCTGTGGCAGGACTTGCGTAGACCAGAAGGAATCTGTGATACATAATAGAGCAGCCTGCTTGCTGCAACACAGCTGCCCCACCGAGATTATAGCCTCTGGGGAGTGCATAAACTTAAACTATTTGTCCTTCCCCAGTGCCACTGTTTGCAGACTAAAATCTGAGATTAGGAAAAGATGATAATTTGGAGTCAGATGACTTTAAAAAGTACTCTTTCAGGAACTCCTGTGATGGGATTCAGTCATTGTCAAGGGACATTCTGTTTAAAGACAATTCTATGTGCGTGTGCCTTACAAATTCAATTTATTTCCTTCAGTTTTAGTCACTTAATTAGTTTTTGTTCTAGAAATAGTAAAATTACCATGTGGTTTGTGATCCATTGTGCTGCATAAACTACATGTAAGACTTTAAGTGTTGTGTTACTCAAATAGATTGAATTATCTTAATGGTTGGAAAATCTATGAATCATCTCAGCTACAACTGGTGTGGTGATTAAGGAGCTCAGTTTTTCAGAGGCTGTGTGATTAGGGACCTGAGCTAGTTATTTCTCATCTCAGATCATTATAGTAAAAAGATTTTAAAGTGACCAGTACTTTTTATTTGTCTCTGTTTCAGGTACCCCAAACTGACATACTAAAAAGGGTGGTGATTTTGTTAGAAGTAAATGATTGAACTTAGTGGAGAATTGAGCAACTTTCAGATGTCTCAAGTTAGGCCCCTACTTTTAGTAGAGGACTAGAAGCAAAAGGCCTTAATTCAAATGCACTATTTTTCTTTATGTTTATCACTCCTTTGGAACTTCTGAAGTGTCTGCCTGTGTTATGGGAAAGGCTAATGCACTGCAAAGCCATAGCTAAAGTACAGCAGTTCACAGCTTTTTTTAATTAATAATTTTTAATATTTCCTCATTATATTCAGCTGCTTCAGATCAGATGAGTTTTCCCTCTATTCGATGGCAGATGGCAAACAGCCATTTTACATCAGCTTCATTCTGGAAAGGTACAAATCAGGTTGCTCCTATTAACTTTTTCAACTGAACTTTTCAATGTCTTTAGGGAAGTTTGGTTATGTCGGAGGTGAGAAGAGTAATATGGAATAAGGGAAAAACATAAAATCTCTGTACAGAAAATTGTTCTGATTGGATGGCATTCAAAAAAACCCACACAAAGCAGAGCAAGGGTAGAAAGCAGACAAGAGGGTGCAGGAAGGAGAGCAGCTATGGGGAATAAAAACACTCAGGGGAAGGTCATATTAGGAGGAGTAGGAATCATCATCACATGGTGAAGTTTTCAGGAAGGTGCTATTTTATGCAGACTTGTGAGGGGAACTGACCTTAAAAAGGAAGAAATAAAGGACTACTTGGCACAAGAATGATGGTAGGAATTAGGCTTTGTAGGAAGAGAGGAGTGTTTGACTTAGAGTGTGCTGTGAGATTGAGGTCTTATAGCTCTCTGGAAGATGGCCTTTTCCTAGCAGAAGAAGGCTTGGTCAAGGAAGTATGGCTTGAGGAAGGGCACCCTATAGTGAAACAGAGCTGCCAAAGATACCTGTGTGATTCATTAATTTTTTTTGGTGGAGGTTTGCTCATTCTTAATTATGGTGCAGAATATTCGATCTTTTTTTGCCTCATAGCTTGGATATTTATAACTGGTAGGAAAATGCTAGCAAAGTTATTTGGTTTACAGAAGGAAGAGCTTGTTGCATATTTGTACTTGACATTTCTTCAAAATTATATACTCTAATATTAAGATTTTATTTGGATGTTAAGCTGCTCATACACAGGTTTTATAAGATGCTAGCTGTGACCTGCTGCAACAAGCCTGAGAAGCAGAGATGCAAAATTACTTAAATGGATATGGCAAAAGGGATCTTAGCTGTTTTTTCTGGACTTGACTGGCATATTTGATATGCCAAGATTTCTAGCATTGGGCTGGATGTTATTACTGCTAAAGAAAAAGGCATGTTTTTGCCTCTGACTTTTTTTTTCTCAGGCTGAGGTGTACAAGGATGATTTAAAGAGAGACATGTAACTGATTGAACTTTTCAGTAACTAACTTATGAGCATTGTTGCACATGGTGTTAACTTATTCTCTGTGAGAGTTTTAGATGGATGTGGTTAAGGTACAAGGTATCATTCTGTGCTTTTGAGTTTACTGAGGTACTCTGAGCACTAAACTGAATGTTTCCTCTAAACAGAGCTAGATTTAGATGGGGGCAGACAGGCTACATAATGTGCATCCTGGCTGTAACAGGGTAGTCAGAAATGCATCTGTAATGCTGTGGATATGTAGTTTGGAGTCAGCTGAGGGACAAAGTCTAAAGCAGTGACTCAGTGGGAATCTGTTGCTGGCTTTAGGTGTCAAGTACTAGGTTCAGTTCTGTGATCTCTGCAAAGCTTCCCCACAATCCATAAGGCTCTTAAGGGATCTATATGGAAGACAGATGAAATGAGGATATGAAAAGCCCTGTACTCATAGCACAATTGAACTCAATTCACTTTTATCACTCTTTCAGACAACAAGGTATATATTTATATATACAGGGCTTTTTGCTCAACAGAGTGGCCCTACAACAAGGTGCTCCTAATGAAGCTACAGGTTTAGTATTAAAAATGTCTGTACTAGCTGAGCCTACAATGCAAGAAATACACGAATCTCTAGGAAATCTAGAGTAACTTGGTAGGGCCACACTTTTCTTGCAAAAGCACTGCCATGTGTTTATATTGCTTAGTTTGGAAAGTAAACCAAAAGACTGTAAGAGATGGAAGGTGTATGAAAGGGGCTCATTATCAGTTATGCTAAATACTCAGTGTAGCCTGAGGCCACACAAATCTCAACTGGTTTCAAGTTTTCTTACAGTCGAAACTCCGATCAGGTTTTGTGAGAGTTGAAGAATTTCTAAGCAAAACTAGACCTGCTGAATGCATAGAACTTGAATAGCAGCTTTACGGTACATGCTCCAAGCACTTGCTATAAATTAATAACTTTCCACAGCACCCATGTGATTTAGAGAACTGTGATTAACCTCTTAAAATTCAGTCCACAGGCAAACAAAAAAGTGGATTTGTTAAGGATTTTAGTATGGAGTGATGCACTTAAACATTTCATTGGGTGGCTAACCTTTATAGGTAGACCCTCTAGGTTCCTGTCTGGCTTTTAAGCATGCACAAACTTTTATGAGTAGTGTACTGAACAGGTTATCTTGGCAAAATCTGGTTATGGTGAGAGTGAGATGAGCTATCTGCAATGAAAGCTTTGTGACAACAATATAGGTCCTGATTTTGGTTTTAAATTTTTTTTTGTTTTAGTCTATTTGATCATTATACATACAGTTAGGTGAACTATTAAATGAAGCATTTGCATATGATTGAAGATTTGCTCTGTAAATTCTATTGTTTGAATCCTGGTGTTCTCACTGTCCCTGGATCCAATGCAGGTAAAATGTGTAGTGTTTAGGTGTGAATGTTTGTGTGAACACATTTTAATGTACAATTTCTGCTAGTTGTTAATTTCTGGCAGGAGTCCTGTAGAAAAATGGTTGGCACTATCACAGAGTGGTTTGTTTGGATGTATGTGTGTCTACACGCACATGTCCTCTCCCCTGGGTCCCCAAAGGAGTTACACAATGTACACATGCAAAATCAACAGGATGGCCCCTTCATTAAGTGACTGAACAGGAAACCAGGAGAGTTAACTCCTGTTCCTGACCCTTTCAAACTTTCTGCCTGAAAATCTGGGAAATCCACTTAGGAAAACTGACGCACTTGAAATCTATTGGTAAAACAGGAGACTGGGGTAACTTTGTGGTTGTATTTGAATAATCTAAACTGGCATGGGAAAATGTGAACGTGTCTTAAAAATACTGTTAAAACTGTCTTTGAAGCCTTGAAACACGTGTCCAAGACAGAAAACACTTTAAAGTTATGCTTCAAGATTATTAAAAAAATGTTGTTTTGACTGTTTTTCAATAACAAAAGCAAATTTGGCAGTATTGAAATGCAGATTTGTATTGTTTCCTTTAATTAGTCTTGAAATATTTGTAGAAATCATTATCAAAACTTTAAAAATTTTGCTTGAAACATCTCTTTTTTGAATATGAGGCAAAAGAAAATGTTGCTTGTTCTCTGGCTTTCTTAATGATGTCTCAATTCGTGTAGTCTTAGCATTCCACCAAAACAAAATAAGTCTTCCTTTCCAAAACCACCAAAGGACTGAAACTCCTCTTATTCTTTATTCCAATTAGTTATAGGGATATGTTTTTACCACCTCTAAATGCTTTGGATGCTCTGTTTTGGTTTTAGTGTCAGTGCTCTACCACGGTTCTGCCATAGTTTCATGGAGGGGGATTATATTAATCATGAAATCCTAGGAGTGCTAGGACTAGTGAAGCCTGATGGCCTATGGTTTTGTCTTGTTAACGGGGCTTGGAAAGTTTTTGTACACTGTGTGTTCATAAACTTTCTGTTTCCTTTTTGTGCAGATTCCCAGGTGTCTTACAATGTGTGAGCTCATTGTTGCTTTTTCATTTAAATGTCTACCAGGAAGCGTCCCTGTTTCCTTCAGGGAAAGTTCTATGTATGCAAGAAAAAACTACTGCTAAGTCGCTACTCCTCGTTAACTGCCTCAAAAAAGTAGATGGGATAGTTTATTCTTTGTGTCTTTCCTCTACTTAACTGCCCACCTTAAATATAAACTTTGGAATCCCCTAGGCCACTTTAGGCCATGGGAAATGTGCCGTAAAACAGATGAGGTCAATACAGAACTGCTAGGTCTTTGAACTTTTTTCCTCTTCCTGGGCCACAGAGACAACACATGTTGAAGTTTGTGTATAATTTTTTGAGTAATATTCAGGAATCCAATTTCTTCTTCTAAAGGAGAAATTCAGATGCTTAATGGATGACAGATGCCTGATGGATGACATCACTTACTAGCTACAGCATTTAAGTTCTAATTGCAACCTGATCTGCTTCTCTTCTCTAGATCTTCCTCCAGCTGAACAATCTGTCACCTTGCCAGTCCTTTAGCAACTAGTGCTTCAGGCACCTATTTTTGTGCGTCTGTTCCTCTGTCAACCCAAAGTTCCAGCTCTGAGCTTCCCAGCAGCGGGTTCTAGGAGGCTAAGTGACCAGCACCTGCCTGTCCAACCAGCAGGGTGTCCTGTCTGTCTGTCTGGGTGGAAGGCGCTGGGCTGGCTTTGTGTTTATAAACTTTGATTGATAACCGCACCTGTGCGGCTGCCAAGGTCAGGCTGCCTTTGGGAGGATGTTTTATCACCACGGGCACCTGGCTTGGCATAAGATTTAGGGACATAGCCTGTCTTTGATGACATGGTTCTGGCAGTCTGAAGACTTTGTTGCAAGACATTGGCCTGCAGAGTCTAACCAGGTGGCACCTTTGCTTTTTGATAGCTATCGGAAACTTGGAATGAAGGAGAAAGTTTAAATTCCATCTACTGCATCAGTGACTGATGTTAATACCTAATAAAATATAACTAATTTTTCCCAATGATGAATATGCTGCTTCTGAGGGCCCGGGGTTAAAGAAAAAGCCCATTTTTTTTACAAATTCCCTGCACTATTTGTGTTTTGTAAAGCAAGTACAGGTACAGTTTTCACAGATCAGTACATTTTGACTTGGGTGAGGAGGGATGGCTGGGAAATCAGATCAGATTGCTCAGGGCTTTATCCAGACAAATAATCAAAATATCTATGGATAGAGACTGTACAGACACTTTGGCCAACCCACTTCACTCTCCTCATGTGGAGGAGAGTTTCTCCTAACACCTGGTGTGAACTTCTCTTGTTTCATCTTATGCCCATTGTCTCATCATTCCAACACAATCACTGTACACTATCATGTTCCAGACCCTCAGCAACCTCAACACAGGCATTGAGGAGCTCCTCAAAACCAACTCTTCTCCATACTGGGCAAGTCTGGGTTTCTCAGCTTCTCCTTGCTGAGCAAGTGCCCTAGCCACGTTGTCCCTCACACTTTTATTAGCAGAGGAGAGCTGAAGAACAGAGATCTTGATGGGTAAAAGGTAGAGGGACTTTGCAAGAAAGACTAGGGTAGATGGAAGGAAAAAAGTCTTTGAGAGTAAAAAGTCATTCTTCTAGTATTGCCTCCTACCCTTGAAAGATGTGGAGGGATTATTTGTAAAGAGGTACTGGGACAGCCAGTGATAGAAGCTTAGCATTCTGATTGCAGGTGACACAGCGAGGAGCTGTAGGAGATGATGCATCTGGGAAAATACCTACGGCACTTATTGGCAGGCTGGAAAGGAAAGGTGGGGAAAGCTGGGCTGGGCATGGTTGTCCTGCTTCAGGACTTTGAGCTGAGACTGAGATGATGCAATGATTTGGTCATAGTGATAACTTTAAGAATTGGTATAAATTTAATCAGGGTGTTTAAGTATGCTATAGTTCTTTGAGCTGAGTTTCCTATCCTTAGCTGTCACTTATTGAGACTAAAGACGCAGAAATCCACATACTTTCTCTTGTGTTGCAAAGAACTGAATGCCTGAATATATGCTACCCTTTCTCCAAATCTTGCAAGTTGGCACTTCATATCACTGCCCTAAATCTAAAATAAGAGACTTAGAAGTAATTCCAGAGGTTGCTTCTTAACTCTTCCAGGGCCTTGACACATCTCTGTAATGACAGTGTTATGTTGAATACAGTTTGCTTTTTCTTATCCTACTAAGGTAATATTTTGGTTAGAGTTCTATGCTCTGGAATAATTAGAAGTAAAATTAGTCAAGAGGATATTTAAATGCTATGTTACTTAAATCTGTCTAACGCTATTTTAAGTTGTACTTACACTAAGAGAACCATTTTGAAACAGAACACTTTACTGCAGGGTCTGACTAATGTAGGGGTTACATATGTTGTGTTATGTGGTATGTTTGAATATTTTGCGGTGGTTTGTGGTCCCTTGATATCCATAAAATCACTGCTTGTACTCGTGACAGGATTCCTAACATACATAAATAACCTGTGCTCCTTCTTTTTCACTTCCTGATGGGTAATTGGTGTATTGCCTAAAACTCCATATCCAGCAGAAGCAGTACACTGGAAAGTATAATTCTTCCTAGTTATTTGGGTAATAAAAATGTCAATCAGGCTTAGGCGAGGATGCTCAAGCTTTTCTATAGAAGTCTGCGTCACAGGATAAATATGTGTGTGGGTTTTAACCCACACTGTTTCAAACAGTTGCTTTGGCTGGATCAGAGAGATAGTTTGGTCTCCATGTATGGATTTGGGTAGGAAAATGGTGCTGAGATACTTCTACTGTATAAATTTATATATAGTGTATTTGAAGGGGAAATGTGTAAAAAACTTCTATAGATGTTCTAAGCAGCAGAAGAAAGGTCTAGGCTTCAACAACTATTTAGTAGATGAAGGTGAAGACCTTCAATAATTTCTTATAATGACTGGCTTCATGTGTGGATAAATGGGTCTCCTTTAGGCATGCCTAAATGTGAGTAAAAAATGTACTCCTGTTTCTAGTTTTCATCTATATCATCTATATCACTAGCCCATGTTCTCATGGGGCACTTCAACTTAACTAAATGTCTGCTAGAAATACAATACGGCAGAGAGGAAGCAGTGTAGGAGGTTCCTGGAGTATGTGGAAGAAAACTGACACATCTGGTGAGTGAGCCAGGTGAAGGGACTGAGTGCACCAGGGAAGGTGCTCTGCTGGACCTGTTTGTGAACAGAGAAGGACTTGTGATGGCTGGAAGCTGACTTGGTCATAGCAATGACAATTCTTGGAGAAGTAAACAGAGGGATAAACAGAACTGTCACCTTGGACTTCTGGAGGACAGAATTTGGCCTGTTTGGGAGACTGGTTGACAGAGCCCCTTGGGAGGCAGTCCTGAAGGGCAAAGGAGTCCAGGAAGGCTGGACATTCTTCAAGAAGGAAATAGTAAAGGTACCTGGTTTTCTTCAAACTGTGTAATCTGTTCTTCCCCCTGCTACTTAGTCTCCCACTTGGCTATTGTTTCTCTCTGAAAAAGCATGTTGGCTCTGCAAATTTACCCACTCCCTTGACTGTACACTTTTACTGTGTGTGTCCTTGCATCATGATTATTGGTGTATCAAAACGGTCTTGCATTTTCTCTGCTTATGGAGGGAGTAGAGAAAGTTGCCCAAGGATTAATCTGAGGATAATAGTTCTCAAGATTTGACAGAAAACTTCATGACATGCTGGAGGCCTAATTCTATCCAAACTGCTCATCTGAAGCATTAACTGGATATGGAAGGATATGAAGAAACATATTGGGCTTTGAAAAAGGCTTTTGAATCCTTAGTTTTATGGATAATGTCTTTGAATTCAGTGGATTTACCCCACTCCACCATGAAAAAGGAAGATGTGTGAATGTGACTGGTTAAATTTTTTTCTTTGGAGTAAGAGTTCTGCTTCTTCAGCATGTGGTTACATACTGTGCTGACTATTTATATAAAAATGTCAAGTGTTTTGTCCCCTTTCTAAACTGGGACACTGCAGAATGATAACCAAAATAATTGTTATCTTGATGGTTTTGGAGTCCCTGTCCAAGCAGATCTTTGGGTATGGCCCCCTGCTGTTGTCATCCATCTTTACATGGACAACAGCTAAGCTTTTTGATAAATGCTTTGCAATCTGTAAGCACTCGGCTGCAAATGCATGATCTCTTAGACAAAATGAGGATGTCTCAAAAGCTCAGCTGAAGTGAAATGGGAACAGGAAGTCAAAACTGAGCCCATGTACCCTGGTGTCATCTTTAATCTGTTTACATCTAATAGACCAGTTTCTACTGAAGCTGATGGAAAAATTGATTCGCCTAATGGAATGTATTTCTCTTAATTATATACTTGGTTTAATTATACGTCCTGAATCTATTATCACCGACTTCTAGAAATCCCCAAATGGGTGAGATTTTGTTGTGCTGTTCAGTGTAAAAGCAAATACATGAAAACAAGATTGCACCCCAGGCAGCTCAGAATTTCAGCCCTGTCATTTGACAAGTGGATAAGTGTTGAAGGGAGCAGGCACCCCCAGGCTCTCCTCTCCCTGTCCAATTTTCTTTTTTTCTTTTTAAGATTTAAAGACTTAAAAGCCTGGATCATCTGCTAATTTTGGATCATGATTGGTGATTATTTATTTAAAAAAGAAATCTTTTGCAGTAGCATTGGATGTACTACAGCTAAGGTAGAACATAAAACATGCTTCTAGCTTCTCATTGAGTCAGTGAGTTTATACATTTATTTTAATTTCCATCACTTTCCATTTTTGTCTGTGTGTGAACATTTATATGAAACGTTTATCTTTCTTACATCCTATCATCCGTATCACAGGGTTGCCACCAACTGGCCAAGGTCTGATTTTCATTGCTGTTGTGGTGGGGGCCATTCAGAAACTGTGTCCTGGCCAGTGTGAGCACAGGTCCTGAGGGGTGGCTGTGCCGTGAGCAGCACGGTGTGAGCACGCGGCGTTTCCACATTGGCCCATGACCTCACAAGTGTGAAACCGCACACGGAAACCACCAAATGGGTACCAGCTTCAGAATGTGCCTTCCTGTTTTTCTGCTGTCTTCTGACTTGAGCTTAGAGTGTAAACAGACCTTTGTTTTTGTTCCTTTTGCATAGCATGTCTCTGTGGCAGCTTTCTCCGTTCAACCAGCAGCACAGAAGTGAGACTTTTGAGCACCACTGTAAATATGGCAGTCTTCCGCCCTTAAAACCTGTAGGCCAGCCTCAATCTCTTAGCTGAGCAAGATTGACTGGCCTCAAGCAGTAGTTTGGCTTGAATAAAAGAACGTAGATTTGGTTTTTTTTTTTATTTCTAATGAATATTTAAGGCATATAATTTATTGTCCTGCTATGATGCTGTAAAATGAATTTTAGTTTTAATAAACTCTTAATTGTAATATCCAGGAAATAATGCAACAAACCAGAAAGTATCTAAAAAAATTTAACCAAACAAAAACAAACCCCAAAAACTTACTATGTAATTTACATTTTTCAAGTAGTTACTAGTAGAATCAGGCCAGGTCAGTGGGCTCATCAAAGATCTGTTGGGTCATATATAAACTGCCCCGTTGGAACTATTTGTTAACAGAATATAAAGTATTTAAAATAATGCATGGTATGTTCACCTACACTGGTTTTTACCATCTCTGGCTTTGTATTCATTGGTTTTGGTGAACTTCAGTATGAAAAATGAGTTGGATGAATTTGTACTAAAATAGTGAGTGCAAAATTGTAATTAAAAAAATTCAGTTTAAAAGCAACTTATACAACAATGTAGGGGCTTTGCTGTCAGTTGAAATACTGACCTCCTCACTGTATAGCTTACTGAAAAATAAGCTTGGCTTTGTCAGATGTTTTGGACTCACTGGGCAAATTTCTTAGTTTATGCCGGACATCAGCCCAAGTGGTCATAGGTTTCTTTGTTTCTGCTTCTTGTGTAACTGCCATTGACTTTCAGGCATGGAAAATAGAAGATTTTATGTATTCAGAAGTCATATGTATAAACTTGCTGCCAAATAATTGAGTAAAATTAGGGGCAATGAAGTTTGCTAAGGGAAGCATTCAGTGCCAGGTAAACGAGAGAATCCACAAAGGATGAATTATATCCATTCAAAGCCATTATGAGCTAGTCCTTAAAACTAAAATGATCATTATTTTATATACAATATTCAGTCCCTGTTCTAGAGGCAGGTTGGTGGAGGGTTTCCCTGCAGGACTCTTCTGTTTTGTTTGCTGTTGCTGTGCAGCCACCAGTCTCTGCTATCAACATGAACTGAAAGCAGGGGAGGGCATCTGTGTTCCACACACCAGATCTGTCGTGGACAGGGACTCCCCTGCATTTCTTAGCTGTGATTCATGTAATGTTAGCATCCTTTTACTGCAGACAGTTTGAATGACTCACCAGCAGGACTTTGGAGCCATCTTAGGCCAACCAGTAGTCATGGCAGGTGGTTGTTCTATGTAGACAAGTACAAGTGTGGAATGAAATCCAAACCTTGCAAGTGAGATCCACCAGTATTGATGGAGATGGAAGCAAGGGAAAAAGTGGATGCACAGGATCTCATTTCTCCAGACCAAAACCTCATACTTTGTTATGTTCCCCTCTTCGCTCAAGCAATCCCTTGTTTTTAGTGTAAAGAAATGTTTTTTAGATATATTGAAGCCCTTCAGGGATTGGGTTACTAAGAACAGACACCATGTCCCTGCCATCAGCTTTCCAAGCAAAGAAAATAGAGGTATTACATTAAGAAATTAAAAAGTAAATCCAGATTAATCTGCTTCTTCTCAAGGTGGAATGAATTCGGATATCCTGTGGCTGTTGCAGGCAGCGGTTGTGAATGTGTGGAGCATGTTAAAATTTTCTTGTTTGAATAGTATACATCGCTTGAACTGACAAGAGATAATAGCTTGCTGAATGAAGACGGACTAGGAAACGTTAGCTGCTAAAATGTCTCCAGGTACAAGTGGAGACTATTTTATTTTTCATTTGCAAAAAAATTAGTGTGGCAGATTGGAGGTAATCTGGGTACTTGGGAACAACAAAGGCCCATCCTTGATGCAAAGGGTTTTCTTGTAAAATGTAATGCTCCTACTCCAAAGTCTGAAAGTGTTAGGGATGCACAAAGAAAAGAATTTGAGCTTTGGAAAACTGATTTATTTTTGACACCCCTCGCTCTTAAGGAACAGCTAAGCTGTTAACTGAACAACTTCTTCCCTTTCTTCCCTCTCCAAATTTGGTTTAGTCAAACACATGGCATAGAAAAACTTCAACCTTGTTATTTTTGCAAAATTAGATTTTCAATTGGTTTTCAATTCATTATAAGAGAAGGCTCCAGATATAATTAAAGGTAGGACTATGTTCTCCACTGCTGTAAATACATTTTCTGATCTTCCAGTCTAATTTAAACAAGAAAGAGGAAGGAAATCAAAGAAAAAAACTTTGTTGTCTGCCATCCCAATTTCCTGCTTTTAGTTACTGATTGAATGGATAGAGGTACATTTAAGTATGTTTATGTACATAAATATATTGATACTTAAGATTAACAATTTGGGACCATGAGCTCTTAAAAGTAATCATCTTTTAAGTCCAGCTTTTCTTCCCCCCAAATCAATCTGAAAATTCTAGATTTATACTTTACAATCACACCATGTATTCTGAGAGTCACATTCAAGTTCCTTGATTTATTTTTTTTTAAATCATGAAATGCTGAACTCCATGAGTCCCTAACCGCAGGTTGGGTACCCAGCACACTACTAATGGCTGTTTCTTTAACAGACTTTAAAGGCTGTTTCTTTGGGCAACTTCTAGATTAGAAAAAAAGTGGAGACTTTGTGACAAGTCCCTGAATTTTATTGTGATATCTATGCAATAGAATGTTGTTTGTTTATTAGTGTTTTTTGCTGTTGTGAAAAATATAACCAGATACATCAGTAAACAGCAACTGAAATGTCAAAATGAATTGGATGGATTTCTCTTCTCCAAGCAGCCCATATTGCGTGTAAGAAGTCCTGAAAAGTGTAAAGGTTCTACTGTTAGGAGATTTAATTACACACGGTTCTAGTTCAGCATCAAGTTTTATTGTAAATGGCTCTCTCAGAAATTAAAAAAATTTATATTTCATAGTCTCTGCTGTTTCAGGTTTTCTCATGCTGCTTCCTTTGTTGGTGTTGATAAGCTTTGTCAAATTTCTAGAAAGTTGAAAAAGTATGTCCAGGAAATACTGAAGAAAATTTGGTAACAACTGTAACTTTCTATAAGCATAAATAGCAGCAAGTTTAAATATTCCTCACTGTTAAGTGGTCATTCTTACACGGGGTTCTTTGGAGGTGTATTATAAAGATGGGTTGGCTGTTAGTCATTTGGGACCCCTTCCCCTTATTTTGGAGCAACTAATAGGACAAGAAAAGACCCTGGGGACAAGAGTACGAGAGACGATACTACAGCTGATGCCTTCAGGGAGTACAAGGTTTCTGTTGTAGTCTCTGCTGCAATTGATGACAGTTAAGAAATGCCATGTGTTAATGTCAGAATCCATGTTTATGTTGGTGTCTACATTTTTTCCCCCCTCTTTATCCTAGATCTAAATTTTTTAGACATCCTTAAGGTCTGGGCTTATATTTTGCTAATTATAGTGCAGTCCATGAAACTGAGAAAAGGTGTTGCTTCAATTACAAATCCTAGGGAAAAGGGCAACTTGATCTCATGGAGCAGAGGGTAGAATGCTCTAACCCCTTGGGCAGAAACTCATGTGTTGGTGGAAGGCAGTCCTTGCTGCCAACGTTTGTACTGGTAAACACTGCTGCTTTTTGTTTTATCAGCTTGTTTTCTGACTTCCCTGCTTATTGAGATGTCTTCCTGAAAATTACTGCATTCAAATGGAATAAGTTACGAGAATATTTGTAAAGATTCCCTCTGAGCCATCGCTCAGTGTGGGCGGTAACAGCTATTTCTATTAATATGGGGGAGTTTCCCCAAGGCAGCTATTCATACTTTACAGAAAAGTTTTTGCAAAGTCCTTCACAGTCCCTTTTTTATATTGCAGTAAAAGCTTGTGGTTTAAACCTCTTAGAGGATGCTCATGTATAACAAGACTGAAGTTCCCCTCATGTGAATGCTGTTAGCAGCCAGAGAGGTTTTGTGTTTTTATTGCAAGGTTGAAGAAGTACAATGAGGTGCTATTTGGCAAAGATGCTAGTTAAGAAAAAGGTTTATAAAGTGTTATGTAATCCATTCAGAAGCAGTGTTTCCTTAGCTGTCTTCTTTGGATCTTGGAGGAACTTTGTTTAAAAACTTATGAAGCTTCATGCTACACAAGTATGACTGCTGAAGTGATTCATGAGCTGTGGAACTCAGGTACTACTCTATTTCAGTAGGCAGTCTAGAACACATTCCCCCATCCCCTTCTCTTCTAAATTAGTCTAAGTTTTATCTCTAACAGATCAAAAATAATGCTCAGGAGTAAACTTTAGAAGATTGTCTGTTACTTTGTGGAATGACTCCTCAAGAGAAAAAACACAATACTAAACCTGCTTCTCCTGATGCTTGCTACCAATGGATGTCCCTCTAATTTCAGCAAAGGTGATCCTTATTTTTCTTTATGACGTAGGATAATCAGATTCTCTACACTATAAAAACCACTTGTAGATGGAAAACGTCTATCCTGATAATAAATACAAAGTCAAGAAGTCTCATTTGGGCACATTGTGCCCCAGAAATACAACTGCAAAACCAAGATAGTGCAAACCTGCGTTCTAGTTGCAGGTGATAGTGATAGTGATCATCTCTGATCTTGGGTGACAAATTTCGACTCTTACCCTTTTCCTGTCTTCTAACTGACTTGTGTACATCAGCCTTGTTCCTAAGATTAACCTAAATGTAGCTAAGGAATGAAGAAAATTTAAGCCAAATTTGCCAACTGTGTGAAAATGCACTAAATCTCTTCTAATCTATCTGGCCTTCCTTTGCTTAATGTTTTCCTTCTGTCTTCTCCTATCTCCTCTCACTTTTTTTGCTAAACATATCAGCAAAAGAAGTGTAAAGCTGAGATGAAGCCTGGAGATTGCCCCTTGCATTGCTACAACTTTTCTCTGAAGAAGAGTTGTCTTGAGATTTCTACAGTTAATCTTCTGGGTATATATCTCTCTGCCCTCTGAATTTAATATTGAGCCAACAGAGAAAGAGCTCCAAAAATCAGGAGCAGGATCACTTGCTCTGTTATGACCAGCAACAATAATCTGAATCAAAAAGCATCCAGTTCTTTTGCATTACACCTTCGATCTCGGTCTCACCTAGGTTTCCTTCTGTGGTCTCTACCTAGTTACCTTGAATCCTGCCTCCTTACTGGAGATGCATGGCAGATGCAGCTTGGCTAGCACCACCAGATCCTACTGGAACTCTGGTTTGTCTGAGCAACTTGGTTGTGGAAACATCAGCCTGGGGAACTAAAGGAACAGTAGAGTTCTATGTGCCAGTGGGAATTGCATCACAGTTTGGAGGGGATGTAGCTGTACTCTGGTCTCTGTGCATACCTAAGAAATAGGACTGCCTGAGATTTGACTGTAGAGCTGCCTATTGAGAAGTGCCAGCTGGTTAAAAATGCCATTTTCTCAATATATTCTCAACAATTTTTTTTTTTTTTTTAAGTTCTGTGAATATATTTGCAGCATATTTCTCCTAGGATGAATGTTACTCAGTTTTGAAACAAAAGATTATTCCAACCAACTTATTTTGCTGAAAAAGGCTTTCTCTGAAGTTCCTACTCCCGTGAAAAATTAACTTTTTAAGGTGGCCTTATTAGCCTTCTGTCACACTAGATTTTACTCTAGGACTGCTAATTTGACATTTGGGGGTTCATTTGGATTGTCACTTGTAAAAATGAGAGACAAATGAGGCCTTTGAGTCTAGTCCAATCTTAATTTTTACATAAGTGCCTCAAAAGCCCATAGCAGCCAACAGCCATCTCAGGTTTTCCACTCAACAAAATCTTTCTAACCTTATTATATTTACCCACTTATCAGCTATATGTTGAGCTATAATCAGGCATGGCTTAACTGGTTTTGCTAGATAAACAGTTACCCTATCAGACTCTTAACTCTGTAAGACATTGTATGGTGATAAAAAAGACAGTTTAAAAATTTATATAGATTTTAATTCAAAATGCCTCACGAGAGGTTTTGGCAGGTTTTGTCAGTCTCTCGTAGCAACAGCAGTGAGAGAGAGCATTTGGCTCTAACAACAATATGATCTCATTACATAGGACAGGAAAATAGAGTGAAGAGACAAAACACTCTGTACTAATTTTAGGTTCCACTTGAATCTGTGACATGTATTTAAACTTGTCTTCACAGCGTCCTCATTTGGGTTGAATCTCTTCAACAACGTCTGATTTGAATGGATCCCCAGTTAACAGCATAACTTCTTGGTGCTGCTTAGCTTCCTGTTTGCTAGTGGAAGGCTTTTACATTTATTTTGGTACTTTCCTCTTGCAGATTTTTGCATCAGTATCTGACAGAGCAGAGTTTCATCTGAAACCTGTATGTGAGAAGCCACATGTTCAAGCTGCCAGAGTTGAGATGACATTCAAACTGAACTTATCCTTAGTGTTTTAATCCTCTGTGTTTAAAAAAAAAGTCAGTAGGAATGCACAAGAAGTATCCTCTTAAAATGTTATTGATTTATATTAGTAATTTTATTTTATCCTTCATCATCTTAAGCCACTTCTAGACAATCCATACACAATCAGTAAAGTTATTCTAACTCTGTAGCATATTTTGTGTTAGTAATGGGTTGAAACTCTGGGACACCATACCCAAAGCTGATCTAGCACTCATGTGTTGTTCTAACAGCTCAGAGAACTCAAAGTGGACTGATTTTCCTGGCTGGGGATTCCCCAGGCACAGGGAAATCTGCAGCTGGTGCTCTCTCTGCATAGCTGGCTTTCTGCATGAGCACAGTGCTGCAGCTGCTCGCAGGGCGCCCGTCGGGACCAGCGCCCAGCGTGAGCACCAGGAGAGCTCTGTGGCTGCTCTGACGCTCACTCAGGAGTTGTGCTCTGTGGAGTCTGCTCGAATCCTAAAGGTACTGGAAATCCTGCTTTGGAAATCGGAAAAGGGGGAAAAAACTCTCCCTCCACGCATTTTTGACTGCAGTGATTCACAGGTGGTTTGGATTACTTGAGTATAATCTGAACTCTTTGAGTTATATAAGAAATACCTCCCTCTCATGCTCTACTGCATAAGCCCAACATAAAAGCTTAGGACTTAGGATGTTAGGCATATAAATCCTATCGAATTTTAGTGGAATTTAGGGTATTATTTGGTCTCTCTTGAAAAATTAATTCTAAATCTGTGCAGGATTAGAGGAAACTCCCACTGTGAACAAAACTTTTCCCCAATAATGCACACCTTTTCCTGAAGCTTCTAGCCACTGTTACACTGTTCAAAATATCACTTAATGCCTGAGGAGTCTGGCAGAAATCTTTTAAAGTTCCCCTCAGTACAGTAGGCTGCAGACTGGTCTAATTTACAGCAGCAATTTCTACTGCCCCATGAAACTTTGGATTTTCCTTTCATTTAAGTTAATAGAATTTATATAACTATATTAAGAGTTGCTTGAGGCAAAGAATATATTAGATAAAGGCTACAAGAGTGGGTTTTCCTTTTTTTTTTTTTTTAAGTGAATTATGTGGTTTCTGGTGTTTTAATTGACATTCTGTAAAATGTATGTTTTTCTTGAAAAGTGAACATCCCCCCTGTTTGTGAGAGCCTTTAATGCTTTAAAAATCCTAGGAGTTACAATACCCATCTTAAGCAATTTTCCAATATTTCTTCATCCTAAGACTCTGTTACCCCACTTAACACGACTGTTCTGCCCTACAGAGCCTGCCTTTGAGCCCTTGCAATTGCAGGCTCTGCCCTATCTTTTGCTTTCAAGATAGGGCAGTTCACAGGTAGTGTTAAGTATTGTAAAAGTAGTTGCCAGGCATCTCTCAGGAGCAGAGGAGTTCTGTTTGAGACAGTGCTTCAGTTTTATATTGCTGTTAGCTGTCAGCTATCAGCTTGAGGCTCTTGCCCTGCTCCTCTCCTAGCTGAGCTAGCTGCATTCCCATCTCCCAGAGGAGGAATCTCCCAGTGCTGTTTGGCTTCCACATTATTTACACTGAAACATCCTTGTAGGAATGGAAAGAAGCAAAGGTCATGTTAACAGCCCCATGTTAAAGGTCAGCAATACCATGGTAACAGTGGAAATCCATCCAGCTGCCTGCAGAAAAGTTGAACCCCTTACGAAGAGGAAACAACCCAAATAAACAGGGAGATAGATAAAAAGCAATATCTTAGCCCTGAGCCACGTGTCAAGTGGAAACGTAACATTTGTGAGCTCGTTGGGTATTTCCTATGCCTAACTTTGAACTGCTTTACTCAAAATAAAAACCATAGCAAATATTTTGAAAAATAAGCGCCTTTTAAATGTTCTGCCTCTCAACCTGAGGCTTTCTTTTCACTGCAAGCGTGTAATGCAGCCAAGTGTTGTTTAGTATCCTTCCTGTGCCTTAAAGTGTGACTTTTATGGGTGACGTTATGTTTATGGGTCTTTGTTCATCCTCGGCCTCATGTACCCCACTGCTGCTTCCTCTGAGGCTTTGCCGCCACACCGCAGGGTGTTAATTTCCTGTTTTGAGTCTGTCACAGACAAATTCAGAGCCTTGATTAAAACACAACACACAGATACATGCTGCTGACAAAGGCACTAATAAAACTCTAAAGTTTAAAGGTGGCCCTGGTGTTTCCTCACCGAGCAGCATGGGGACCTTTCACCTCTTGGAGACATGCTGTTTGCAAGGGTTTCGTTTCTTTTTAATTAGGGCTCGCCTGAATGACTCTTAGCAAACTGCTCTAGCATTTGGTGTGTTTGGTTTATGGATGTATCAACTATAAAACATGCACCGCTTACTTGAGCTTTCCTTTAAAAAAAACCCTGAACCTCAACAACCCCCAAACAAGACTTATGAAACTTACAGGAACTGCAAAGAGAGGGGAAAAAAAAAAGGCTTAAACAGAAAGCCTGTTGATTAGGGTGATGGGTCTGGTATGTAGGTCCCTGTAAGACACATGCATGGGCATCTGTGTTGCCTGACCTCTTATCTTGTTCACTGAGAAGAAGGGGTGGGGAAAAAAAGCCAGCTTTTTCTTGCTTTGGTGAAAATCCTTCCTTTTGCACTCACATTCAGCAGTGGAATACTTACAAATACCATCACTTAGGCATGAATTTCTACAGGGTTTTCCCTCACTTGTTTAGCAGTGTTTCAGCACACTTATTTTAAACTATCCTCTAGAGTCATGGATCTAACCAGAAAATAATTTTTCCTATAACCCAGTAGATGCTTTTTTCTCTGCTCTTTAGTGTGATGTGTTGTTCCAGCACCACTGTGAAAGCCCTTCCCCCCTACATAAATTCTGCACACATATTTGCAAGACTGCATTTTAAACATGGATTTGTTCTAATGGAGGCCTTGCTATTTTCCTACAGTGTTGAGACCATTTCTTTTTCTGTTTCCAGTGAAATATTACTTCTGTATCCTAATTAATTTTAACTTTTACAAGTATATTTGGAAGCTGAAGTTTCTTACCTAGTCATTCTGATGTATGACTGCTAGTTTGCATGTCTGCTACAGCTACTCAAAAAGCCAAATACCTCATTAAAGTTCCCTCATAATCAAGAGGGAAAATCTAGAGTTTCTCTAGCAGTCATAGAGATCTCTCTTTTAATATATGTGAAGTTTAGCTAAATTTAGGCTAATTATATCTGGAGAACAAATTTTGTAGCCTGATTTCTTGCAGATATGGCTGTGCCCCTCTCCCTCGTATCAAAGGAAATACCAGCTCTTCATAGCCTTCAGACAGAAATGGCATTTAAAGTCTTGTAGTAGCTGCCTCTGACCATCCCTCAGTGGTTATCTTTAAGACTGCTATGTCTTCTTTCCTCCTTGTCCTCTACTGTCCTGTATTTGAGCGTACCTGAATGACTTCCTTTTCACCTCTCCTATGTACTCTACTTCAGTGGTGTCCTGTGCTCACACCCAACTTCTTTTTCCCCACAAAATCAAGTCTCAGTGTGGCTGTAAGGATAACTTCAGGCCTGTTGCATGGAGAGAGCACCTGGAGTGGTAAATCTTACCCATGCTGAAGATGCTGTGTGTCACCTTGTGCACTTTTTGCTGGTATTGGATGGACAAAGTCAGCTTCAAACCACACTTTTCCTCTGCTTTTGTGCTGCAATATTTCCTACAGCTCAGGTTCATAGACTTTTGCTGTGCCTGTGGGTTCCTGGACCCTCTGTGTATGCTGTGTTGTAGTAGAAGGAAGAAACTGCAGCTGCAACTTAAGTATGATCTGCCCAGTGAGGCCATAGCACATAGCTGGGGAAGCAGGAAAGCTGGTCTGGGTCACATCCTCAGTGGCTCAGTAAGTGACACTGTGTGCCTCTAAAGACACCTTGCCAGGCCCTGTGGGGCAAGGCCAAATGAATTCTTTGTTGTTTTAAAGAGTGTCCTGGACCAAGTAAACTGCTGCAGGATTTTGTGTGGATCTGACTGAATCTTATCTAATTGGTTTGAACTGCTTTATATCATCTTCTCCTTCCTTTACTTTTCTGTCAGCTGTGGTTTGTCCCCAAGATTTTATCTTCATCTTTGCCCAGTTTGCTTTTCTCTTTTGTGTCTGTTTCCACATGTCTCCACATAGCTTGTGCTATTCCATCTAAATCCTCACCAAGGAGGGAAAAAAAACCCCAAACCAAAACATTACTAAGAGCTGTTGTGGTGTGTATTGTTTCTGCAAACTGTTGTTGTCCTAGACTGCCTTTCTGTCTTGCCTATTTAGATGTCAGTGTAGGCAATCCATGGGTAGGAAACCAGTTTTGCAAAAGCTGAGTTTGTCAGACTTCCTCAGAATAGATGCATTTTTTGGGCAACAAATGCAATTATCAATTCCATGTAAGGAACTGGTATATTTCTTAGTACAGACTATGCTCTGTATGTTCAACAAAAAAAGGAGCTAAAAACATGCTACTTCTTGTAGAGCTTCAGGCTTCATTGTTGAAACAAGCGCTAAAGTTCGAATTCCAACTAAGAAAAATTTGGCTTACAAGTAAGCCTAAAGCTTTGCTTGTGTGCAGACCTTTTGTGCTACTAGCCCTTTATTAAAAAAACCAAAGCCAACACTGCAAAAGATGGCATAATCAGATATGCAGGGATTCCCTTTGCACTGACAGTATACTTAAGATGAAATGGGATGTGATGACTCTGTGCTTCTAAGCTGTAACTGGAAAGGGTAGGGAATGAAAAGCTACTGCAAAACTCCAAGCTAAGTTAGAGCATTTATAAAGAACTCTTAACTCTCCCTGAGGTTGGGTTCAGTGCATTTTAAAATATTCTCATATCTTTAAAGAAGTCCATTTCTGCTTTCAGAATGTGTCTTTGTTACTTGCTATGGCTGAGTTGACCTAAGGATTGGTAGGAGAATTAAGCTGGAAGTCTTCTGAGGCAGCAGTTCTTTGTTTGACTCTGCACTATATAAACATCAATATGGGTGGCAGCCCATAAATGAAACCTAGGCATGCTGCTATATGTGTATGATAGAAGTGTTAGATGAGTGTTCTGCATTGTTCAGTCTTTTTCTGTTCTGAAATGGTACATTCTTCATTGGTCATGCCTTCAGTGTTTCATCTGTGGGGAATTGTACTTCGTAGTGACAAGGTTTTTTATTTTTTATTTTTTAAAACTGGATGTTAACAGTGTGATAGCAGCCATTATATAGCTGGGATGAACTGTGCAAGAATGAGAAATGTGATTCATGTTGTAAATGATTTAAATGTGATGCTTTCCATATGCAGGATATATATCCTTCTCTCTGAGTAAGACACAGATCTCATGCAAGTCATGGGTTCTATGTTTTTTGCAAAACATCTGTGAGTTCTGACCTTTCCAGGCTTGTGTGCATATGAGCAAGAGCACTGGTGTGCTGACAAACTGTAGAACAAACCTCACAGAGAATAACAGAGTAAATCTTGGAATGCATGAGAAAAGCTAATGGATCGGGAGGCCAGTGGCAACACGGGGTATCACAAAAGGCCAGACCAATTTCCCAAGGCATTGAGTTGTTTTAGCCAGTCCAGCTGCAATGGAGGCGTTGTCAGGGTTTCTCAATTTTCTGAGTTATGCAGCTGCTGTTTCTAAAGTTATTCAAGTGCAAGAATGATATGAAAGCAAAGCACTGGGACTGCTCCAAACTATTTTATGTTACAGTCATACCTAGCACAAGCTGTGTCTGCAGTGCATGCACTATTGTCTAATCCATGAAACAGACCTGTGAATGCTGGCTGACAGTGTGAGGGACACAGAATGAAGCAACATCATTCAGATCCTTCAGTTTTACTTCAAATAGTGGGACATTAACAAATTCCATAAGTGTCAAAGGCATTTATCTGGTCTGACCCCATTTTGACTTGGACTGTTGCCTTGCTTGTCTCCTGGCTACTCAGGGCTGCACTTTTCCTCTTGTTGTCCAAGAGTGCAGACTCTTGCTCTTTAATGCCTTCCCCATATTACTGGCTTTTCTTTGTTAAAGTGTGCTCAAACTTTGTTCACTTCTGTTTCTTCTCTCCCCTCACTTCTCTGTAACCCAGCTCAATCACCTTTTTTACAGCCAGCCTTCGTGCTTCTATTTGTAGTGCTTTACCTGTTCCTGTATCTGGTGGTCATGATTGCCTACTAAATTATTTCCTGATACTGTCCTCTCCCCTCCTCCACCCCTTCTCCCCCCCATCCTGAAGCCTCCAGTATGGGCCTGTTGAAGGGAAACTGCTACCATTCTTCCAGTTTGAAAAGACTGAATGGAGAAAAATCACACTAAACAACCCAAATGTCTTGAGATGGCATCTCCCTCTGATCTGCACCAAACTCCCTGGAAGCAGAAAGTGTTTTTTATAGTGTAGAGAAAAAGTTGCTGATTGCTAAATGCTTCAGACTGGATCACAGCTCCACCACAATTGCATTAGGATAGTCACAGTCCTGCCTTGCTGTATCTGCAGCAAGTTAGATGTCAGACTGAGCTTTTTGTGTCATTCTGAGAAGAATGGTTTTGGTGTGTCTCTAGCAAAGTTTGGTTAATTAGCTGAAGATGTAGCACAGCTGCAGAATATTTTTGCTTGCATGCTACGAGAATGTTCTTTCAATTTATTTTCACCCTGCAAGGAGAATTTAACAAAAATTCCATCATTAAGTTTTTTGTTGAAGTCCAAGTAGGTGATGCAAGACAATAGCCTAGTGCCAGGAAAATCACTGAACTTATGGAATAAATCTGTTGAGCTGTAGGCTTCTGAGGGTCATCAGCTTGATCATGAGCAGGCTGAAGAAGGGCTGTAACTGCTTTTCTAGAAGCTAGAGTCAAAGACAGACCCAAAATGATTAGATTATTATAACAGGCTATGATATGGAAAAAGTTGCAGACTTACATGCTGTGGACCTTCAGATTTGTGAAAGCCATATAGTTGCTGAGGATACTTGTATAGCCCAATAAAAATCTTGCCAATACTGCTATGACAGGAGTCACTAGATGGCAACATTACCTGTACTCTTACAAATCCATGTGTATGGGCATTGTCCAGCCTTTGGAAGAGGTGCTCCTTGTTCTGTGGAGGTCTTTCTTCTTCAGTGGGAGCTCAGGCCAGCCATAGGGGCTTTCCAACCCCTTTCTGAATGGGGGGGTTACTTGAATGCTGGTAAGTGCTTACAGAGTGTCCAACAAGCCACTCTAATGGTGTACCCACCAATTTCTCTTCACATAACTGTGCCAGAAGCACAGAGTGATTTAGTGTGTATGTATCCTACTCAGCCGTGCCTGCCATCAATGGGGAAGTCGTAGCGGGGGGTGGATGGGAGGTAGCAGTCAACTGGAAGTGTTTCTGTAGCCCCACTCACCTAAATCTGCCAGAAAATGTGAGTTAAGACCCCTTTTAATCTTTTGACTGGAGGCTATACTGCCAGGGCTTCACATCTGCTACTACTCAGAGAAGCTGAGAGTATCCCTCTTCATTCTGGCCTTGGCAGGTTTTGCACATGGTTCTGATTTTGTGTGAAGTTGATCTTAGGTATGTGCCATAGAGGATGTGCTAATCTACCAAAAAAAATTAATAGTATTTCAATTTAGGGTTTTAATGCCTCCGTGAGAAGTATGATTAAGAGTAATGCTCTAGATTTAGCTGTTTACAGTTGATTGAGAAACTGGCTAGATAAGGTATGTTATATTAAAAACTATGGGTGCTGGACTTGGCTCATTTCACTGAAAGCTCCCTTGCTGGAACTCTGCAGCAGTGTTTTAGTAAAATTTGGCTTATTTTCTAAATTCAAATTTTCACTAAATTCAAATTTTTGCCTGGTTCACACAGGTTATCTGGAAATCACAGAACTTCTGAAGTATGCAAAAAGCCTGCCTTTCTGCCCTTTTTGCTGCAGATGTTGTTTCTATTATTAACTGTTTTGACTAAAACATTTCATTGAAAAAATCTTAGGGGGACCCCAACTCAAAAAAGTCCCGTACAGTAAATTATTTCTTCTTAATTTACAATTGAACACAAAATAATAAGTAATTGAGTTCTGAGACTAAATGTAAAACCAATAAAAACTTCTGCTAATTAACTTTTATTAAAATATTTTAATTTGGGGATATTTATTTTAAATGGTGAACTTTCTAGCAACTATAAAGAATATTATTTGGAACAGATTAGTAGTCTTTTCTCCATATTGTTCAAAGTTTCTCACTGTGATGAGGACATTGTGTTTTTTGTTCTTTCAGCCACATATCCTCCCAGGAAAGCCCATCCCACGCTCACAGGAGGGACTGCCTTTTCTCAACTCTATAGCCAGTAGAGTAAGTCTGAGAAACTTTAGTTTTCCCTCACCTGCATCATATTTTCTATTTGTGAACTAATTCTTCTTGAAGAAAAGTCAAAACCCTATTGTAAGTAACACACCCCTGAAATGGGAAATACTGTAAGAAACAGCTTCATCTTGCAAATAAACAATAGAAATACAGACTTTTTTTTTTTCCCCCCACTTAAGAGAAAATAACTCACACAACCCCTTTGGAGGTCATTGCATTTTCACTTATCATCCTGAAAAAAAAGAGACTTGTGCAATATGAGCTATTGAGCAATAATATAGATTGATAGCCACACAGCTGTGCTCCTCTCCCCATCAGTCCCTTAACCTCCTTCGCTGGTGCTCATCCCCCTGGATGGATTTCATGCATAGACATTTAGGCATAACATCTTACAGGATTCAATGTAATATTCTACTAGTAAAGATTCATCAGAGCAGGACAACAGCTGATGGAGAAGGCATCTGTCTATCAACTGGCATTATTTCTCTAGCAAGTGCTAACAGAAAAAAAGAGGAGAAATCTGGTATTTCTTTCTTCTGAAATGCTGAACACTCACTTGAAATACTAAAATTGTATTCACTAGCAACAGCACCTATATGGGCTACTTGCTCTGTACTTAGTAAGCTGCTGGATCCGAGTGGTGTTACTGAAAGCCCAGGCTGAGGACTGCCAGGCCAACTTGCTTTGCAGAGCACCACCAGCATTTTCCCTGGATCTTATTTGCCCTTGGTGAGAGCCTCTGGTGAGCACTAGTGCTGCTGCTCCTCATATTGAGTGAGGAAATTGAAATGTACTCGAATAAGAAACAGATGACTGGAATTTAGAGATGAGTTAAAACTGCTATAAGGAAAAGGGCAAGAGTGTTATCATTAGTCTGTCTTGAGATTTGTTTGCTTATGGTACTTATTAGAGTCATTTCTTATAGCTTTAAAATGTAACCAAAGAGACATGAAACCAGCGCAGATACCAACAGAACTCTTGGATTTGATGTCTACAGTTCACTCTTAGATCCAAAATGTCCCAAAGCAAAATGTCAGAGCCTGATTCTCTGCCAGTCCAGATCTTGCACAGGTATGATTTCAGTGAAATCAGTAAGATGGTTTCAAACTGAGATGGGAAGTAATAGATGACATTGGAATTATTTCCTCTCTGCCTGCTGAAAACTTGGCTAGCCTCCTTGCTTTAATAACGAGACAATTAAAATACGTAATAGAATCTGTCTCCTTAATTTTCTACAAGTTTGAGTCACTATTTATAGTCCTAAGCTATAGGACTTGGTTCCATCTGTTTTACAAGCTTGAATTTGATGATGAACTTCTTTTTTTCCTGCAGTGATCTCTTAGCTATCAGCATCCTTAAAGGATATTAAAATGAAACCTTCCAAGGAAGAAAGTGGTCCCCATTACTTTTTGGATTCTTTGTCCAGTGCTGGCTGTGCTCCAGGAGTGTGCTGATGTTGACATCCACTGCACTGATGTGTTGGTTGATGTGACACTGCTGAATGACTTGGAGAGCCTTGGTTTTCCAAAGGCATATAGCAAATGAAAACAAAAAAGTGAAACAAATCCAGTAACAGATTAGTTCAGACACTAAAGACAAACAAGGCTTTCTGTATGTAATGCTTGGTTCTCGCCTTGTCCTTTGGAGCCCGTAGCTGTTAGCTGAGACTCTCTGTGTTTTAAGTACCGTGAATGGGTGCACTAAAGCCTCTGATCAAATGAACACAGAACTGCGGATAATTAATTCCTGTTACAGCTGCAGGAGCTGAAGAGTAACTTGTGCCAAAGTACAGCAGAAGGACAGAACAGTTTTAGTGCGGCAAACAGCAGAATGTTTGGCAGGTTCATGCTTCTTGTTTCAGAAAAGCCTAGGTGGAAGGGGTGATGGAAACACCCACTTTAGTGCCACAGGCTCATCTTGTTTGGCCAAGATTGGTCTAAGGTAATGGAGAGAACTCTGACCTCAGAAGTGATTGTGATGGAAGCAGTCAAATTGTTGTGTGTGCAAGATGTGAGATTATCAGAGGACTTTGACAAAACTCATGGAAACTTGTGAGTTTATTTTCAGGACCAGCACCTTTTTTGCTGCACAGTGATCTGTGCAGAGGGCCCTCATCTGGAGTTCCATAATCATCTATAATTGTAATGGATTATTGGAGCTAGTTATATAAAATTTTTCATTTCAAGTATTCCTTTTTTTCCTGAAATGCAGTTTTGTTGAATTTCCTGTATTTCATAGGAACATAAAGATCATAAGCATGGGGTTTTTTTTCACAGGGGAAAATGTATTCGTTTCCATCTTTTGAGATGTCTTAATTTAGACTTTAAAATGCTAGAGAATATTTTAAATGATTTCCTGTTTTAGTGTACAATACATGCATTTAGCAGTGTAATCTATTGTTATGGATATAAGTTAACTTTATTCAGGTCTTTCTAGAAAGTTTCAAACTCTAATCTATCACTTGGGATGTCTGTTGTTTCTCTGCTGATGAAACAAACTGATTTCTGACCAGCCTTCCACATAAGAAAGGACTGTAGAGCATCTAGTGTGCTGCTTTTGATGTTTCTTTGCTCTGGGAGGGGTGTGTGTCTACATGGGGGAACAAAAGAAGAGTTGCTTTTCTCATTAAAGTCATACGGTGTTTTTGGTAGCAAGTTTAAAGCCTGTTGGCACTAATGCAGAGTGCACAGTCACAATATCAACCTGCCCAGAGAAAAGACATTTGGCCTGTGTTGTGCAGTGCTGTTCAGTGGGATCACTTGCTTTCTGTCTTTCTGTCTGCTTCCCACCCCACTCAGTCGCAGGAGCTGCCAGGTTATGCTGACCCAAGTGCAGCTTAGACTCCCTGTTGGTGAAGGCTGGGGGTCACTGTATTTTTCCTTTATTTTGCTCCGTGCCCAGACTGGCGTGCCAGGCAGCTGGTGTGGCCTGACACAGCTGAACTCGCACTGCCCTCTCTTAAGGAAATGCTTGAGGCATTGTCAGCTTTAGGACAGATTTAAATGTCTGTTGCGCTAATTAAGTTGTGCGAAGGAAAAACGCTGAAGATCTGCATGTCTGGCTACTATGACTTTTCCAAGTAATTACTAATGTTTGACAGGCAGGAACTGCCAGTTTTTGAATTGCTATTTTGTTATTGTTAAATTATGGTAAGAAATTACTTTGTCTCCATAACATTCTCTAAAATTGAAAGTACAATTAACAAAAAATCAAATTTTCCAGTTTGTTGCAAAGAAGCATCTGCAAAAATACTCTAGAGGACATGATGATAACCACAGTCTGCAGCTGTTGTGTTGTTGAGAGCTGATCTCAGATCTGTGGTCAATGTTGATTTCAATTTTGTGCTTCATGTAGGGATTCAACTTTTATTTATAAAGTCTTACTCCAAAATCTTGTATCCTCTCTTTGAATAGGGGATGGATTTGACAGTCTAGAAATAACCTTGTTATAAATTAGGTCATTTACTCAACAATTCTTAATTGGAAATTTCATCACTGTGCACTACTTTTTGTAGAGCACAGGAACTCCAAAACAGAGTAGCAGTTAAAATCGTATTTTACCATGGTTAAAATTAATTTGAAAACTCAGGGGCACGCTGTGTTTGAAGAAACATTTTTAGAAGAAAGGATGACTTGTTACCATTATTTATCAGACTGGAACGTGTTGGCGGGGTGCTTTCCACCTGAGAAATTACCCTCTTCAGAGTTTCATGAGGCCTTTTGTAGTGATGGAGTCCAGACTTAGGGATCCTGGAACAATGACAGCTTTAACTCAAGTTTGTACAATTAGGACTTGGGGTTCGTAGCCTTACTAATGATGATTACAGTGTTACAGTTTACCATGGAAGGGCACCCAACGATTATTTTGGCTCCTTTTGAGAATCTCAATCCTCATGCATAGCTTTCCACTAGGAAACATCTGTTCCTGAGTGGTCTGACTTTGAACCTCAACTTCCTATCACATTCAATGCAAAGATGTCTCCTGCTGGTTCTTATTAAAGAAGAAAAAAAGAGAAAAGTATGCTTGGTTAATAATGCCATGCTTTGGGGATTTCTCTTGTCATCTACAGGGTCATGAAAGAAAAAATTCCTCACAGTAAGTCATAATTTGATGTGTGTGTTTTGGGTTCTCTGGTCTTTCTCCGGAGCACAGGACACTAACCACAGTAAAAGAAGGGATTTAGGCAGGGTACATTCTTTGAGCAGCATTACATTTTCAGGGATCTGGTTCATGTTTTCTTGCAGACTTGTTTGGGCCTAAGACTGCCAGCTTTTAGGTCAAATCTCTTTTGATTGTCAGGGTCTATTGGATTTTTTTTTTTCTTCTAAGCGGATTCACTGGACTATTAGTTTCTTGAATAGGCAGAAGGCTGCTTCAGTTCAGACTGAGATGAGTTAGGTGTCTCTGCAATTAAACTACTAATCTAATCTGATGTTGCAAACTAATAAAATACTTTGCTACAATATGTGTATATTGGAAGCTCCTAAGTCTGATGTGCTCTTATTCTTTCTGCAAAAATGTTATGAAAACCTCCCTGCCTCCTCTAATCTCATTGGCAGCAATATGCAATCTTGCTTCAAGCTTCCAAGCATCTCCCTTAACATGTGCCAAAAAGTCCAAAATCTGCATGTAAAGCTGTGATTACAAACTTTCATTACATTTGAAGAAAAACTTTTCCCCAAAGAAATTGCATTATGATTTTATGGACCCATCAGCTACAACATGATAGAAAAGGAAAAACATACAATTCTTAGAGGACCTGATAGAAAGAAAAAAACTAGACTTGATGCTTCTGTGAATCTTTGTATACTTCTGTTCCTCTACAAGAAGCCTTTCTGTTGGAAATACAATGAACTTGCTACACTCTCTTGGGCTATAGCTATGTGTCAGACAGGTCAACAACATCTATTTGAACTCCTCTGAGTCAGAAGGTATCTTCAGTATAAAGTTTAAAAGTGGTCTAATTTTGTTAAGCCTTGGTTAAATGGCCTCTAAAATGATTTTGATGCCTAAAGTCTAATCACAGTGACTTTAGAGGAAATGCAACCTTTAAAGGGAACTGATTTTAGTACTGTTTTTTTTTGTATGGGGGTATTTGAAACGGATTTTGAAAGATGTAAGGGAAATAACTGAATTGAAGTACAATTAAATCTGTATAATGGACCCTGATGCATAAAATTTGAAGATTAGAGGCAAAAATGGATTCTTTGAACCTTGTGCTTAGAAGTGGAGTTCTTATTGTTTTCTGTTTAATACAAGCAGTAAAGAACAGCTGCTGCTCCAATAAATCAGAGCTCCATCAAGAATTGAGAAGGTGAATATACTGTACTAGGGGCATGCAGGACAAGAAAACAAGAAGAATAAGAATTGTTTGCCCTTTACTCAGAACCACAGTGGTGGTGGGAATGGAGTAAAATAAAGGAGGGGTGGAGCAGAAGAGACCCAGAGAAGAAAGACCCTTAAACTGGAGTACAAAGCCTTTACAATATTCAGTGTACATGGACTGTAGAAAAAAAAAAGCTGCAGAGGTAGTCTTGCTTTTATCTCTTTCCTGGGTGATGGATGTCAGGGCCTTTTTTCTGCCAGCCCAGTTTCTGTGCTGTCTTCACACCTGAGGGTATTTGGCCTCCTGCTACCTGCAAATGGAAGTACCTGATAAGAGCTGTATGAGAACATGCAGCTGTGACAGACCCCAGTGCTCCACTGCATTATTTCCAAGCTCAGAGTGTCAAAATTTCCCTCTGTGTGTAATTGTTACTGAAATTCCCAATTTTTTTCTGCTGGTGACATGGAGTATAGAGAAAGTTACATTACTCCTACTGCCACCCTGTTCTCTGAGCATGTTTAGCCTGAGGATCACTCCAGGTGTGTGAATTGAGTAGTGATGAGGTTTTCTGCATTGAATGCAATTGGTATTCTGTTTCCTACTCCTTTGCTGGAGGCCTTCAGAGATTAATGGCTAGTCACCAACCTACTCATGCTCGTACAACAACAAATGCTCTCTAAATTGTACATGACATCACCCTTGGAAGGCAGAAGGAGTGAAAATTGCTAATTCTCCAGTCAGTAAGAGTACTTTTTAATAATAAGCTCTATGAACAGTCTTTGAATATTACTTTGTTTACAGCTCATTCTGGATTTAAGGTTGCTGCTCACATCTTTGCTATACTATACCCCACGCAGGTCTGTGTATGTGCAGGGGATTGTACGAAGTGTATATTGGGAGAGAGATTGGCACTGTGGTTTTATTGTCTAGGATAAGAAAGATGTACATAAGAAACAGTGCTATCTCTTGTTTTCTAAGCATAATAAAATAATGAATATTTCTCATTTTATATATTTTTTTTTTTCTGGAGACAGGAAGAATCTGCAAGATTTATTCAAAATTTACTTAAGAGGTTAGATTTTAATGTAGTTGTAGCATTGGCTCCCTTATGTTTAGAAGTTTGTGAAACATTAGCTGTGAAAACATTAGTTTTCAAACAACCACCATTCATGTTTTGTGCCTCTTCAGTACAAATTTTTTTCTGCTATCAGCACGTCGTTGCTGTAGTACTATCTCATGGAGTACTATCAGTGCTTCAAGAGTCTGTCAGGTAGGAGATCAAAGTCTACTTTGAGACCCACTACTCTGACTCCTCCAGACTGGTGAGTAATCTGTACAATTGTTATAGAAAAAGGGTAACTGATAGAGGAGGTGTAAGACATAGCACACTGGACTACAGTCAGCACTAGAGTTACTTGCAATGTATGTTTGAGTTGTTCAAGTTGATTGTCAGCTATGTGGTGTAGTAGGGTTAAAAGATTTTGCCCCAAGATATAGTCCTTGATGTGTGTACACCTGGTGCATTGCTCTGCTTTGCTTTGTGCTCAAAGCTGTACCATACCAGATTCCTTGGGACCTTATGGTGAGATAGGGGAAGACAAAGATTGTGCGTAACTTTCATTTTTGTTGACTACGTTAGTCCCAAATGGCTAAACCTCTTTGTCTTTGCAATAGAGATCAAATCCAGGAGTGGCCCTCACTTAAGGAAAATAAGTAATTTTAAGTCATTGATCTGAACCCTGAATTTCGTGAGAGACGACTCTTGTTTTGGTTTGTAGGACTGTGCTGGAATTGAAAAGACTCTTGGCACAACATAGAGCTAAATAACAGCTTTGAGATTTGGCCCCTAGGAATTTCCTGTTTAAAAAGTGCTGGGCTTGGCCATGAACTTCGTATATGCAGCACACACCACGCCAGATGCATGTTCTCTCTTTTGCAAAGCTGGGGGAACTGAAGGCACTCCTGGATTTTAGCAGGGTCTGCAGAAGCTCTGACAGCTGATAGATACCAACGTTGTATCCGTAACTCATGAGTTGCCATAATAACATATATTGTACTGCATAGCAATCAAGTAATATCTGTAGCTTTACTTAGGATATCTAGAGTTTAAATATAACAGTGTACAAAACTTTTCCTTTTTTGCTTTATTTCACACCTACATAATTTTGAGGATATGGAACAGCCAAGCATGGTTTAAAATACTAATTTGGATATAAGTATGTAAGGTTTCTGTAGTTCTTTGAAATAAAGTAAAAAGGAGTACCTGATTGCAGGATAATTTTTGCCTCCCTGAAACTGGTTCACCCTAAGTTGTTGCAGAAGCTGTTTCAGGATCATCACCTGAGTATCTGTTCTTAAAACAAAGCTTTGATTTGATTACAAACAATGCCTCAGACATTTAAAAGCACATCTGGTATAGTCCTGAATCCAATAAATATTTAAGGAGACTTAAAAAACTCCACAAAATCCCAAAATCAACAAAACCATCTAGGAGCTGTAACAGAGCTGGATGATTCAGCCCCTGAGACAGGAGGAGCTAATGACCAAAGAGTCAGCATAGAGAATTTGGGCAGGATTTGGAATGCTTCTCTTCTGAGCTCCTTGCAAATGCCCAAATGTAGAACGTCACAACCTTTCTCTTCAGCTTGGAGATATCACATAGATAAAGTTCTGTACAAATATATGGCAGATGCTGTTTTGCACCAGCACAGTACAGTCTAGGACAGGACAGCTTCTTCTGTTGAATTAGTCCAGGTTCATTGGTAGCGGGGTTTTAGAGCTTCAGCTGAGCAGCCTCTCTCTTGGCCTGGTTCACATTTCTAGTAGTAGTGACCTTTTTTTATTCCCAACAAGTTTTTTGTGTGTGTCATAGTTATTTCCCTAATCTCTTTAGGAGAATATTAGTGAGCTCAAATAAGATCTCACAAAACCCCGTGTTTGTGTGTGCGTACATAAGGTGAATATGTTATAATTTTCTTAGGGATATATCCTGCTTGTCAGCAGAAGAATTTAGATTAACATTTCTTCATTTCTTCTTGGCAAGTCTGTCAATATTTATTTCTTCTTCATCACGTACTTTTGTGTTGTGGTACCTCCTGGTGTTTTGAGGAACAGTTTCCAAGTGGTCCACAGCTGGACTCCTACCTGAGCAAGTGAAAACATAACATTTGGAAATGGTCTGATATATATGGTTATATTACTTTGGGGGTTCCTGTTGGCCTTTTTACTTCAAGACTTGAGACATGACTGTTGTATATCTGCTTATAAATTGTTTCATGACCTAAATGATACGCAGATCCTAACAGGCCATAGTACCCCATGTCCTTCAATGCTGTTACATTTCTACTTCCTGGATCCCTTTTCTCACCTGGAGGCTTTGTATTCTTTGTTCTCTTTTGAAGACATTTGGAATTGCTGAAGCTTTCTCAATAATAGTCAGTCCTTGCTGACTATAATTGAATCTTGTCTAAATAGTTTTAAGGTGTTTTGTTTATTTCTTCTCCCCTTAAGTACTATAAAAGTTTTAAGCATATTTTCACTGTTAACCATTTCTGGTAGGATGAGGAAAGCTTCATCTTTTTTGGGCTGTAGTAATAGTGGGATCAGCTGTAATTGTGATAGAAAGCAGGTGTAGTTTCCTGTTGGCTGGAGGTGTTTCAGGACTGAATCCTGTTTACAGGTGATCATCTTTTTAAGCAGTTCCTCTTGACTAACTTGGATGGTTTCTTGCCCCACTTTTTGTCTAAATTGCCATCTTTGACACTAATTTATTCTGATGTGCTCTACAGTGGGTATTGGGACCTAATTGAGGATTTTGGATTTCACTAGACACCAATCAATTTTTAAGCACAGGGCCGAGGATGAGCTCACTTACTTTTGAGTCAGGCAGCCTTGAAAACTATACAACCATTGGACTAAAATTCTTCCCACTATGTTTGTGCTTAAACTGGCAAAACCTCATGACTACTCAAAAAAAAAAAAAAAATTAATCTTACCCAACTGCAGGATGATAAAGCACTCTATTTATTTAACAAGTAATCACTTTGGGCTAGACTGGGTTTACTTTTCCTAAAAATATCTTCTCCCAAAATTTTACAGAGGCCTTGTCCGTGTTTACAAACTTTGCCAACACTGGCTGAGAGCTTTAAAAAAATAACAAAAACAATAAAAAGAAGAGAAAAAATAATCCAGGAAGTGTTCTGGGTAAATTTAGATTAAGAGATGGTGGCTAAAAAGTCCTTTTGCCATTACTCTTTGCCTTGTTCAAGCAGTGATATATGTACAGAAAGGGCCAATTTAACAGATTTCTCTCCACTTAAGGTATCTGGTAGCAGACATATAGGAGATCTGCTTAAGCCATTCTGCATGTGAATTATGGATTATGCAGGGCTTCAAAATGGGTCCACTAACTTGGTTGAAAACAGCCTCCTCCTTCCATCTATGGGTGCACATTCTGGGTTTGATTATGAAACGACAGAGCTGCGTGGGATCCAATGTCCTGCAGGACAAGCTTGTACATTCCAAAAGCAAGAGCAACTGAAAGCAGGAGCATTTTAAAAGAGAAAAGGGGCAAAAGTCATCTCCTTGACTTTTATTTCACCTTCAGGTGATTTTGGAGGAGGATCAATGTTGCCATCAGGCTTCCTTGTTCTTTTACTTATCATCAAATACATTGGTAGGTACTGAAAACATAAGAACGGACAGACTTTTAAAAGTGTGTTCAAATGGGTCAGTTTCTCAACCCTTTTGAAAGATGAGAAATAAATAAAGGAGGATTAGAGAATTAAAGAAAGAAAATGAGGAAAAAATAAAAAATGGCAGAAAGAATGAAGGATAAATTACAATGGAAGTGAAATAATGTTAAAGATTGGAAAAATTGATGGCTAGGAAAGGTCCACATCAGTATTTTATACATCCTTTGCAATCAATGAAGGGATTCATTGAGTACTGCATTCTCCTCCAGGGTTACATGCTAGTTAAGTATTATAATTTCTCTTGGCTTTCTCCTCCTTCACCTCACAAGAAAAAAGCAGTGAAATACAGTTTTAGTGTGACCGTGAATAAAATATCTGCCTTTGTTCTTTTATTCCTGTCCAAATTTTAGCAACGTGAGACCTCTATGCTGTGAATGTCAGACATGGGCAACTGAGTCACAGGGAATAAAACAGAAGTACAGTTGGCCTGCCATTGTTAACGTGTCCTATCACAGCTGTTTGTGTTGCCCATACAAGAGTTTTTCTTCTTTGCACAACTATTCCTCTCTAAGTCTGCCCACTTAATTGTGTTGAAAGTTGGTCCCTTTCTGTAAACCACTTAAGCATTCGCAGTAGAGAAAACTGCATGTAGACTAAAAGCTTACTTGCAGATCCTAAAAGGTACCACACATTCAACTTCTACTACGTAAATTTCCATGAGGCTGGAGAAACATCATCAGTGAATGTTGAACTGGCATCATTCTACACCTGAATAATCATGAGAGGCTGTGATGTGATGCCAATACGTGTAATTTATGTGCAGCTGGCTGGGAGGAGTTGAGGAAGACCACAGGTAGGCAATACAAACCCAAATCTTGCTTTTTCTTGTGTGTGGTTCATCATGTAAAATGTCTGTAAAAAACTGGGGAGGCAGAAAAACTGCCACCCTGAAAGAAACAGAGGATTGTAGAGAAAGATGAGTCATGGTATTGCCAGGAAATATTATTTGGTTTGTATTTCCTTGCACTAACAAGTGGAGATTTGGTTCAAAACACAAAAGATGCTGTGAGAGATTAGGGTGAGATGTAACGTAAGAAAATAATTATTAGCATGATATTTGAAAGCTAACAATCTTACTTTTGAGGTACAACATTGCAGGTGCTTTGCAACAAAAGGGCGATAGATATAAAATGTTGACTCAGTTTTTAGAACCTTTTGTTATTGTTCATTCTTTGTAGACCATTTAATTCCCTTCCACCTGTCTTTTCCTAAGACCTCATGATGCAATGGTGTAAAATTAGCTGAAGCTTTGGAAGGAAGCTCCAGGAAACAGATGATGTGCTTTCAGGCTAGACTGTCAAAACACTTCCCCAGAAGATCAGATTTATTCTGTATTGGATATTCAAAAGGGAAATAGTAAATTATGTTGCTGTGTCCCTTGGCTAAGGAACAAACCAATTTGAATTGAATGCATAATGCTGGAACGGGGAATCCAGTATTTCTCTGGGGTGGGCTGTGGCTGAAGTTGTTCACTTTGTCCTAGATTCTGGAGTGAGTGTCCAGAGAGATGATTTCACGTAGCTCTATAATGAATGACATTTGGAAGAAGCTCCTTCAGGAATGCTAAAAATATCTTGCTCTATTTAGCCATTTTTTCCTGTTCTAAGCAGGTCATATGGCTTGACAGGAAGAATTTTTTGAAAGAATAAGAAAAAAAAAGTGGGGGTGTGTATCCTTGCATCTAAATTAGGGGTATAAGAAATTACTGTCAAAAACAATTCTTAGACTTTTTACTGTAATGGTATCTTTGGGATTTTATTTACAGTAGCCTTTGTCCTTTCCTCAAGTAGGCTTATTAAGGACAAGGTTTCTCTGTCTCATATTTTTCCAGGCTAACTAACATTCATACTCATTTGCAATGTATTTTCCTTCCATATAGAGCAGCAGTGTGTGGATACACGGAACTGTTGCATCAGTATCAGGAAAAGGGTGGGGGTCATGCTCTCTCTGACCTCACACCTCTCAATGCAAGTGGCTGCTGTAACTACGTGTTCTGGTCAGGTTTCAGAGTTCATATGGAAAGAAAGAATTTATTCCTCCTTTGAAAGAACAGATGGTGTGTGAGTACTGACATACAGATCACAGTGGACCCTCTTAGGCCCTGCACAAGAGGTCAGACTGCAAGTGAACATTGTCAGAAAGTTCACTGCAAGTGACAGGTACAAGTGTGGGGGTATGTTGGCATAAGGGAGTGGTAGCCTGGTTTGAAGTAAGGATAACTAAGAGGATTATTGGAAAAATTTGGAGGCCTATACATCTATCCTCTCAGAATGTGAACTTATCTCCACTCTTTTCAATTTTGATTTTTCAAATTGAAATCTCTCAGTTGTTTCATATTTGCACTTTCTTTTTATGCAGGTACTTTGACTTAGAAATATGCAAACCAATTTTCCTTTGATAAGAACCCTCAAGATAATTTTTGTGAGACTCAGTTTCTTGATTTTTATGCAGTGTCTGAAAACAGATTCATAGGTTTTGAAGACAAAGAGGACTGTTGGGGATCACCTAATCAGATCTCTTATGTAAGACTTCCTTGAATTATTTCTGTCTGGAACTAGAGGAAGTCTTTCAAAAACAATAAAGGCAAAAATCTTCCAGTCTTGATTTTAAGTAGAGATTTCCTTTATTAAAAATAAAAATAAGTTACTTTGATTTGTTGTGTTTCAGAGAGTCATTCAATCCATAGCATTTTAAGGCAGTTTGAATCGTTCTTATTTTCATATTTTTAAATTATAAACTTGCAAACAAATTTGATTAATGAGAAATAGGGTCAGGAGAGCCAGTATTTGCTATGGCTGTGTAACCTTTCACTGCCTTTTGTTCTTCTCTCCTCCCTAGGTACTCCTAGTTAGCCCAACTGAGCAAGGCACTACATGCCATGCATGTGTTGACTGTCCACATGTCAAGTGGACTTGCTGCTGCTGCTTTCTGCCTGTTTTTCCACAAGTAGAGAGCACTAAATGAAATCTCTTGGCCACAGTTTTTTTACAAAACTTTGAGATTTCTATCCAGTGTCTAAACTTGAAAATGCCCAGCCAGTGCCAAGCTGACTGGGGAGGGGTGCAGGCAGTAGGGGAATAACCAGGTTGGGGATGGTCATGGCTAAGCCCCATTCTCTTCTATGTCTAACTGACACCTGGTAAAATCTTGGGAGCTGGAAGAGTGAAAGACGTAATAGTTCTAATTATGGCTTTGAATTGACCCCACAGATTCAGATCTTCTCTATTTCTACTTCATGAGGGCTGTAAACTTTGCAGCTGGCTCCCATTCACGGAGGGTGTAATCAGGATTGTCTTTGGGAAGTTTGAAGTTGGATTATGCACACTGTGCTCTCTCTTATCATGCTGTCCATATCTTTCTCTGCCAATACAGCATGATTTTTCTCTCTGGGCTTTTTCATAGCAACTGGAATATTCCATCTTCCAAATTTGTTTTCAAAAGCCAAATCTGTTATGTCATTTAATTTAGTAAATCTAACATAAATCAAGAATTCAGTACCACATGGTCATGGTGGACGCAGAATTTCATAGACATTAAGATGTTCTATGACTTTTGGATTTGCTGAGAACTATAATTTTAAGAGGCACCAGACATTAATGAGTATGGAAACTAAACTGCTGCTGTGTTGGTGAAGGAGAAATTATTCCTCCAGGTCATGGGTGAAGTGATGAAGCAACAAATTGAAGGGAGTCAACAGCACACTGCCCACGAGCAATTACTTTTGGACTGTGGCTGTAATGATTTTCCATATGTTACTGAAAAGATCTTGCATCTTTATTATAGACAGAACCAGCAATAACAATGAGAATTCATCTCATTACTGAAGGTAGAGTCTATTTGGGCTGTTACCAACATCCATTTAAATTCCTCTGCTGGAGATTTAAACTGGCACAGGCAACTACTGCCGAGGTCATAAGAGCTGCATTTCCCTTGTCCTAAGATGGCCAGCTGGTCTGTTGTGCTGCATCTGTACATGCTATTTTTACAGCACTGTCTATTGTTGCCAGTGGTGGTGATCCAGAGCACTCCTGCCCAGTGGCAACAGGCTTTAGGAATGTAAGTTATTTCATGACTCTTTGCCTTTTCACACACAGAAATAAAAGTAATAATAGCTTTGGCTGTCTTGTATAAGGGACCCTTAAAATAATCAAATAGAGAACATTGAACTCACATGTTGGAAGCATGATTATGAATGGAAACTTAATTAAAAAATAGTTGCTGTCATGTCCAAAATAGCAGAAGGCAAATTAATGTTTCTGTCTCTGCTGTTTGATGTGACAGCATGTTTAAAGGCCTATCATTTAATGCAGTGACGGGGACGACAGCCACATTAACAAGAAACAAGTACTGTCATCCTCCTTCGGGCATTGACTTTAAATTCAGTTGTGGCTTTGTCCCATGGCTTGAAAGGGATTGTGCTTGCATTGACTGTCTGTGAAGATGGTGTTCTGGATTGGGTCCTATGTACATGAGTAATAGATATGTGGAAGGATGCATTATGTTCTGAAGCATATATGCAAACTTATCTCACTTTGCAGAAATCAAACACACATTAATGTAGGGAGACATTGTTTATGCATGACACAGTTTGGATTCCAGCTTTCTTTAAAGTTCAAGTAATTTATGAAATTGCTATCTTGTTATGAGGTCAGATTCATGAGAATCACAAAGACTATAAAAAGGTTGACTTTTTTCAGTCTAGGATCTAACTATATTGACTGAAGACAGGTCTCTAATGCTTCAGCATGGCCCACTGATTGCAACTTGCAGCGTGCATAGCTCTTCACTGGCACATGGAAAGAAACTGTCTGAATTTGCGTGCACGCCTGCTCTGGTGAGTCACTGACCTAAGGGTCGGTGACTGCCAGCATGCAGATGATATGAGCACCACAAGATGCTTCCACTTTAATCTTGCCTGGTTCTTGACAAAATTAATACCTTTATACAGCTTAAGCAGCTCTGTATTTCTCTTTGAAATCTGTAACTAGCTAGTTAATAAGAAATTCAGTCTCAGAAGTTTAGGCTTGACTTTCATGTTCTTATTAAAATACCGGTGTAGGTTAGGAAACTTTTCTTTTTCAGAACTAACCATAATGTTGCCTCTTTCCTGTGCTGGCACAGGCATTTGGGTTGTTTGGTTTTCAGATTCTGTTTGCCACACACAAGTGTGATGCACACGGTTCTAAGCAGCACGAAGGTGTGAATGAGCAGCCGAGAGCAGAGACGGCTTAAGCTTACATGTGGAGTATTGTTGCTGAAAGTGTAACCACAAGCTCAAGTTCATGCTGCTTCTGGTAACAAGTCCAGTTGCAGAGTCTCTGGTTTCTCCTTGTTTAGTGACTGTGGGAGGGAAGCCTAAAAACAGATAAAAGGCATTACATAACTTAAAATGCTTTATGTCTTGAGTTTGCTGGAGTTATGACTCTGGTTTATATGACACCCTCATAACAAAGTGTGGGAAACAGAAGATGAGATTCTTGTAGACAGTGACAAACTAATTGGAAGGAGGATGTTATCAATGATCCTTTGTTATAATAGTGTGCCCCTGAGCAGGGCTCTGAGGAGGTATCTCTGGACCTTGGTTTTGTTGAAAATTTATACCATCTGGATGACGACACATTTTAAGTTTCTAGATAACACCCAAACTGAGGAATGTATAAAATTTGAAGAGAAATTGAAGAAGCATTCTGAAGAAATGGGAATGTATTTCAGTAGGAGTAAGTGCAGAGGAGGATGATGTGAATAGGCAGCAGTACAGATGCAGGACAGACAATAGTCAAGGTAGTTGTTTAATAGAAAAGTGTTTGGTACAGTCATGGCTAAGCAGCTGAACAGGCATCAACAGTGCTGTGTGATTTCAAGGAGGAAAAAGGCAGATGCTTTGGAAGGTTCTAAAAGGTCACAGCTTTTCAGCTGCATAAAAAGAACCTTCTGATCTCATATTACCCTCCTGGTTTTAGGTTTTTGTTGCAGGTATAATCAGTTGGGTAGAAGAACTAAAATAGAAGTTTAAGGGATTGAAGAAACATCTGCATGGAATATTGAAATCAGATTTTCTTAACCTACACGAGAAAGGAAATCATAGATTTGAAGTATGTACCAAGCAGCTGCAAAGAGGAAGGGGTCAATCTGGTAACCATGGCCCTGGCAGGTAGGAGAGGAAGTTAAGGGGAATAGACTAGCACAAGCAAGGCTTAGGTCAGTTTTTCTACTGGTAAAGACAGACAGATTGTAAAGAACCGGTAAAAATTGTCTGGGGAAGCTGTAAAGGACCTCCAGTAGTAGAAATTCTGGTAGGTTAGACAACCATCAGGCAGGAAACACATAGGTAGAGTTCATCTTGCCTTAGGGCAACAGCAAGTTGGGGGAATAATCTCAACGACCTTTTGAAGACTTTTGCAGGCTGGTTTTTCTATGTGTCTGCAACCAGTGGCCCATCCTTTTTGAGCAGTAGTATAACATGGCTGTTGGGGTTTTAGTTTAGTCTGTTTTTTTTTTTTTCCTGTTAAAGGAATTTTCTCCCATATGCATGTTGCTAGGGGACAAATAGCTGTACTTAAGAAAGACAAAAGGGGAGTGGGGCGGACCTGGCTACTCTTTTGTCTACACCTGGGTGTGGGGTCAGTTCGCTCTGAGCGTCCAGAGAGAGAAGCTGCAGAGAAAGGAGCTGCTGCTTCTTTCTTTTTGGCCGTTCTCTCTTCCTGCTGGAAACAACGCCGGGACCCCAAAAGCCGCTTTCCCTGCCCTGCTGGAGACCGGGCTGTGGCTGCCCTGCCCCGCTGCTGCTTTGAGCTTCCGCTGCGCTGTAGCCCTGCTCGCCCTGCCTGCCTGGGCCTCCGTGGGCTTTTCCCATCTGGATACATCTCGTCTGCCACCCGGGATTTGCGTCCGTCCCTGCCGCTTCAGCCGCTGTTCCTGAGAGTCCGGGATCGGCTGCCCAGGGGTTTGTGAGGCCTTTGTTCCATCCCTTCCCGGGATCCCAGAGCACCAGTGCCGCGTGTTTCCCGAGCTCGCTCCGGAGCGCCCCCTGCAGCCGCGGGGGAACCATCGCACCTGCCCTGCTCACCGGGAGCCGCCAGCGCCCCTGCCGGCTGCGAGCGGAACTGCACCCGAGGGGAAATAGCCTGACAGCCGAGAAGGCTGGCACTGGGTTTGTGACTGCTGTTACTGCCATAGTTGTTGTTGTTTTGTTTGACTGGTTATATACATATATATAGAGAGAGTAAAGAACTGTTATTCCTATTTCCCACATCTTTGCCTAAAGGCCCTTGATTTCAGAATATAATAACTTGGAGGGAAAAGGGGTTATATCTGCCACTTCAAGGGGGGCCTCTGCCTTCCTTAGCAGACACCTGTCTTTCAAAACCGAGACAATGGCCAAACTCTAGAAAAAGTACTTCTTCTTATGAATTTTGCTCTAGACATAATCTACTACTCTTCACAATTTACAGGTGATGCCTCCCAGGTATATTGACTCACTGGCCATGTCCAGGAGCTGTGCCCATGGGCACCATGTTTTCAGTTGAGAAAATCAATGGCTTTACATAAAGGGAGAGATGAGTGAAATGTTAATATGATGCTTTCTTTCAAGGTCAAATGGACAAAAATTAGTTTGTTATTTAAATTTCTGATAAAAATATCATTTGACTTTAAGTGCCAGCTTGAGAAAAATATTTGTATCCATAAATACCTGTTTGCTTTTTCATTTACTTGTTGCCTCTTTATAAAGATAATAAGATGTCAAGCCAACTGTAATCCTGTTTAAATTTGGGATAAAAGGTGTTAAATAGACTGAATTGTCACAAATATTTGATTTCTGACCTGGGCCAAACAAATTTAATTTGTAGGATTGTCTGACCACTGTTTTTTCATTGTATATACATTATGTCTTTGCTAAGCATGTATTGGTGGGAGCTATCTATGATTACCTCTGTGTGGAGACCTGATGCTGATTTGAATAAAAATGGGATGCAAAATGACATGCAGCATTTGTTGTTGAACCTGGAGCTTTATTGATGCCAAGGCTGGTGTTCTCTCTTGTGCTGTTTCTGGGAAAATGTGGGGGATGATGGAATGGCTAGACATGGTAGAAATCAGTGCATATGTCTTGGTTCTGTCTTGAAGAGGTGCAAAATATCAAGACAAAGATTTGGGGATGGACTGAAAATAAAGCACTTGACTCTTTCACAAACCAAACGACGTCTCTTGAGCTTCCTCCGTATTCCCATTTTCCATCTATGCAGAGCACAGTTGCTTAGTTATAGTGCTGCAGCAAAATTCTGTCACTTTTTTCTGCAAAACTTTGTATTCAGGATAAAGGTAGAGTTGCTACACCAAACCACAAGTTTGGCTCCCTATGGCATTCCCACTCATGAAGGCATCAAGTGCTGGAAGGAAAAGGATTTGTACTTAAACCTGGTGTTTGTGGTGGTGCCTGTGCTGTGAGAGTTTTCTGCAACACAGTTGCTCCTTCATGGACTCTCACATAATGTTTTTAGGGACACTGACCTTTTCATTTCTTGGTCTCTTTCAAATATCTGCAGATTTAGAGGAAGAACGAAGGATATTTTACTCTTTTCAGATATGCTGTCTTTTCTTCCTGATGTCTGAAGTCTTTATGTTTAAGACAAAAGACAAAATTGCACAGGCTTGTTAAGTAGCTTAGTATGTGTGCCCTGAGCTTGCAAGACATTTATCACTGATCTCCCCAGCCTCACACTTGAAAGCACAGGGTCCTTTTCAGAATACAAGTAGATTTGTGGAAAACTAATGCTCATTTCTCTTGTGGCTGCCTAATAAGCATAGGGTATTTTCTAAGGCAGTGCCAACATTTAGCTAGTTTAATGAGACTGAATGACCAAACAAATCCATCTTTTTCAGCTGGCAAAATAGGACTACATAGGAGATTGTGCTGATGCTGTTGAAATAGTAATGATGCCTGATATGGCTGGTGCAAGAGTCTGAAGATGTTACATGAGAAAGCTGCTATCACTAGACCTCAAAAGAAAATGATAGCTACCATGCTGACTTTGTGACGCGTGTCAGTTCTTGCAATGACAGCTGCAGGAAACTGTGGTGAGGCTTTCCTCATCTCTTCAGAAAGTCTCCTGACCCCTGAGTTGGAGTCTGTTTGCTCCTGTCTCTTGCAAGCTGGTGAAAAGAAATTTTCCTAGCAGGGAACTAGTGTTCAAGTACAGTGTTGGTGTAGGAAGTGCTAGAGAACAGGCTCTGTGCTCAGTACAGCCTGAAGCCACGTGCTCTCTCCTGCCTTGCACTGAGCCAAAGCATATGGTGTGTGATGCTGGTACCAGGGATGAGAAATGATACTTGCAAACAGCCATAAAGTAGCAGTGCAGCTTCATCCACACCAAAGCCATTAGAGCTGATGACTCTCTGCTAGAGGACAGCAATGGTCAGATGGATGTGTTAAAGGACTGCGTTCTTAGCCATCATAAGTGATTGAGAAGCTCTAAACAAAAAAAATCAGGTCTTGTTCTTTCTTTCTTCTTGAATAGATATCAGAAAATTTGCCATTGAACACAATTTCCATGGACAACAGTAAGAGGCTCTGCCTCAGGGGTGACCTACCTGTCTGACCCTGTGAACAGCGTATTTTTATATGATGAAAGACACAAGACCAGTACTTTCATTAGGGAACCAGCAACATTTGAAAAGTGGGAGACAGCAGGGCCCAAAACTGCTGCAGAGTGTGCTCAGGTGTTCTGGAGTCATAGCATGGCTGGGGAGTGGTGGCTCTGGGTCTCCTAAAGCCAGCTACTGAGGTGGTACTGCAGCTTCTGCCTCAGGAAGGTGCTGGGTTTACACAGAGTCCCTGCTTGTACTGCTTGGAAACTACAGGCTGTGGCTGCCCGTGTCACGATTTGCTGAAGTCTTAGTGAGCAGTCTTTTCAACTGACTTTTATCCATGGATCTCTCCAACAGTTCTGTTCTTCCTCTGCTTACAGCCTTCATCATGTAAGAAATCTTATTTTATTTTCTCACTCATGTGGATGAAACCTCTGTGGGTGAGAACTGGGAACTTCTCTTCAAGCAGAGAAGTGTTTTTTAATGGTGTTATTTAGATGGTCCTGTAATGAATGGAAGATCTTATGGTTGTTGAGGCTGGGTAGGGGTTTGCAAATCTGTTCTTCAGAGGTTTGTGATCCAGTTAATTTCCATCTTCAGTACTAGGGCAGTTACCAAGAGGGTTTGAAATTCAGGGGGAAGTCCCCTGTGGTTCTTTTGCTGTTATCATACTCTAATATCAGCCTTTATTTTCTTCCCCTGAATTTTGCTTACTCGATGGACTGTATGATTAGCTCTGTGTGGGCATATTGTATTTCATAATGAAACACACAAATGGGGTGTTATTGTTCATTAATCTAGCAATAACAAATAGAGCTGAGCAAGGTTTTAAATGCACAGTACAACATGTTTTCCGATTTAAAGGTCTGTGTCATTCTGAACCTTTTGGCAGATGCAGCAGAAACCAATGCAAGTTTGTGTACCCTGCTGTGAAATGGGGACATAAACTGGGAATGTATTTCTAAAGATACCCATGCAGCAGTACATAGCTGATATGTACATCTAATATTGAACTGGAAAAGAGAAAAGTAGTTTTGTCACTTGTTTAGTAGGTACTTCATGCAAAGCACTCTTGAAATCTAAATGGAGATCAGATTTTGAGGTGTATCTGACCATATTGCAAATAGCTTACGCAAATTGTGGTTTGTAAAAGATGTTACCAAGCTGCAGATTAGAGTTAGGGAGGTTTTTTTACTTCTGTATATGGCTTTTCTGGCAAATTAAGGAATTGGACTTGTATCTAAAGCCTCATTAATAAAGCATGGTTATATTATTATTTTTTTATTATTTAATTTTGTTTAGATGCCAACAATCAGGGACAACTAACAACTATTTGGAAACAACCAAATCCAAGTCACAGATGCATTTTAAGCTCCCACTGTGGGTCCTGGAAGTTCAGTGGGACAAAATTAAAAGCATCTCCTTGCATATGGACTATCCTTCTTTCTTTTATCCTCAGCCCCCTGAAAAGCAAAGAATTAGGGATATTTTCTGTGAAAAGGAAACATGTCCTTCTAGACTTTGTGAGAATTTTAGTTGATCAATGTGAAGATGAATATTCACATGGCACTATTCCTGCTAAATTTAATGCATTTGGGTAGTCCATTGATCTCCATGGGATATTCCTGTGCTGTAGTTTTGGTCCAGTACTTATCAGTTTGTTCATTTGGAAAGCTGTTACAGTTATTACTGGAGATTCAGAAGGGCAGAGGCAGCATCTGAAGCCAAGAAATTTGCCAACATAAATTTTTAACATGTCTTTTTAGAATAAATGTAGAAGACTGGAGCACCTGTGACTGTGCATGTGCAATGGTGAGGAATGCTTTTCAAGCTTTTATTACTAGTAATAGTCACAAGTGATGTTGCTGTGGTTTGACACAGGAAACAGTACTAGACCCATGCCTGCTATCAATGTACTATAGGGCAGTACAGCTTCATTGCACCAGTGTTACAACTTGCACCCTGGAATTTGGCAAGCTGGAGCAGTTCTGAGGCTGCACGGTTCAGACTGTATGTTCAGAGCATGCAAAAAGATTTTTGAGTACGTATAATGATAATTCTATGCAATCTGTCACCTCGGCTTTTTTATTTATTTAAAGGAGAGTGCAAGGAATAAATCCATCTCTTGCTGGTAGTAATTATCTCCAAATTTGGAGAAGCATAAAGAAAAGCCTGAGCAAGGTCTTCATTTAAACTTAAGTTACTTTTCTCTGCACTGCTTGTGGTTTGTCTCAAATGATACCACTTACTGAATTCTTGTGTCTGAAAATAAAGCTGAAAAACTTGTTGATAAGTGATTTTTTTTTACATGTATGCATGCGCACGTAAACATATAAAGACACCATTAAGACAAATATCATGCAGCCAGTTCTGCAAATAATAATGACTTCATTTCTTATTTTGTCATAGTTACCAGACTAGTCTGTTGGATTTGTCAGGTTGCTGTTTACAGATGAACCCTTTGTTGTGACATCCAGATTTATAGTTCTGATCCTTTCACTTTCAAATGTTGTGCAAAGGCAGACTAAATACTAAGAAACTACACAGATGCTTAAATTCAAATATTTTGCTGAAGTGGAAAGCCAACCTTTTCCTTTCCTTTTCTAGAAAGATCCTGATATGTGACAATGATGGCACTCAGCCACTGTCATGTTGGGAAAAGTACATCATGCTGTGGTCTATGTTGTTAACATTACAGTATCAAAATCATTTTGGTAAGTCTCTGCCTCCTCCATAATTACCTGTCTATGAAGGTGTTGATTTACTGGATCTCTCTCAGCTTCTTGTCTTACAGCTGGAGGTGGTGGTGTGTCCCTCTGCCATGGAGTATGGTGGCAGCTACCCCACTGGTCCAGTCAAACATGGGCTGCATTTGCTCTTACATAATATAAAGTATGGTAATGCGGGTTTTGTGCACCTCTCTCAAATCTCAACCCTGCAGCAGAACCTGAAAACAAGTTCTGCATCTGATTTCTTCTTCCCAATACCTGTACACTGACACTGCAGTGGAAAATTAGGAGTAGGAGTGTTTTTGTAATACTTAGAGGAGAACTAGGAGTATTGGACACCAAAAGAGAAGGAGCTTAGGGATACATTTCCCTCCCGTGCCTCTGGCAAACATGAAAAATGCTGTGCTCCTGCAGAAATGTGCTTTGCTTTTTACATGCTTTTCATATGTATAACCTGTGGGTTATCCATCTGAAAATTCTCTCTGGACTATTTGTAATTTATGTGTTTTTAGGAAAGCTGCAAAATATCAGGGCATTAATGATGTTTGTGGAGCACATTTATTTGAACCTGACACGATCAAGATGACTACAGGACTGTCTTAATGACAGCTGACTGACTTCTGTGGATACCAAGGATTCAGCCCACTTCTTGGGAATTTTGACAATAGGGATTACAGCTGGTAAAGGTTGTGAGGTTTTCTATAATACAGATCCTTTTCCTGTTAAGGTCGTGTGGAGAGGACTTTATTTGGCAAGACCTTTCTTGTACTTTTTCTTTAATTCAGTTCTTGAATGTGAGGTCACAGTCTGTCCCTCTGCATTTGACTCATGGACATGAATGCAATACTGAAAACTTTTGTGTCTGCATGATCCTTTACAAGATCAGAACTCCAAAATTTAGGTTGCCCATTCTCCAAAAGTGGATTTTTTGTTTCAAAGCAAGATAAATGAGTAGAGCCACAGATGCAGACCTGAATGATGCTAGAGAAACATTTGCAACAAAAAAGGTTGACAGGATCAAAACAACAAAAGGCTAAATTTAGATCTGCATTACTTTATTTAAATGGGTTTTGAAACATTTACCAGCAGCTTTGAAATGTTGCCATGGTCTGTTAAAAAAAATGTGAACAAGAATTTCTCACTTAAAGTTTATATAAATAATAGCAAAAAGAAACCCCTCAGTTTTTCAGCATTTATGTTTTCCCCATCCTGGCAGCAGCAAACCTACTGTCTTCTTTCTCACCAATAACTGCATTTTCCCGCTTTATTCATAGTGCTTCCTGGTTGAAGTCTTCTATTTTAAGAAAACAAAGAGCTTTGAGGATAATTGTTTTATTAAATATATTTAAAATTTTGGTGGGTCAGCTTTGTGGTACACTACCCTTGACAGTCTTTCTTGACACTTCCTTCTGTGCTAAAAATAGAATTACTTGGTACTGTGGTGAGGAATAAGTGAGGGGGTGAAGAAAAGACTTTTTATGAGGTGAAGTCAGGAACATGTCTGTTTAACATGGCAGAAAAGATTCCTTTTAGATGCTTCTTGTTATAGAAACAGTGGTCAAGGCTGCAAGGTGACCTAGCTACGCCAGCCAGGGGACTTAAAGACATTTCCAAAGTACCTTGAAGCCATTCCTTGAAAAAAAAGCAATAAAAGCTGATGATGGATTTTGATGGGCTTTTTTTTGTATCTGTTTGCTGGCCAAATGAGTTATGTAGCTCTTGGCTGATGTCCTGTAGCTCTGAGAGACTCAGAGTGCATAATTATGAAGCTCGCACCGAGTGCGTAGTTTAAGCTTGCATATTCATCTTCCTCTGACGTGTCATATAGCCTGTTCTTCTGGAGTCTATCAACTGCAATTACAATAATGCAAAATGGTCCTCTGTGTTTTGTTTCTTATGGTCATTTATGTGCATAAAACGTATGTAGCTCTGGTTGGCCTATGGTGCTTGGGACTTGCTCATTTCCTAGAAAAAAAGAGTTAAAAATGGCTTGGCCAAGAAGACCTTAGGCCTTTTAAAATGTCTCGTCAGTGAGTGGACATCTGGGAGACAAAGTCTGAGTTTATTGGGTGAATCCTGAATTTCCAGGATTTGCTGATTGAACTAGTTCATTAAAATTTGGATGCACTCCCTGTGTCAGGGTTTTGGCTCCCTTTGGCCACTTTACATTTGTCTCTAGCGTATGACTCTCAAACAGCCTGTTTAGCCTGTCTTCTCTAGAGTTTGTCTTGAGAAACTCTATCTGTCGTTGCCAAGTGCCCATCATCTCAAGGAAGAGTTATTTACTTTTGATTGTCTCCATGACGTGCCGTGACTGTAGAAAAAAGAAAATTGCACAGGGGTTTTGAGAGGCTTAGATGTTTAAGGAAGCACTCTACAGATTTATTGAAACAGTTTAGAAAAGCAGTGGCTGCTGAAATTGCCCCTTTACTTGATACCTCATTTGACAAAATCACATGCCTTCAACTCAGGGTGTGATATGAATGGATTTACAGTAGGTCACGCTGAGATTTTGTTTTATTCCAGAACCAGAATTTCAGTTCTTGGGTATTAACAATGTCCCGGTCAGTTCAGGTGGTATCTGGGAGGCTCACCTAATATCCTGCACAGAATAAATAACAGGGAAGAATTAGAGCAATTCCTCATACAAGGAAAGAGGGTTTTCCACTAGGTGCCAAGAGACAAGCCGCTCAGAGCACATCTACCAGCTGTTGCTGGGGTGATACAATAGAGAAGTGAATCAGGACAGGCGGTGACCCTGGCTTGGGTTTAAAATGAAATTTAGGCATCATTTAAAGTTGTGAGGCCCAAGTGACTCCAGGGTCTGTCTGGTTTTGAAGCTGATTTATACTGAGTGCAAAGCACATGTCCACACCATGGTAAAAGGGACAGGGTGGGGGGGCTACAAGATGCTTGTGTTAGCAGAGATGGGGCTGGAAATGGAAAACACGTTGCTGGATTATGCTAATGGTGTTATAGGGGATCTCACAGGCCCTGCTAAGCTGCTGAAGGGATGCCACTATGACGGTTCTTGGTATGACTCTCTGCAGAGCCAGAATGTGAGGAGGCCCACTTTGAGCTTGTGCTGCCTCAGATGTTTTGAGCTGCAACATGGCTATTGCTCCAGTTTTCCAAAATGCTTCTGAGTGATAATGTCCCTCTCTTATGTGGCTTAGACATTTGTGCTGGTTTAAATGCTGTCAGAAGAAACTGTTTTGTATTTTATAGTCTGGGCCAAGTGATCTTTCCATTTGGGGAATTCAACCTTTTAACATGTTTTAACTTGGGGACCAAAATTAGTCAGAAAATTCTTCTTAGCTTTGAAATTTGCTAAATAGTCCTTGTCATTGGGATTTTTTAATACTGTTCACTTTTGAATGTTATCTTGCTGGCAGAGGCTACTCTATTCCAGGAATTAATTACTCTCAAAGGAGAGTGACTGTTAATGTTTCCATCATTACCTTCGTATGGTGGAGGTTAAAAGCTATGTTTTCACCATAAAAAGGGAATTTTTTTTCTCACACAAGAATATGGATCTTGAGATAACAAGGTGACTGTAAAACCAAAGCAAACCAGAAAACCATTCCTTTCCTTCTTCCAGAAAAAATGCCCTTCTACTCTCCCCCTCCTCCCCAGCAGTGTGTTGACTGTTTATACATCTGACTGTAATTATGCATACTAAGATAAAAATAAGCCATGCTTCTTCTGTTACTTATCTCAGTGTAAAATCCTACTTTGACATACAAAGCATACATTTTACTGTTACTATTCTCTTCACTTAAGGAGAGCCTCTGGTTGTGGAGTATGGGGGAGGGTGTTTTAGTAACCCTGTATAAAGGGACACAGTCAATACAATTTTTTTGAGCAGCTGTAGGGTTGCCAACTATTTTGTAGGCCAGTCTGATTGTGCACTAGAGTTTCCATCCCTGGATATCCCCGGCAGGCTGAATTCAACTGCAGTGATGTCAAAGCCCAGAATGACTCAATAAGGCAGAAGCAGAAACACAGAAGCAAACTGCTTTAGAAAATACTGCATGAAAATAGATGGCACCAGATGTCGATAGGAAGATGTGAGGATATCCCAGTGAATAACTAGCAGTTACATGTGGAGCCTACCTGAGTGATATGCTCAGAGTATGTGCAAATTGAGACTGGTGAGACTCCATTTGCCCTTGGAGTTAATCGACTGCTTGAAACAGGTGTGTGTGTGTATGAGATTGGCTTTGCATGCAGAAGCAAATCTGAGCGAGAGGAAGGAAGTTTAGATGAGGAATTAGGTTCTCAGTCAAGCTTTATTGCTCACGTGTAACCATTGTGCCTCAGTTTCTCACCTATAACATGGAACTGAGGGTGCCCCCTGCTCTGTCCCTCAAGGTGTATTGTGACGGTGAGAACAGCTTTTATTCTGACGGGCCTTAGAGTAAGATTAAACTTTTTAAAATTTTTGTGATTATTTTAGGCAGCACATTGTACGCAGTCTTCACTTGTCCTCATGCAGTGTTGTTATTACATTTGCCTCTGAAGTTTCATTTAAAATGTCATCATAATTCAAAATGAAACTGTCAAATTTTTTCCCCATTTCACCTAGTTTTGATGTGAAACTGTACATTTCTTACAGTTCTGTAGATCATAAAGCTTTGCTTGAGGCTGGGCCCCAGTTGACTGAATAGTTATGCAAACATTAGCAAATTTTCCCTTCAGCTAAGTTTCATGTTTGCAATGAAATCTGAACTCAGGCAAATTTTGTGTGGTTTTCATTGCAAACATGTAAGCAGTGCATGAAAGCTGTGCATTTTCCTGTCTGCTCTCTGGAATGATCTAATTTTTCATTTTTCTCAGGTCTCCTACTTTAATGACATAGCAGAGTTGTCATTAATTTGCAGTTTAATATCTTCATGTTAGCCATTAGGTAGAGTGTTTGCTGTAATTTTGCAAGGCATTTTTAGTAATTTAGGCAATTAGAGTTTGACTGATGGTTGGCATATTAAGATTTTAGCCCATGCATTAAAAAAAAAGTCTCCTTTTTCTTCTTGTCATAGTCTGAAACCCCAAATGTACTTTTGTTTGTTTGTTTACAAGCATGTGTCATTTGAAACAGAAGGCCGGCAGATTGGTGTGAATGTCTAGTCCCCTTCTGCCAGATTTTATATTTGGGCTGGAGTGGCGGATGGCTGTTGTTTTTGCAGGCTGGCAAGAAGTGTAATTACACAGAGCCCTTCCACCCCCTTACGGCACACTTGGAGTGTTTAGTGCCGTGCTTTGCAGTCTGTGGAAATCTGCCCTCTGAGCGGGAGCCCTGCCAGCTCTGAGCAGTGCTAATCGAACTTCTGCCGTCAGCAGTAATTATCAAGAGTTGCACATAAAATTCCCCGTTTGTGCCATGTACATAACATGCAAGCTCTAGGTTGTTCTTCATGCTTTTTGTTTGTTTTTAATAGATTTTGGTTTTCTGCTCCAGTTCATTTTTCAGCCAGTTAAGAATAATTAATTGCTTATGCATATTAATAGCCTACGGGAAATCTTGCACCTTTCCCTCTATTCCCTCCTTTCCTCCCTCCCTCCCTCCTTTCATAAGCCCAAAAAGGAATACTTCTAAGCCAGTGCATGAGTCAGTAATCTTGATTTATTGAGCTGAGATACCTTTGCCTGTATGCGATTAGAGACAAAATAGAAAGTCTTGTTGGTGCTAGTTTGCAACCCCAGATGTCATAGCTTTGAACAGAAAAGAGAGAAGAAAAGTTTGCAGCAGTCCTGAAGCTGCAGAAGCCATGACTGTTGTTGCCTTATGCTTTCCCTTCTTAACAGGGTTTGAGGAAAGCAGTGTGTGCCCTCAGTGATTTCCACATGTAGTGAGATCTGTTAGCTTAAATCTGCAGTAGAAGTGGTGCCCTTGCAGCCAAACACTGGCACTTGCAATGAACTGGGAGAGGTGCAGACAGTTTTCTTTTGCAGATCTTGCTGTGGTAAGGGAGTAACCTTGTGCAGGAGGATATGCTGGGAGGCTGAGGTTCCTTTCTGAACCCTGTAAAAAAGAGTTAACTGAAATTACTGATGTAGTACCAGCCATCTAACAGGATGTTAGATGTTAATAGGGCATTACTCTGAATTATTTTATCCCTAGCTAAGGACATATCACAGAAGCACAGGAGCTGCGGTTTTCCAAATCCGGCAATTTGTGTCCTGGTACCCAACTGGCAACGAACATCTAGTGCTTTCCAGCAAGAAAGGCTCTATATGAACAACTGGTCATTGCTTAATGTGGTATAGAGGATATAAATTAGACTGACTACTGAAGGGAATCTCTTTGTGTCCTGAAGCATAGTATTTAGAGACTTTTCTAAGGCACAAAATTGTCCTATTCTTTTTATTTAAAATGTACATAATGTTACTAGCTCTTAAAGGCATTAAAGAGTTCTCATTCATTCAAGCATGTGCACAGTAACACTCAGTGGAGATTTTGTTGGTTATCCTTATGCTCCCAGAGGCAGAAATGGGGCTGTTTGGGCTGGGAGCAAAACAAAGCTCACACGGCAGAGTCCTCTACAAATGTAGGGACATTTTTATTGTTTTCCAGTGCATAACAACCAAATCCTCTTGTTTTTCTAGTATTATTTTGTTACCTCATCCCTCTTCCTCACTTGTCTTTTACAGCTGAAGGACCTTTGACGTGCATAGGGCCAGTCTTTGAGATAAATGTCCGCCTGAAGAAAGAGAAACAGAAGGTATCACAGTGATAAATCTACAAGTTTAAAGTTCCTTCTAAGCATGCAACAAACACATAAAAGCATTCAAATTCATAAATTTATGCTTATTACAGCTTGATATGGATACATGATTTTGTACACTAGCTTCTGACCAAACATTTTATGATGAACGGTACATTAGTTCCTCAAACAGCAACAGCCCCCTTCCCTCATCTCCCTGTATGTTTATGCAAGGGTTTGGGTGAATTAAGGGGAATGCAATGTTAAAAGAAGAGCTACATGTAAGAAAATTCTGTAAAATATTAATGGGAAAGCTTGTTTATTGGTAGTCATGGTGAAAAGCACAGCAGCCTGCAGTATGACAACTAAATACATCTAGAGCATGTAGGTACTTGGACTGTAGCTGTTTAATGAGAACCTGATTATGCCTTTGTATCCATTTGCCCTCCAGCTTGGCCATGCAGGCACAGGAGGAACTGTAACATGCAGTGGATGCCACTGCAAGCACATCCTCTGCTAAACTTTCCTTCAATATCAAACCTTGTTCTCTTTGTGAGGTTGCAGTTAGTGACAGCTGGTTATACTGGGAAAACAGGGCTCTGGCATTTTTCAGCTCTCTTTGGTCCTTTTGTTGCTCAGCTAATATTGGCGTCTTTTGACATGTGTGTGTTGGGTTGGTAAAGTTTTTTAGCGGGTCTTTCCCCATTCCCTTTCTTTGGCTCAGAACTCTGAACCCTGTTCCTGCTGCCTCACCTCCGAAATTCACACCTTCACCAATTTTATGGCAATGGAAAAATCAGGAGTGACACAGAGCAAGTCTGGGTGATTGCTGAACCACCCCTGGATTGTCTGCATACCATGGCAGTGTTCACCACTCTGCAACAGCAAAAGAAGCAGCCTCTTATTGCTCTCACTTTAGGTGTGTTTTCACAAAGAAGCTAGAGATCTAATAGCATGAGAGGGTTCCTCTGTTAGGGTACATAATGTTTTCCTACTTTTATTCATCCTAGTTTGCATTTTGCTGGGAGTTCTTAGAAAGGCTTGTAATTTTAAAATTTTTATGTACTCCCACAGCTGTGTACACAGAATTTAGCTGAAGTTCGTGTATTTCCACTGAATGACACAAACTGCAGGCAATTGCTATCTACAATTTTTCTCCTGCAGGTTTTTTCTCTAGCTGCTCAAGTATCAGGGGAACCTCTGCTCAGACTAGTTTGTTAATGCATAATAAGTGTTCAAAGATCTCTGGTGCAAACATGTTTGTTCAGAGTGTACAGATTTGTTTCTATTAGAATTACAGATGAAAGATGTTCCAACATTTGCAAGGTTTTTAATGTTTCACATTAATATTATTAGCTCAACCTAATTCAGACTCATCAAATCGCTTGCTGTGAATCTCTTTTCCCCTCTTCCTACACCCATCTGTTGGTTCCTATGTTTTCTTATCTATATTTTTTTTTAATCTACATATATATTTGCTACTTCTTTGTTGCTTAAACCAGAATTTTTCCTGATTTAACATAGCAAACAAAACCAAGGACAACGTGGAAAACATCTGAAAAGATTAGTGCCAGCTGCAATCATGTCAGAAGTGCAGTTTATATTTAGAGGGGAAGCGTGCTGGAGAGAAGGTGAAGAGTTCAGAGTGGGATTCAACCTGACTGCTTGGATCTGAAAGAGGAAGGACTGGCTGCTGCTAGGATCAAGCTGGCCTTCCCAGCTCTTGTACCTGGTGCTGATTTCAGTCTATTATCAGGGCTTTTTCCACTGCAGCCTTGGAAAACTGTTTGGAAGGAGAGGGGTACACCAACACCCACCCTTTGCTAAGAAGCCACAAGGGGCTTTCAGTGTTCTCTATTCTTGCAAGTTATCTGGCATTAACCTGACTCTTAATTCTGTATCCTACTCAGTGGACCACAAGTCTTGATACTTACTTGAGTTTTTCTGTCTTGGTAATTGCATGTCCCCTTTCAATGCTTGTTTGTCACTTATCCCAAAATTCATGGCTCCATTCCTACAGTTCTCTTGTCATGGAGGGAACTATTTATGGATCCCCATGTTACAGATGAGGCGTTGGTGCTGACAGAGCAGTCACAAAATAAAATTCTGGAAGAGCAAGAATGGAACAAGCCTCTGTTGATAGAAACACAGCTGAAATTTGACCCATTGGTAGGTTTTGAACCTGACTATCATATCAGTAGGCTTTGTTGCAATATGTCGTCTAATTCTTGTGATCAATTTCAGGTGAAAAACCCAAATTTTCTTTTTTCAAATATTACACTATATCTGCTTCTTGCACAACAAGTACATAAATGATTTTTTTAAAAAACCCACAGTCAAGCACACAATAAAACATTTATTAAGATGTCTTATACAATTTCTTTTTAAAATAAGAAATTTAATGAGATGTCTTGGTGATGGAATGTTCTTTCCTCTGTATTGTCTTCACTAATGTACTGTTAAAAGTGAAGATTAGAGGTTCCAGCTAGCATAAAACTGAAAAACTTGAAATAATTATTTTGTAATATTGTAATTCAGGAAGATAAGAAAATTGTAGCTGCTGCCTCTTAACACTACAGCTAGCAGAGCATCTGGAAATTGGAAAAGAAAGCCATTAACTCAAATGATGCCTTTTATCAGTTGAAGGAAGTGAAATCTTTCAAAAATGGCCTGGAAGAAGTATAAATAAGCATTTAAAAAATTATTAATTTTGCATTTGTGGAGACTGGGATGAGCAGGTCTTATGCCTCAGTATGTGAGGAAAATAAACAACTTAATCACATCAGTATGGTTTAATGGCAAAGTACTTTATAGCCTCAGCAATATCCATTACCTCTTAAATAAGACATTAAATTTCTTGAAAGATTAAATCTGAGTGATAGCAAATGTATCACTGTCATCCAGAAGAAACCGCCCTTCCTGAGATTTCCTGGCATTCCTCCCTGCACTCCCCTCACTGCTCAGTGTGAAGGCATCCTGCAGTGAAAGGGTTAAGAATGCACAAGGGTGAGTCTTGTAGCTGAATTTATCTTGGTAACCCAAGATCTTCATGAATGTGGAACACTGTTACTACTGCAGCTATTCTTGTATTGGCTTTCCCACCAAGCCCTGACATGCTTTTGTCCATGTATACTTCTTGAGTTTCACTCCAGGGGGAAGCTTGGGCAGATCAGGTGACAAACAGGCCTCAATCCCTCGCATGCATACTGAATCAAGCTGTTTATATTTTCCACACATCCTGCTTTTGTTATGTTGGAATCTTTATCTCCTTGTACTTTATTATACTCTTGTGTACTAATTAAGAATGCGCATGATTTAAGAATTTTCCTTTGAGAGGAGAAAACAAGTGTAAGTCTTGAATTCTTCTTATTTTTTATTTTTATAATTTAGAATTTAAATAAGCAAGTAGACAAAGGAAAACTGTTCCTTGTGCTCACAAAAATCCAGTGGACTGATGCATTTAGATGTGGAATCCTTGCAGATCACAAGTGTAGATCTGTAGTATGGGAGGATCATGATGGAAGGCTGAGCTTTTTCCCAAGACTTGGCAGTTCCTGTCCTTCCTGGTCTTCCAAGGGGAAGTGAATGCTTCTATGAAGATAGCAATTTATGATCTTTATCATGTGAAAAAATATTAATTTGTTCTATTTGCTGTGGATAGTGGCTCATATCAAAACCTGAATTAGAATATATTGTGGTCTTGGGAGAAAATTGATTTGCATTTTTACAAACAATTTCCCTATCTTGTTCATTTTGCTATATACTGAGCTAAGTGCTAGATCCAGATATGTTCACCAAGGTAGCGTTAAACTACTGTATCCAGCTGGTCTGGCATGGCCTACAGCTCTGCCTTCTCATGGTGCTAGGAGGTATGTGGGTATGAGTTTTAATACCACTGTTAGAGTGATTGTTACATATGGGAATGTTTCATTGCTTTTGCTTACCCTGGAGTATTGCACTCAAGTGCAACTCGACTAAGGTCTAGGAGCACGGTATTTATGAGGTAAAATGAAGAACATTGCATATGCTTAGGCTGGGTTTCAGCTCTTTATTCTTCCAAGTTTGGAAGCTCAGGAAGAAGCCAAACTGGATCAAGCTGTATTGGAACAATAAGATGTAAGGTTGAGTTTATAAATTAAACTGATGTCTATAATTTGTGGGATTTGGATTGTAACAGTGCTGTTACTACTCTGATACCTGAAGCAGAATTTTGATAAATTTGAAATCTTCTCTGGTAAGGTAAGGGAGTTTTAAGCCAGATTTTATTTAGATGAAATTCGTATTATCCAGAATAAGAACATCCCCAGAATAAGATCATTATTTTGTATTTTCTTTTAATTATTTGAAATTTACTAGCTTCATTAAAGGGCTTTGGTAGGGAGAGCAATCTTTGGGATTGGCTGGATGGGGGGAACAATGGAGGCAGGTATCATTGTCCTTGGTCCCTCTCCTAAAAATGTGTGTGCACAAGTGTGTGTTTGTGTCTGTGGATCATCTTGCTTCTTTTGAGGAATCTTTTTTTTTATAGATTTAAGATTCAGTTGTAGAGAGTGATAACTAATCTCCCTGTTATCAATGCAAATCACTACATCTGTCTTTGCAGACATGAATAAATACTTAGTTAATGTTTATGCCTGAATAAAGAACTTGTACCAAAAATTGTCTTTTAATTTAGCTGGATGGCTTTCTGAAGAAGATATTAATGTCAATATTTAAAAAAATAAATCTTAATACCTAAAAGTGCTGAAATTCAGAGATGTTGAATATCCATTTTTGAAAATGCATAATGGAAGTTTTCTCTATCTCTGGAAAAGCAAACAATAAGCCTAGAAGTCTAACTCTAGGCTTCCAGTTTTAAAAATAATTGGTACATATTTCCTCACTTTCAAAACTGGTTATCTATTCAGAAGGGAAGTTGTGAATTCGCATATGCTCTCATTCTGAGAGTGAAGTCCTTTGAGATTGGTGGGTGTGAAGTGCTGAAGAGCTGTAACATAGACTTGTTCCAAATGAGCAGAACATTTTTTTTGAGCAGGAGACAGTATTTTTAACCTGCTCCCTCAAAGCTGGAATGATGTTTGCTCAGCTGCTAACATGATTGTGGTGAAAGATACAAATAACATAAAAAGAAAAAGCAAGTGCCTTGGTGAGCCCGATAGTAAATACATCCAACAATGTTACTATTATGAGGACACTTCCTTTTTTGGGAAAAAAAAATGCTACTCAGCACAACATCAGCAGAACTTCCTTTCCTTCCCAATTCTGTGTGAGACGAAACTTCACAATTTACAAGTCTGTGGTCTTTACAGTAAGCTGATACAAGCAATGCTGACTACATGCCTTGCCTAGCAGTGTGTGGTCAAGTGCATGTTAGTAAAGATGAAAACTCTTAGTGGTTTGGCCCAAATTCTTTTGGCTCCATAGGCACTCTTGTGCTGCGTGTCGGAATGGAAGTTGAAATACTCTGAAATCCTACATCTGAGTGCAGTTTTAGACCATAACACCATGAGTGAGAAAGGAAGCTCTCACTCTGCAGGTAGAGATCTTTACTGATTTCTCAGCAACTTGATGTTGCTTGGGGTCGCCTGTCAGTAATATTGTCCTTCTTAGGGTAAAATTTGGCAGACTGATTTGAAAGAAATCCAGCAGAGGACAGCAAGAGAGGGGGGAAATGCCTAAACTCCTGTGCATTTCTCAAGATCAGTCTGGGAAGGTGCCACTGGTCTCAGTCTTCTGCCTCTGTAAATGTCTACCCTCTGAGAATTCTTTGGTGGGATGTTGCTGAGACAAGAGCCTCAGCTCTGATTTAACTGCTTGCTCAGCTGTGATGGGTTGCTGAGGTGCCAAGCTCACGGATGATAATATGGGTCTCAATGGTATAAATGCCAGCTAACAATATCAACAAGAGTGAAAATTACACAAAATTTATTCCATTCTCTTTTCCCTAGGAGCAAAAAACCTGAGGTTTGTTCTTTTTCTTATAATTTAAAAACAAAGTCTACTGAAGGCAAGATTCCTTACTCAGTATGATCCTTGTGGTTAATGAATGGAAGTGAAAGCTCCTCAAAGGACCTTCAGCTTTTTATCTTTGCTGAACCTGTTAGCCATGGAGGTCACAAAGAACTTCAATGAACCTGTTTGTCCAGATGGGCTTAACTCATGCTAAAGTCGGGATCTGAGGGAAAAAATCACAGTGAGCTTGAGTGGAGTTATCAAAAGGTGTGCTCAGCAAGGGACACCTCTGAGGGCCTGGGCAAACCTCAGTGAGCAGCTGTGGGGGTGTCAGTGTCTCATTCCCTTGGAAATGGAAGTGCTAGGGAGAGTAATGCCCTATGGGCTGATTTTTCACAAGTTGCAGAAACCTGACAACTGATGTTGTGGAATTGTTAAAGTTTGCAAAAAATTTGAGTCCTCACCACTCTGGAACAGCACTTTCTTGCCTTGCTTGGAAAGGGACAGTGGCTTCCCTGTTCTGGAGACCATTAGCAGCTTTGTCTTCCATCATCATGTGCCTAAATGCTGGAGTGAATGTGAAACACTGACTGGCCTTCAGGAACATGAAATCAAAGGGTGGACTGAAGTGGTGAGTGCGAGTGAAGCGTGGGGAGAGAAAGCTGCTCTGGAAGGATGGTGTACAGGCTGTTAAAGACACTTGTGAGATAGAGAGGCTTGTGTATAAATCCCTGGGACAGCTAGTATGCATCTAGTACATTGAGTTAGTTGGGTAGTTTAAGTCAGTTGTGCAATCCTAGCTGCTGCACAGTATTTGCAAAGACCTTTGTAGGACAAAAAATGAACTTGTGTTGTAAGTAAATTTGAGAATATGTCCTACAGTGCCTGATACTTCCTTCAGAGTTCACATCTACAGGGAGTGCTTTTCAGTCAGCCTATGTCACCTACTCTCCAAGTACCAACTCCTTTAGGAATTTTCTGTATTAAAAAAACCCCCAAAGCCAAAAAACAACAACCCGCATCCCCAAACAGATAACTCTTTAAAATATGAAAGCTGTTTTGAAAAAGTTGACTACTGATCTGTTTTCTCAAAAGCTCACCATTTAAAAAGTATCTGGCTCATCCCAGCTCTACAGACTCAGGCCCCACAGAGCCTGAACTTAAGAGTAGTTGGAACAGATTTTCAGGTACTGTGAATCAAAGTGGCCCTCCTGACAGAAATGTGTTAGTGCCAGCCTGTGCTGTCTCAGGATTTATGTAAAGCAGGTCCCTTTAATAGAAAGTCAAATCATGTTCTAGAGAGTAATTGCCTTTTGAAACTCAGCTAATGTTTGTGATTTTTTTTTCCACTCTTTAGTTGTTTTGACCTCTTATGTGAACTTGAGTAATGGTGCTGGGGAGGGGGAAAAAAACCTTTAAAAAGAGGAAAGTAACGCAAACCCATCTATTTTGAAATGATATGAAACAGCTGACTTAGTATTGCCAAATTCTTGTTTTAGAGCTGATGAACAATTTGTCCCTAATTCCTTCTTTTTTTATTTCTTTCAAAAATATTCTTTTATTATTGCAGCTAATGAGAACATGTAAATTCCTGTAAGCCTGTCCTTTTCTGAACAGCTACGTTGTGCTGTTCCTCCAAGAGATGCTGCTTAGACACTGATGTAGGACTTCTCTGAGCATGTACCCTTCTGCTGTTCTCCCCTGCCTCCCAGCTAATACTTTTTACTCTCTTCTGACTCTTTTGCTGTTGTGAAGGAGCAGAATTGGGTCACAGTTGGCCAGTTAAGTCCTCCTTAGGTGTAAAGTGGTGGAGTAACTACTACAGTCTCTCCTCCCAGCCAAGGAAGCAGGAGGGTCTGTTTTGGAAATGTTTCCGAGCCAACAGCAGTTACATCGTTTTCTGCCAGCTTTCAGCTGGTGCGCAGTTCTGAAGATGCACAAGTTCTTTCATGGCAGGAGCTTAAACAACTGAAGAAGTAATGCAGCAGTCCTTTCTCTCCTCTCAGAATAAACAAATCTTGTGGCACACCCTGATAGCAACACCAAAAGAGTGTGTGACAACTTTTGCCATACTGCTGTGCATGGCAAGGTAGGACTACAAATACCTTAGACTACATGTCCTCTTTCATTTTGTTCCTAGGATCTCAAGGCTTGGCATTGCTGCTCTGCTTCCCAGAGAAAAGACAAAATCATTTCCCCCCTCCCCTTCATCCTTGTTACCTATTTTGGATGGTGGTGTAAAAGCCCTCTCCTTCACCTGCCTCCATTCCCTCTCAGGAATGAAACTGCACTTAAAGCTTTCCCACATTTCTGAACAAGCTTTTCTCTCTCTTCCTTTCATTTGTTAGCTGATAGTTAACTTTTCTTCTCAGCAGTGAACAGTTGCTTCAGTAGTATTCTCCTAGAAGCATAAGGGACTGTATCTAACACTTCTCTGGCAGTACCCAAAGAATTTACAGTTTGAGCCTCTTAAAATGCTTACATCACTTGTTTTTGTCTTTTGCAGAGAACTACTAAAACAATAAAAATAACCTGGGAGCTCTAATTTGCCATTCACTGTCTGACATTTGCATTTCTGTTTCTGTTATAAACCCCGGCCAAGCAGGCTTTAATCGCATTCAGGTTTGATTGCTACATCTCACAGATCCAGTAGCTGTTACACATGTTAATGGGAGACTTTCTGCAGCAGGCTTTAGCACAGGCAGAGGAAAATCTTCAGAATCTGGCCTGCTGATTCCTTCTGTTGGTAACAGCTTCCTGGGTTTTCCTTCAAAACTTCCAACCTTGTTTTCCATTTCTTTAAATGGGAATTGAATCACTAAACTTTGCAAGAATTTTGAGTAGAGTCAGTTACACTGATAGTGTTTTTGGCATAATTTTTGCACAGATTAATCTGTTCTCACTTGCTTGGGCTAGCATGGGGAGTACTCTGCAGGTTGAGGTGAGTGGATGCAGATTCCAGGGCTCAGCTTCCCTGCCCTGGAATGCCTCTTCACTGCAGCCAGTCTGAACAAGATTCCAGCCCCTGTGGGGAACCGAGGTGTGAGCACAGCTACTGTGAGGTGCTCTTGACACCAATGGCTGGGTCCTCTGCGGTCCATGGAGAGCACACAGAACTGAACAATTTTTTTTTATCTTATTTGTTTCTAAATTTAAAATAGCAACGAACAAAACATGGTTGGACTGTCAGAATTTTGGTTTTGGTCTCGTTCTTTGAAATTTCTAGTAAGACACCCTCATTTCAAGTGAAATGAATTAAAATATTGTCACACCCATAACAATGACATTTTTGGGGGTGACAAAATTGGAAGGGTGTCTCCATATGCAAGAAGGAATCACGTGATTCTCTCCAGGGCAGCCTGCAGCCTGAAAATCTTTAGTGTGTAGGACACAATAGCTAGACATAGACCCATAACCATGGCACATTTTCGAGTGTGTTTAGAAGTGGATAGAAATATTTTGACTCTTTCAGGCTTTCTCAGAAAATGTACCTTGTTAACTAAAAATCTTTTAAGTAAGTTTTACTGATGTCACTCCTAAACATAGCTGTGGAGGGAAAACCAGGATGATGGTATCCCTTAGCTAAAATAGCAGATGCATTATGCATATCAGCTCCAAGAAGGGTAAACATGTGTGCAAGGTCACGGTCTCACCCTTGGCTGACTGAGGTCCTTAGGGAAATTTGGGTTTTGCCAGAGTGTATTTAGAGTCTCTGAGAGTTGCACACCATTTCCCAGGTGCCTCTTGTTTTCTAAAGTCCAGCTTGAGGCTCCATGTTCCAAATTGACTCTTTCATAATCAGCTTTGGCAGACTGTGCTGCAGAAGTATTCTGTGTTTTAGTGGACCCTCCACACAGGAAAATCCCAACTTACATTCCTGAAAAGAGACTGCAGTTGAGAGGGGTGCTGCAGCAAGTACAGATGTGCATTATCAAGTATTGACAAATTTCTACTGATTTCTGTTTAGAACCAGAGATAAATGCATCTCTAAAAGGTCAATAAAAGGAAAAACTGTTGCATTTTCAGAAGGGAATCAGCTGTTGCACAATTTCAGCTTGATTATGGGTGAGAAGAATCTCACCATGGTTTCAGAAACTGCCTTGGAGCATTGCAATGTGTTTTTCTTTTCCTCCTTTGTCACTTCCTATCTTTCTGAATAAGCTGCTTCCTGCTACCCCAGAACGGTCAGTGCCACGCCTTAATTTACAGTTAGGAATGCAGACACGAGGGAAGGCGAGGGGATGAAATATGGTGTCAAGTTTGTATCTGCTCACATTTCACACACTAAGGAGACAAGCCCCTTTGGCCAGTTGCCATGGGGAATTTTCTTGCAGAAGTAAATAAGTCAGAACAGAAAGAACTCAGATTCATACTACCCCAGCTGCAGAATGTCATTAAGTCTCAAAGGGTGCTATGTGCATTGTGTGAAAGGAATTTTGTAATCTGGCTGTAACTGTAGTTGCAAAACTGTGTTTGAGTTTAAACCTTTATTTTGAACTTTTAATTATTGGCTTGTTTCTTGCATTCGATTAAAGCATACATTGTCTTATAAATAGTTTCTATTTTTAAACCAGAAAAAGGTTTAGATTAAACATTTCAATAGCAGATGAGTGGTTGATTTTTTTTTTTTTTTGTTTTCTTGTTTCTTCCCATGCCAACTTTGATCTAATCTCCATTTCCTAATTCACTTTTAAAGGATGCTTGAAAAAGGAATTAAATCTACCAGGGCACTCAAAATATCATGTAGATGGCTTTTCATTTTAAAGTGTCATTCATTATCCAACTTTCTGATCCCAGTAATCTTCCGAAACTTGGAGCTAGGAGGGGCTGTTTTCTTTCTCCTCCCTCCCATTTTGTTTTTTTTTCCCTTAAAACGTCTAAGAAGAGAAAGCACAGCCACCTCCCTTCCACTAGCAGGGTTTTATTTCTTCAGTTCTTTTTCAGTGTGAGTTACATGAGTGTGGCATCTGTGAAGCTGGTCCTGGCATATATGGGAGGAGGCTCATGCTGTGTCTTCTTGTTCCAGAGGACAAAATAGCTTCTGTTTTGGTGGGGTGTCTTGTAGTGCTAGTCGCTTTTCTCTGATTTGGTGAAGGAATGGGGAATATGTATGCCTTTAGCACTAATTTTTGAAATAAAACCCATCACCCGAATGAAACAAATATCTACTAGAAAAACGCATTTTTAAAGTTGCCATTTAGTCGGTTTCTATGCATCTGGAATAATACACAATGGCACAACTTACATGACAGCTTTTCTTTAAGTGGTTTGGATGCTGCCTCTGTGGCAGTAGGTGCCATGAATAGCCTGGAAAAAGGTTGATGCCTGCAGAGCTGCAGTCATTAAACCACGGGCTCGTACAGAGCTTTAGTGCATCGAGCAGCCCACGCAAGGCTGTTTTAACCAGGGTGGTCTTTGAACCAACTGATCACTATGACTGTTGTAGTGACTGCAGCACACTTGGATGGCAGCAAGGCAGGGGATATGTCTGCTGACCAAAGCCCAGGGCCCTGGGCCCACATGGCTCCCACACACCTTCCTCTTGCAGAGAGTTATTGCTGTCAGGTCTGCCTTAGACTTGTCATGTCTGAGGAACCAAGGCTTGGCTTCATCACATGCTCCCAGTCTCATGTCCTCCATCAATAATGACCTCTCTTCAACAAAAACTTCAACCTAAGCTTTAAACTGCTTTGTACTTTGTGGTCAGTGGGTAAAATTCAGGCCAGAGGCTGCCAGCTCCTAAGCATCCCGTGTGACACTTGCTGGCTCTGTCAAACCTTCCCTGCTACCCAGGGAAAGGGAGGTTAGAAATAAAAATACACCTGGGTGGGAGGCAGAGCACACGTGTGTGTCTGTGTCATTGCCCATTAGCTCCCCGAGCTGCAGTTTGGTGGAACGTGTACCGAGCAGTACGCCAGGAGACAGTACATCCTGCTCCCAGCTCTTTCCCCCGACTATTTTTGTGCTCTCCACAACTGTTATTAAGCAAGACCACAGAGTATTTTTACAGCATAAGCAGAAGAGGTCTATGCTGCATTTCAGGGCTGTGAATCGTCAATAACCCGTGCCGAAATATAGGGATATGTAATGCCTTTATGCAATATGACGAACACGTCCTGGGATACAAAGGAATTTGGATGTTGATAGTATTTTGCAATGTTTGATCAAACAGATTAGTTTGCCTTTGCATCCACCTCTTCTCCTTGTTTCATTTAAAATGCTTCCTATAAAGTTTTCAAAGGGTTTATAATCAGCATTTCTGATAATAGAATTTTTATTTTACTTTGGTTTTCGTGCAGCAGGAGTTGCATGGGACATCCTAGACTGGGCACAAAGCAGTAATATAACAGATTGCTCTACCTAGACTAAAAGAGCCAAGCAAATGGAAATCTTCTGACCTCAGCATGGTGTGTCTGAGACTGGGCTTGGATCTCTCCTCTTCTGAGTCTCTGCAATGTCATTATTAGAGCTGACAAGCCAAAACATTTCTTCTGGATTTAATTGCTCTTACTATAATACTGGACACTTGTAAAATTGACAAATTTTAAGAATGCTTTTGCCCAAAATTTGAGCCAATGTTGCATTTACACCACTGTCTTCTTGGCCAGTTTTCTAAAGAACTTTAATTTTTTTTGTGCGTAAAATACATAGCTCTGTATATTGCATATTTCAGCAGGCTCTGTTGAACTTTAAAGTTAGAAATTTCTATCCTGAGCTATTTCCTATGCACAACTAATTGTTATAGCTGAGTGAGAAACTTTTGTTTTCATTTTTGTATTCCATTTAAGCAACATTTTGAAGTTTTGATGCCCAGTTTAAACCCTTTGGATGACATGAAGTAACTGCATTTACAAGACTCAAAATTTTGAAGGATTACATTTCAACAGGGAGATTAGGACAATGTGGGATAGGTGGGTCAGTGCAGTTTGTAGCTTATGAAGGAGGCATCTGAAAACAAGAGGAATTACACAGACTGCATGCTCAGCCCTGTGCTCCTGAGGATGGACATGGGACTGTAACCAGGTGTGCTCTGTAGCATTTCTGCGCCTGTTTTTCATGCTGTGTCAGTCCCTCTATGGAAATTTCTTGGGCTGTTTAGATCTGGAACATATGTAGAAGACAGAATGCTGCCGCCTTTTGAGGATGTAATAGTCAAATTTCTCACTTTTTTTGTTTTTTGTAAACCCAAGGTGATATCAGAGTAAGTGATGGGAAAACTTGGCCTTTCATTCCTCAATTTTTTCTCAGTCTCAGGCCCTTTTGAGTTGTACTCTTGTTTTGTACTGGGGATTACTGTCAATTAAAGCCCAATGTTTGGAAGAAGAGGGGTGGAGGGAAAGAAGGAACTAAATTATCTCTGAGTTATTTGAGTACACTTTTAAAACATGGAGTAAGCACTAAGAGAAAGGAAGTTAATGAGCTATTTTTGTGAGATGAGGCAGACAGTAGATTTTGAGGGGTGGAGCCGAATTGGCCCATAGCAGACAAAGTTACTGCTGAAGAGCCCTGCTTCCTCTTTTGATATTAACTTATCCCATTTTAAGAGATTTTTTTGTGGGTTTTCAATGTGGCAGCTGATGCAGAGTTAACAAAACCGAGTTAAAATTTCCCGTCGTGTTTATGGTGGATGAAAGCACAGCGTGTCAGGGCTGTGGGGGCAGAGGTGGCTGGAAGAGAGCCCTTGGGAGCAGGCAGCCAGGGGTGGTGGAGACCGCCTCTGTGCCCGCGGCACCGCTGGCCCCGCGGAGCTGGGCTGGGCCCGGGTGTTTTACTCCTGTCATTCAAAGTGAGTCACATTGTTGTGGTGTTATTTGGCTGATCTGCTTCAGCTGCTGGGTTGAGTATTTATAAGCACGTGAGTGTGTGTGTGTGAGTGGAGCAAGTTAGGGGGCAACTGCAGAGTGGGTCAGCTGTCAGGGTGAGACAGGGGCTGGGCTAAGCATCACCCAGGTGTGGGAGCGGGGTGAGCAGCAGGGTGTGTGTTTAGCTTCCTAGGATTGCACAAATGCATGGGGATGAATAAGTTTTGTACAAAACTTTCAAGTTCCTCTTTGACCCTTTCTGTAAGATGCAGGATTCTGAAATCCTGCTTCTTGCTATGCCTTTGTTTTCTTCTCTAAGGAAGAAATACTCCTGGCGGTGTATGAATGGAAGTCTGGGTCCATGCCCCAGTCCTTCTCTGTGGTGTGGCTGGGGGCAAGGACCTTCTTCCTCAGGAGGCAGACAGCTCTGCTCTATGTCCTCTCCACCTTTGACACAGGAGTAGGAATAGCAAATCCCAGACTCTTCTGCTTTCCTTTCCAGCCACACCCTTTTCCCTTTCTTGCAGGAGGAGCAAGCCTCAGCCCCTTTGCAGAAATCTGCAGCCTTGCCAGGCTCCCCTCTTTCTCCCTCTATCACCTGACCAGTGCTGCTGCCAAACTTCTGTCATCCTTGCAGAGAGAACAAGATTTTTTTTTCACTGAAGCAGCAGATTTGGGTTTTGCCTGCACACCCATTATGGTTGCTCTGGCTCTGCGCCTGTCCTGGGTGCGCTTCAGAATTTCTCCAGGCTCCCCATGTGGTGCCAGCTCCATGGGTGGCCTGGAGAAGATGGGTCAGTCTGGGAGTGAGGACGGCTGCTTGTGCTTTGCTAGGAAAGGTCCTGACCGTGGTGGGTAAGGCCCTGTGGGGAAAGTGTCATCTGCCGGCAGATTCTCAGTGCGGTCTCCTGCTCGGAGCAGTGCAATGCGGAGTCCAGAGTGTGGGGATGGGATTTAACACTGACTTTGGCTGCCCTGGCTTGGACTGTCTGTCCTTTGCTCTTTGTAGTCTTTGCTGCCAATTTTTTGAGACCTTGAGATTTTTTGTCAGTTGAGAAAAATCAGGGCTAATTTAGGTAGATCTTTTGTGTAAGCACTACTCAGGATGTGTTTAGCTGAATGGCACTGGTTTTTTTTACCTCCACAGGCTATCTCTTTCACAGATGTGAAACCTTTCGTTGTCCCTTTCAAGAAATGCCAGTGTTATTCAGAGTTGTTAGATTACTGTTGTGAGTAAGGATTTTTGATGCGATGCCTCAATATGGATTTGACAACATCCAACAACTTGTGATAACAGTTGCACACAATCCAAAGTGGCTCATTATGTTGGCTGGGAAAGAAAGAGTGGTGGTGGTGGTGTCTTGCTTTTCCTGCACCCCAGGAATTAAAGAAACTGGAAAGGGGCTGTATGGATTTTATATAACAAGTTAATGTTTTAAACATTTCTCTGTTTGTCTGGAATATGAGCTACCAGTACTTTTGTTGTTACTGTTGCTAGGTTACATACAAGTGTTTCTTTATGAAGTGACACCCTTAAAAAAAGCCTCCACTGTTTTGAAAGATTTTGCTGAATCTTTTCTCCTTTTCAAAAATTTTTTTAAATCCTGCTCCCCTCTTTCTTCCCTGCACTTCCTCCCCACGGAAAAGGGAGATCATAGAAAATGATTCTGTGGCAATAAGTCTAGAAATAGCAAATGATGATAAAGAAAAAACACAAATGTTTGGCTTCGGTTAGGACTGATTAGGATTGCTCTGATGTGTTGTAATTTTTGTGCACTCATCTTTACACAGATGCATCATCCAGCAGGGTGCATTTTTCATTGTGCATGCTGATCTCTTCAGTGCATGCCAGACCTCTGAAAAGTACCATAGTTTTTACTCCATGACAACATGTGAGTCCTAAGTAGATCAACTTTTAGGGAATATTTTTGTTCGTTTTGACGGTGGAGAAGTCACTGCTGTTGTAAGTAATGGCTGCCCATTTTAATGTGGGGAGTGTTGGTTAGGGTGGCTAAAAGACCTGACTTCTGAAAATATTTCTGAAGCAAGTGAGCCAAGTTTCATCCTGGCTAAACTCGCATAACTTCCCAGCATTAGTGCTGCAGGAGCAGAGAGCCTGCAAGCAGCCGGTCCCTGTCAGGGGGGACAGCAGAGCCAGCCAGAGGAGACAGAGAGCTCAAAGCATCTTTCCTCCAGGCACCCACTTTCCCAACGGGGCTCTGAGCTTTTTCCACCTTGTCTTCCAAAAGGTCTGCTGGTATATGGGGCAATAGTCCTGAGTATGTGCCTGCTAAAAATATTATGAAAAGTGTGAGAGATGGCCAGGTGATCTGGCCAGCGTCACTGACACACTGGAGAATGAGCTTGGAGGGAACGAAAGCAGGGTGCTGGCTCTCTTAACAAGACTGAATTTGTTTTTCCATAGCCCTTTGAAATCCTTCTGGGCAGGGGCTTTTAACGGCGATGTGCTTTGGAGGAAACATAAAGCAACTTATGGTTAGGTTACATTATAGGTTCAAACAGGATATGTATCAAATACCTGGAAGGAAAGTATGACGATTTTGGATTGTGGGGCAGCCCAGATTTTGCACAGAAATGCCATTTCAAAGCTCCAAGGCAGACACAACAGTTTTCCTGAAATAATACCAGCAGTAATCCCTTCAAATATCCCCAAGTGTATTGGCTCACTCATGTTTTAAAATTCTTTCTCAGTTTTTTTATAAAAACTTGCATATTTCTCTCCCCTTCACCATATGAAAATCTTCTAAGAATTTTTTATGAGCTTTTGTAGACTTCAGAATAAGCCTTCCTTCCCCTCCCCTTCCTTACTTTCTAATCCAATTTAGTCAGATAGTTACTTCAAATCCCTTGGAGGCCTGTAGTTTGTTCATTCTCCCACAGTGCTGAGATTTCCCTCCAGCCCAGCTGGCAGGAGTTTTTAGAAATAACAATATCTCAGGGGGAAGGAGCTGAAGATTGAATGGGGTCTTTTGTCCAGGTCTCTATGAAGCCAGATTAATTATGCATTGCAGAACACAGTTTAAAGCTCTGAATTAGGTCCTCATTGCAATGAAAGGAGAGCACAGGCTTGAAAACTGAAAGAATTCCCATTTCTATCAGAGGGACAGACATATAATGACTGAAAGCAGGAAGAATTTTTGAAAATTGCAATTAAACAGTATTTTGTATTTACCACTCGGTACCAGTTGTCTTAAGCGTTTACAAAAGTGATTCTTTGACATTTTTTCACATGATCACTCCATAGGTGGCTGGACTTTGAGGATTTTCAAGTCTTTTCTGTGTTACTAGGCTACTCTTGAAAGTACTTGTGCTTTGATGAATGAGAGGGGATTTTTTTTGGCCAGCACTTACCTGAATAGAGGTCTTTAAAGCCTCAGCAGTACAATTAGCAGTCGGTCAGATGATACTGATGGTACAGGAAAAAAGCGAATGGTTTTCTCCTTTACTTCTGGGGATTTTCTAAAGCTGCCTGACCCAGTGTGATGTGCAATAACAACATTTTTCTTGGTTTTCTAATGCACTTTAATTCCAGTTTGAGGAAAGTAAAACTCTTTCGTGGATAATAAGTCCATAATGCTATACAGCTGCCAAATAAAAAGTTGTCCACAGGCATTTGTATTCATAAGGGCTCTTTCTGTCAGGGTGGGAGACTGTGCTTTGATAGGGGACTGGGGCCAAAAGAGGGATAAGGAAAAGGTTAGCTATGAAACCTCTTACTCTAGAAAATCATAGTACTTTTAGATATGAACAAAATGGGATGGATGGAGTGTGAGCAAAATAAACTGATTATTTTCCTTTTTATCATCTCCTTGAAATTCCATGTATGGAATAGCATGCTGCAAAATAACTCTACCATAATGAACTCTGCAGTTCAATAATTTTATTTAAAGATTACAAACTGTAAACATCCAAAGAGATAGCCAAATGCATACTTAGAAAGATAGCAGTGTTTTGGGACTGAGTAAATAATTTACTGAATCACACTAGAAAATCTGTAAGCAGAGGCTTAGTGTGGAAGTAATTTGATACAAATATTATGCAGGAGAGACATTTTTACAGACCAAGCACACATTAATGAAAATTAATAATGTGTTTGGTCAGTGTTCGAGGCACACGGTTCATCCTAGATTGTCTCCATGTTGCTTCTCTAGAGGTGCAGAGAGTTAACTGAGAGCTGTGTTGACCAAAAGCAATTGCTGCTGGCAGGGAGTGGAGGAATGGGCACCTTTGGCAATGGTCTCCTCTAGTTTGCCTTAAAAAAGGCAGAGTGAACATGGCTGGGTAAGAACAGTTCCCAGCTGGTGTGCAGTTATGGAGAAGCTGCCTCCGATTGGCCTAATCCAGAGTAACCTCAGGTTGCTCTACTTTATAGTGTCAGAATGGGACTGGTTGAGAGAGAGTGAGAAGTGCACTGTAATGTCTTGCAAAGGCACATGCAAGGAGTTTACCTTGTACCCCTGCTTCTCTTTGCTGCTGCTTTGGGTCTGTTTTGCTCTTTTGCAACAAGAGCTGAAGAGCCTTGTTTTTCTCCTCTCTTTGCTTGTCCTGGAATGAACCAGCTGAAGTAATTAGTACTTCCCAAGTTTTTTCCAAAACTCGAATTGAAATAAGGTTTCTGTGATTTGAAAGAAATGCAAGTGTTTCCTATCGTCATTTCATTTGCAAGCATCTATGCCAAGGAAGGATGGGAATAGCTCCCACTGACTTGAAGTGCTTGATGAATAAATGCTCCAGAGAAGGTAGTGGCAGGGCTGGAAATACCCAGGTCTGCAGCAGTGGTCTAGCTCTTAATATCTGCTATTTGAACCTTCTCATCACAGGTTTTGGAGCACACACCAGCTCTGTCCAGGTGGTCTCTAGAAAATAAGAACAAAAGTCAGGTTTGTCTGGTAACTTGCAGAGTAATGGTAGGGCTCACCACACTACTTACAATGCTGTGTGCAAAAATCTTTTCCATGTCACTGATCTTGCAATAAAAACAAAAGTTCTTTTGGAGGAAGGAATATGTGGACAGGTAGAGCTGTCCACAGCCTTTCCCAACAAAACATCTTTGTTATAAAGCTGAACAAAATGAAACAAAGTGTATGGCAAAGTGTCAGCTTTGATCTGCCAGTAGAGGTGAAAAAGGTTTGCTGCGGAAATGTGCCTCTTTTTAAGGAAACCCTTCAAATTGTCTGCAACACAGCCTACCTCGTGCTAGTCTGCTTGTGAGTTGCTGTAGCCAAGAACCTGGGAGTCTCACTTAGAGCCAGGAGGTCTAAGGACTTCCAGGTCTCTGTTGGTGAGTCTGCAGGCTTGGGCTTAACTTCCTGGGGCCACAGGATAGCTGGGCTGAGAGTAAAAGAAAGGATTTCACAGTCTTCCAGAAGAGTGAGTTGCATGGTGAATCTCAATTTGAAAGTCTGTGCATAAGAAAAATACTTTCATTAAAATAAAATAAAAATAAATGTATTAATCTTTCTGCCTTGAACTTAGCATTAATAAAAACTGGAAAGATAATGAAGTTAATGCCAGGGCTAGGAGTACAGTGTCAGATTTTCACCTTTGGATGCCCATTATCTAAACATTCCGAACAATCCTGTCAAAAGCACTCAAGTGAGTATATCTAATTTATTTAATTCCTTTCCTCCTCAGACTTCAGCTCTTACACATTTGGAGAAGTTTTGAGTTTTTCCGGCAGAAGATCAGACATGTTTTAGGATTCATAAAAATATTACTTAAAAAAATTAACTGTTTACTTTTGACAATCCTGTTTATCTACTGTGAATTTCTGTTCAGATATTTTTCTGTCATTCTTCTTGTTGTCCAATGGAAAGAAAAACTAAGTAGAAAAACCCCTTTAATGTCTAAAAGTGACCAATGTAAACCCTTAATATCAGTAATGTTATTATAAAGCTGAGGACAAGAATTCTGTTCATCAAAATTACACAAAGTTAAAAACAGCAGACCAGCATTGTCACAATGACTGATACACAGTTATCTCTGTTAGTGGGAGATAAGGAAAGTTTTTAATCATAGTTGTTTTTTTCCTCCTCTAAGTGGGCCTTGACTTTATTTCCCTGAGCCCTCCCGGGACAGTTTAAGGTGATCTAAAAATGCCAAGTTTTGTCCAGTTTTACTGTAAAATCTGGGATCTTCAACACTTGAAAAGCTGACATAGCCCTGTGTGTGGAAGTAGAGGCTCAGCTGCATTTCAGCAGTTTTGGCCCAAATAATCCTTGTGTCTTAGCTGGAGTATTTGCTTTCATGTCAAGAACCATGCTGCCGCCACTCAAACCTTTCAGGGTTTTGTTTTTTTGAGCTGAGAGACTTTTATGCATTTTGCTCTTACTGGAATAGTTTAGTTTCTGAGTTCTGCATATGTGCATTTGTAAAGAAATCAAATATTACAGCTGGAAACTGTGAGATCAGCCTTGTCACTGCTCTGGCCTCCCATTTACCGTGAAAACAAACACAGTTCTCTTCTCATGTCTGCCAGCAGGAAGGGGGTGGGGAGGCAGGCAGAAAGGCAGAGGAAAGTTTTTCTTCAAAAAGGAAGAAGGTCAACTATTTTGGGAAGCTAAAAGCTCTCAGCAATTAGAAGAATTCTTTTCTCTGCACTGTGATTAGAGAAGTCTGCAGGCAAGCAGTAATTGCTGCAAACAGTAGAGCCTTGCAGATGGACGAGAGGTAAATGCATCCCTTTGCCTTTGCAGAAACATGTCTTTGCAGAGGATGAAGTGGATAATGCACATTTTGCTGTGCCAACAGTTAAATTATAACACAGAGTCTATAAATCTCTGTGCTGGCTAAATCAGTTCTTCAGGTACAGTCAGTCAGCTGATGTGCTCAAGGCAAGAACTGCGTGGCTGATTTCTACCCCCTGCTTCTGACGTCTCTGTGGGACTCACTGTGTTTCTTAAGGCTGTATCCACCTAAGACAGCGAAAGAAACAGACCTTGGATAAATTCTTACCCGCAAGACGCAAAACAATGAAAAATTTTAATTCAAAACTTAAAAACCCCAAATTCTTAAGCTAAGATGTGCTGTGATTTCCTGAAGAAACTGCAGAATAACTTTTTAATGTGGCTTTGTTTTGGAGCCCTTGGGCTAGTCCCACATCTTACCATGAATTCAGTGTCTCTGCACTCTTCTGGCAAGCAGACCCTCAAAGGAGTCCATACAGAAAATTGCAGACATGTTCCTCATTACTCTCTTGAATGTGTTTGTGAGTGTCCTTAATTTCTTTAGGTTTCACCTCATTCCAATCAATAGTTAGAAAACCAGTACAGGGTAGAATCTAAAAAGCATATTTTTGAAATGACCTATTAAGTCATCTGGTCTTCTGTTCTGCTAGTTTTCATGCAATGAAAACTCCCTCATATTTTTAAGAAATTTTCCCAAAGCCTGATACTTTTTGTTCAATAACTTTTTTCTCTATAGAGTTATTACCTTTCTCTGCCTACAGCTGAAATTTGCTGCCTTCATTCTTGGTGTTTACATTGCAAATACTATCAGACTGCTGTTTACAGTCCTTTCTCTGAGAGCTCTTAGATGTGCTATAAATGTGTTTATACAGAAAATTAAAGTAGTAATCTATTACAAAGCATTGCTTGGCTCAGAAACTTCCCTAGTTTTCATCATATGGTTCTGGAAATCTGATGCTCAGCTGACTGTAGTGTTCCATGTAGGATCATATGGGAACTGTATTAATTGTTAGAATGCCCAGTCTGCACTCTCTCCAGATGCATATGTGCATTCAGCAGAGAGTTGTATTGATCTTTGCAGCTGTGTTGCAAGCTGTTGGTTATTGGCTGTCTGCAATCCCTCCTAGGTGTCCTTTGTTCTTCATTCCTTGAGTTTTTCATCTGATTTTGGACATACGTGAGGACATTCTTCCAGATGGAGTCAACCTTTGTGCAGTCTTCTAGTGGCTGTGCCTCCTTTTTTGCTCAGCAGTATCTGTGGAAAGCATGTTTCCACTTGCCCACATCCTTTAGGAAGAACTGTTACACAGAAAGAATTTGGCTCTCCTCTCCATACATTCAAAGAGGGTTTAGCAGAATACCTAGTAAAGAGATTCAGATCATGCTGCTCAAAGTACCTTTCCACTGCTTGCCAGAACTGGGTGCCTCAATGTAGGCACATCCCAGAGTCCTCAACACCAGAAGGGAGCTCATAGCCTTTGTCTTCACTGGAGCTCCTCCTGCAGCATTCATGATTTTCTCAACCACTGGATTAACTATTTCCTTTCTCCATCTTGAAGATAAAATAATTCCTACTCAGAATGTACTTTAATTGAGCTTTGTGATGTCCTCTCCATTTCCCTGCAATACCATGCCTGTTCACTGGCTTTACAGGCAGCTACTGCTCTATTTGGAGAGGAACACAGTGAGGAAGGGCCAGAAAGAATCCTGAGGGAAAGATCCTTTCCTAGCATTGGGTGTGCACAGCCTTCTCAGGCCAGATATGTAGCAGCCTTTTCTTCCCCACTTCCCATTGTTATAACCATCAGTTCTGTTTCAGACATGGTGTTAAGAGAAAGATTTCTTTCACTACTGACTTTGTTATAGTATTTCCAACCTTTTCAGACCAAGCTGAGATAATATTTGCAGCATCACTGTGTTAAAAGTTATTTTTATGCTTTATTGCTGTCATTAAATTTTTAAACATATATAGTACTTAAAATTTTATTTTATTTTTATTAAAAATTCACGTGTCTTCTGTAGCATTTTTTTGCCAATAGTAACATGGAATGGAAGGGGAAAAAGAATTTTTTGGGAGATCTGGTGTGTCTGTCTTCTGAGATGGCTGTTTTGTTTCTGTCTCCTTGATATCACATACCCTCATTGCAGAGAGTTAAAATACTTTGAATGCTAAGGGGATGGAAAGAGGAGGGGGAGATTTTGGCCAACAGTCCCAGACTTGCCTCAAGTCTTTCATCTGACAATGCTTGTGCCTCTCCTGTGCTAATCACAAGATCATTAGATTATCTAGGAAGACAATTAATGAAGCTGATACTAGCCACAAAATTTTCTGTCACATGTTGAGATTACTGTGAATTTGTCAGTTCCTGCATAATGAGTTTAAATTGCCAGTTCATTGGGATGCTTAATTATTCTGCTTTGAGATAATTCTCTTATTTTTTGGGTGTCTTTCTGGTGGAACTGGTACTTTCTGTATCTAGGAGTACTAGTGGAAACAGTACTGCACTGGAGTACTAGGAGTACTACTGGGAGGTCTTGGGGAAGATCTAGCCAAAGGTTTAAAAATGGCTATTACTATAACCCAAAACATTTATTCTTTCATTGCTCATCCTCTCCTCTCAGATGTCATTCTATGAATGCAGTATGACACATCAAAAAAACCCAATGAAGCTGTCCAACAAATATTTGTTCACAGTAGGTGCATGATTCATGAGGTGGTGTTCTGCCAGCATACAGACATGTTTTTTTGTCCTGTTTATTATTAACTACTTGGAATCTTATAAACGTCTCTAATATTGCACTTCTTCAGTGTTTATTTTGGAGAATACTGATTTTCCTTTATTTTAGATGCTATAAACAACGAAATGTCACGAATCATTATGCCATAGGGACTGGTATAGTTAATGTTTTTAATAGAAGTCACTGGCATCCATAAGTTTTTTTCTCACTAATGGGTGGAGATTTAGGGTGGATTTTCTTACCATGGCCTAGGAAGGTTCGTGGTGTAAGTCTAAGCCCAATCCTAAGTGGAGTTCCAATTAGTAAAGGTAAAATGCATTTCACCTACACTTAAAGGTCTAAATTTGACGTTAGATGCCCATGAGTGATTTTCTTTTTTAGCTTTTTTCATTAATAGAAAAAGCCTGTGTTCAGGGAGTGATTCATCTGAACTATGTAAACTACCTAAAATTAGGATGAGATAATTCATCTCTGGTAGCCCCTAATTTTTTTCTGATGAATAGGGTGCAGGAATCCTAGATGAGATTTAGAGGCTATATGCAGCTTTTTCAAAGGTAAAAGCAGATGGGATGAATCTTGCCAAAAAGAAAGACCGCTGTAGCATTCAAACAAATATCAACTCTACTAAAATACCTTCTACTACTCTGACATGGAGTGAGACTTAAAGACAAATGAACTGACATACCACTGACATGCTTTTTAGCACATATTTCTGAGGAATGTAGAAGGATTAAATTAAAGCTATGGCCCTGAATGAAAAAGAAGTCTTCTCGATTCAACAGAAGTACAAGCACAACTGTGCCTTATAACTCATTGACTAGTTGCACAAAATCACTGTGATTGATTTGGAATGTAAAATAATGTAGGGCCGCAAGTCTGGTGATAGTTCTTGTATTGCTACTTTCTGAATGTGCAGAAGCTGCAGTTTAGAAGAAATTTTAGGGAAAAACTTCTGTTTTCAAAAACAAGCCTGAAGCTTCACCAGGGAATGATTCTCTGTCCTGATGAAAATCATTGCAGTGAACCTTAATTGATGGTGCTGAGAAACTGAGTGGAGCAAATTTCTATTTTCACTACTTTCACTACAGTGATTTCCACCAGCCACCCAGCTTTCCGAAATCCATTCCCTTTTTCGTCTGTAGAGCAAATAGTCTGTGTTTTCTGAAATTGAAGTTAGACCTTAAGAACATGTTCTAGTCATGTTTTGATGATTAGGTACTGAAATATATTATCTTCCTTCAGTAACAATTTTACAAATGTCCAGGGTCCTGTCTCTCTATGACTGCTGCTGAAGTCAATGGTACCAGTCAGAAAGTGGTTTCTTGCAAAGGGTTTATTTCAGAATTTTCTTCACTCTGGTTTATAAGGTCCTAACTTGCTTTCTAACTCATGTGAACTTCCGAGCTGGTTAATTTCTGTTTTCCATAGAAGTATTTTAAATGAATAAATGGTTTCATTCTTTTCTCACTTCAGATCAATACTGACATGGTTTCTGTTTGGTAGTAGTGTCAATGCCACTAGGCCCAGGAATACCATAGGCCTTGTTCAAATTCAGACAAATTCAAGCATACCAGGCAAGATTTCAAGTATTAGCTAACATCATATTATAACTGTTGCAGCTAATCAACAATTTTTTCAAAATATACTCCAGAACTTGTATTTAGGACTTGAAAAATTTGTTGGTGTTTTAGATTGTATGTAGTAACTGTGTTTTTGTGTTTTCTTTTGCTTTGCAAAGACAACAAAATCCTTAGCAAATTGCATTTTTATGTAGATTCATAGGCAATTGGCACAATTTTGCAAAGCATGTACAACATAATGAGTCATTAAGATTTCAAAGTTTAATGCACTGGAGGGAGAAAAGAAACCAAATTATATAAGACTTTGGAGCAATAAATATTTTGCTTATGGTGTGACACTCAGTGACTGTAAGTTACAAATCAGGATTTCTATTCTTTGCTTATGCAGCTGCTGCTTTTACATGTTTCATTCACAATGTTTTTTCATGAAGCAGCAAGCTGGCACTTGCCATGCTTTCTGTTCATTTTTCTCAGAGCTCTATATTGGAACGACACAGCCCATGAACCGTATTTGAATCTGTGAGCTGTGTTTGATTTCTGTAGGCATAGGTCCAAAATCGGTATAGCTCTGTGGTGTTTTGATCTGAAAAAATGCAAAGCATTTTTGAAAGAGGTTGGTACCATTAGCCCTATTTTACAGATATAAAAACTGAAGCAGGTCTTGTATAGCCTTGTGACCTACAGTCAGTTAAACAGTATTGCCTGGTTTTCACTGGCAACTCATGAAACAGGACTCATGAGGTTTTTGAAGTGGTTGTGGGATTTGAGGTCTGAGTTACGATAGGCAGTTCTTGTGTTTTGTTTAATTTCTAAGGTATTTCTTATAACTGGATCTTAAACCTGTAGCACTTGACTGCTGTTGCTGATTGGCTTGGGAAGATGGTCAATGTTTCTGGGCCTCAAAGTGGTATAAATTATTGATGTTACCTTCACTGCAAGAATTAAGTAATATTTCGAGTTACTAAAGTGAAAAGAACTTTGATTATAATTTATCCATCCACGTTTAATATTAGTAAGTTTAAGTTCTTTTTATACTGAAAAAAAGGGTAATTTTCCTCCACATATATATCTTGAGACTTGTTAGACCACAAATAATTAGAGCAGAAGTACTTGTGATTTTTGGCTAACTGAGAATTGAAGATTGAATTTTTAAAAACAAACTGTGCCTAATAACTCTCATCCCTTATTCCTAGGATTCATCATTTCAACTTGAGGAAACTAGAATGGACAAATAAACAAAATCCCCAAAATTTAAGATAAAAACAATTGAAGAAAAAGTTCTTTGCAAATGTACGATAATTATTTGAAAACTAATTTTGTCTGATAGAATAATAGGACTTTCTGTTGCTGTTTTAAAAATAACTTTTATATTCTTCAATTTTAATTTCCTTTATTTCAACACACATGATGAGATGCACTGAGATTTACATGTGCATATTTTATCCGTCAATTTAATTGTGCTTTGAAGGTTTCTATCTATACATTTTTCCAGTACCTTACAAATCCTTACTTTAAATACATTTCGCCCAGATATCCATACTCCAAATGTCTGTGTTGAAGTCTGCTGAAAGAAATGGGAATCTTTTCAAGGACTGTGATGGATCAAACCTCCCAAAGATACTTTGGTGAAAATTTTGTATTTACTTAGACACAATGATATGAATAAATGTTCATTTTCTTAAAGAATGAGCTGTTTGTGAAGTGTATGAGCAACTACACTGGAAACAGAGTCATAAGGAAGCAGAGTTTGATAGGGTTTTGAGTTCAAGCCTCCATTTTGAGGAGATATTTGGTACAGGTATTTTACACTAATTCTGACTCTTATTGCAATTTTATTTATGTTTATTTCTTCTATTTAAATTTAACCAAGGAAGTAGATTTTTGTTATTTACCTGCTGAAATATATTGACTAATATTTATACATTCCTGTACTGACATAAAACCTCCAATGAATACAGATTGAAAGAGCTGTCCTGCATTATTTCCTCTTTATGCACTCTAATTTAGATCCCTTAATACTTACATGCTCTTATCCATCTGTCTGATTGATTTTAATGATATGAAAGTGACAGAGTGGCCGCAAATGAAATTCCTCACTCAGAAAGTCACCCAATAATTATTTCTGTGAAAAATTGGAAAATTTTCCTGAAAAGTGCCTCAAATGATTTCATCAGGACTAAATACATTTCTGGGAAAAATATTGCTCTGAAATGTAGGTCTTTATTCTCAAAATTAAGTCAGAAAAGCTATTCTATCAATACTCCATTTTGATGAATATATTTTGATTGCAAACCCAAACTTTGGACTTGCCAAAGAAATGAGGTTTTTCCAAATGATAAGAAAGGAAAAACAGCTTGTTTCAGAGGTAGAGGAGGGGCAAAACTATGTTTCCTCCTCTATTTTTCTTTTCCTCTAGCAAAAGCCAGTGAAGGAGCTTAGGGAAGGGAAGAGACTCCTTAAGAAATAAGCAGAGATTGTTGGGAGGGAGGGAGAAGAGATTGAGGGAAAGCACAAAATGCTGCCATTGGAGGGGGCCAAAACAGCTGAATCAGGGTGGTATAGACTTTTCATTATCAGAACCAATTGCTCCAGCAAGAACAGCATGGGACTTCATGAAATGTTTTTGAACTCAGATTCCTGATAGGAGCGCATTACATAACTTGTGCTTTGTGAGCGCTGGCAACTGGCAACCTACAGAAAGACACAGCCAGAAGCAATGTGCTCAGCTGCTTGCTTTTTTAAAAAAATCACCTATATCTGGGCCAAGAATTAAACAGACAAGCCTATCTTTACCCTTCTCCCTGCCCCCTTCATCAACAGAAGCCTGGTTTTCATCACAGATTAATAAACGAAACCTTCTATCATTTTACTGTGCTTCCCACAGCCTTTTGCTAGGAGTTAACAATGCTTCGAGTCAACATTGCCATAGTGCCTGAAATGTCTTTGTATGTTTGTTCACTTGAAAGAGTTGTGGCAATGGGATTAGAGAAAGGCTTTTAATCCATCAGTGTGTACAGCCTCAAGAACATTGGGATGGTTTTGATTGAGTTTGGTTTGACAAAAATCTGTTAGGGAACTGTCTTGCTTTTTAGTCTTTTATAATAACAATAATTTTTTTAAAAAGAGCCCATGTTATATATTCAACTGTCTCCCAAAGTGATTATTTGTATCATTTGCTGTTAAGGAAATATGTCTGAGTGCTGAGGAATTCTAATTAAAGAGGCTCAGCTGGAACAAATAGCTGTAGGATTTCACAATACTGTTCTGAAATTATTGGAAGGCCCAGAAGCCAGGAAAATTCTTGAATTTTGGGGTTTTACCATGGTGGACACGGCCACTAAATCTTATTTATTTGTTTTCAAATCAATGGGTTTGTAGACCATGTGATTTCACAATTGCTGCCAGTGGTTGTTCCTCTTTCTTACTTTCTCTTCCATCTGCCCTAAAAGAGATGCAATTTTAGCCAAGCAAGCAGAAACTCTTCCACATTTCTAAGAGAAGTGTTTATGGGACTAAACATGATAGAATTTCCTTGGGTTCAGATGGGTTATTTATGAGAAAAAATTTGGTTATTTTCCTTGGAGGTAGGGGCAATTCTGCTGAACCCTTGAGGGGAACCGCATTGTCGGTATTTACTGAATCTGTGAAAATTTAACAGTAAAATCACCTATTAATTTCTGCTGTAATATGTAATTTTCTGTGCAGTATGCTCATCAAAATCCAAGTTAAAACTTTTCCGTGTTGTGTAACTCTAATTCCCTGTTTATATGGTAAACACTTCTCTGTTTTGCTTTCCAAGGGCCATCATTCCCTGCCTGCCTAATCTGCTGTTGCTAACAAAAATGACAGTAGCAAACTGCGGAGGAACAACCTTCTCTGGCCCTTTGTTTTCACTCTGCCAGGTGAACACATGTTTTTTTTCCCCTTCGCCTTCCCTCTTTTCTCCTTTTCAGAGAAAGGAAACCATTTGTATGTTGCACTAAGGAAAAGTGATTGAAAAGTGGAAGCCCATACTTTTCTCTTCAGCAAGCGGAGATCTGTTTTCAGTCTGATGTTTGGTGAAAGGAAGCTTCAGAGCTGCAGGCCAGCTGCCAGGAATGTCTGATTTCCTTTCCACCCACTCCTACGTTCCTCCCTTTTGGCAGTGATTACTGATGACCACAGCTGTCATGCTAGGTCATGGTAAGCTGTCAAGCAAGGTAGTGCATGAGATATATGAGGCCCAGTCCTTGATCTGAAGAACAAGATCTTAAATTGAATCTGGTATCAGCCAGCATGTGAACATACCACAGCAAGAAGCGCTGGGCTGATGTCAACTTGTTGTTCCGGTTCCTTGAGGAGGTGGGCAAGCCATAGGTGCTTTTCTAACCTTTACACAGCTCGTGATATCCTGAAGCATTAGGAGGAGTTGTAATTTAGTCAGAACAGGCGACTGTCAGGAATGGGCAAGTCCTTCTAGCCAGCTGAAATGACAAACAGCACTTTGGGCTGCTCTCACCCAATAAGTATGTAATAATACAGGCCAAACTCCGTAATCAGTGATCAGAACAACAGCATTCAGGTGGTTGTGCTGCATGCAGCACTGTGTGGGTGACCAACTGTTGACATTATGGATGTGACTGAAAATCACCACAGGACTGCAGACTTCAGGAAATGATGGATACTTCTGTCAGGGACGTAACTTCTATAAATAGGACTTGCACTCTAGGTAAGGCAGTACTTTGTTAAGCTTCACATGTTCAGTGCCAAGTGCATAAATGTCTTCTGAAGAGGTAGTATTTTACTACATTTTATGCTGTTATGCTGGCTTCAGAACTCACTTCTTGCTGTAGCATCTGTTCATCTTCTAACAGCATATTAAATAATGTGACTAAAATCCATTAGGTGTTTGCTCTGTATGCCTTCCTCCAGAGGAGGAGGAATTTGTGATGAAGCGTTTGTTTTTAAAACATAAAAGGTTGCTTTCTGTTTCCCAGAGAAAAAAAGGTCAACACCAGAGGGACAGAAGGTCATAAACACTGTGATTGTCCATTGTTTTTGTGGGAGTTCATTGCTGCTTTAGGCTGGCACAGCCGAGGAACTTGCCTTCAAAATAGCCTCGGGATATGTGGATGTAGGTGATGCCGATTTCCTTTGGTTCTCATTTAAGATGACAGGGTCCGATACTTGTGGTCTTGCTCCAGTTGGAGGATGATCACCTTAGCAAGTTCCATGTGAACTTCATTTGGTATGATTTACTTCAGAACAGCAAACATAACTTCAGTATTTTTCTTTTTGTTCTCAAAAAACACCTATGGCCTTGTAACAAATCTTGCATAAAATTAAATTTGACTTTATTAAGCTATTACACAAGGTTGGTAGAAAATTCCAGGAACCCCCTGGACAAGAGCCAGTTTCTTTACTGATTTCTCCTAGCCAAACAAGGCAACTAATGACTACTTTCACAAGGCTGGGGAATCCACAGCTACAGCTAAGAGGGTAAAAAAAATGTCATAAATAAACAAGTCCATCCACAAACCCTTCCTGAGGAAACCAGCATGGGAAGCACAGACATTCAGAATGACAATCCAGCATGTTTTGCCAAAGAGACTTTCCAAAACAGCTGTAGAAATGGTTGCGGTTTCCTTGAACGTCCATTTTAATAGCATTATAGCCTCAACCGTTTATATGTTAATCTAATTGTTTTCTTGCTGTCAGCTGTATTTATTGCCATGGTATAAAGTTGTTACCCTTCATAAGTAACCCTTGAGAGGTAGTGACAGACTTCAACAAATGCTGCTGTCCATGCACACCCAGTTAGCTTGCAGCCTCTGTTCTTTCAGGTAGAGTCAGTTTTGAGGCTGTGACAGAAGCTGTTGTTCGGTGTCCCTGTGGGATACCTCATTTGTTCAGAAAGCTTTTCATAACTGTCCCATGTCTGGAGCACTCAGGAGTGAATATGCTTCCTCTCTTTGAATAATGGTTGAATTCCCCGTGGAAGAGGAGGTATTTAAATAACAGTGTTGCCATGTAGAGTATCTCACGATTTCAATCCTCAGAGTCCCTGAGCTATCTGAGCACATATTTATAATCAGCTTGGTGAATGCTCTCTCTGGCTATTTATCAGCTGTGAGCCTGTGTTTCCATTTCACAAGTGCAACTCTATAACTTAAGAATATGGTATGTCCTGTCATTAGCAGATTTTTTTTTATTTTTTTGTCTCCAAGAACAGAAAGTTCCCAGAATAGGACAAACTTTCTTTGTGCAATAAACGTACATATACTTTCCTCTCTTTGCTTAGCTGACTTGGACTGTGGGACATAGTTGCTGAGATGCAAAGGATTTCTGTGTCTGGCCCTCACTGCCATGTTTGAGGGTTTAGCTCTAAATATATTTGCAACTGGCAGGACCTGTGTCCATACTGTTGGACTCTCCTACACTCAAAAACCTCAAATTGACTTTTGGAAGCAGTCTCTGGCCTATACTAACTTCTGAGCTGTGACTAGGAATTATATGCAACCTGGCACTCCCAAAAGCTAGCTGTCCCACACTACAGCTGCTCCACCACTTTGATGGGAAAGACATTTGACACTGCTTAATCTACAAGGCTATGTACAGTTCTTAGCCATAAACAGGCTCATATGTACTGGGTAAAGGGAAGATTCAAGCCCCTTAAGTGAGACTCAGATGCATAAATTTCAGTTCAGGTTGAAAGTTTGCAAGACTATCTGTAAACCATCATCACAGCTTCTGAAAGCCCAGTGACACAATTTTGTAAATAATTTCTTTTTAAGTAGTATTTCAAGTACTTAAGTACTAAGAAGTAATACCATTTTGGCAAAACTGAATGTCCTGGCATGGTGAAAGCACTGTCAGAAGTCACAAAATGGGTTTCCCTGATTTGACATCTCCTGAAGAGTTGGGTTTGGTAGATCTGATCATGGTGACAGAGGTGATTTGAGCACAGAAATGTGCTTCCATTTTGGAGTGGTGCAACACTGAGCTGTGTGTCAGGGCTGCCACCCGAGTGTTCAGAGCTGCATCTTTCACCTCAGATAAGAACAAGTGAGGCTTACCTGGAAGTACTCTGGGGTTTTCTGCTGGGTGAGATATATATGGATTTGGGATCCTAAGGGTGCTGTGGATGTAAGGTTCTGATTGCCTGTTTCCATCAGAGGTCTTCTGTCCTCTGTACTATTGCTTAAGGTGAATGGTGATATTAACTCTGGTTTCTTGGAAGAAAGAAGGAACTTGATCTAGCCATCCTCACCAAAAGGGATGTGTGAAGGCCCTGAAGACAGAAAGGGTTAATGGATATTTCCTGTGATGAGCAGTGAGTTTAAAGAAGATCTGTGGAATAGAGAAATGATGATTTCGTGACACACTTCTCCATTTAGTGTTTCCTTCAGCAGCTTGACCATGTGAGGCAGCCCCTGGCTGCTTCGAATCCCATCTCCTTTGCACCTGTGTGATCACACAGGAGTTGCCACCTGGGCTGAGACTTGCCAGCCTGCTCTGGGAGCTGGGCCCCTGCAGCAGAAGTGAGCATAACATCACCATATGAGTCCCACTGAAATGCAGGCAGCATTGACCCAGGGAAATTGAAGGCAGGTGTCTGGTGTCCTCAGTAGTGCCTGGACCATGAGGCTGTATGCTCCAGGGTACAGCATGTGGCTGTAAATAAAAAGTGGTGCTTTGAAGTGATGATGTTTTTGTCTGTCTCAGTTGAACTTGTGCTAGCAAACAAGGAAGTTCCAGAAAAATGCTGCAGAGACTTTAATATTCTCCATCTATTGACCTTGCATGAGTATTACCTACCCCTTGCAGCAAGACTCTGCATTTTACTTGTTTGGTCAGCCAGCCTTCCCCTTATAACTGAGCAATATTTGCATCTCATATTTATTGCGGGGTAACCATCAAACAACAGCTTCAAGAGAGGCTTTGGACTAAGACTTCTCTACTGGCCAAAGCTTATATCCTGTTGTCACCAGTAACTCCACTGAATATCAGAGAATACTGAATACACACTTTTTGAAGTCTGTAAACTGACTTGTGTTAGATAATCAGAAATGAGAATCAATATTCAGTTTCGAAAGTTTAGATTTACAGTTTTAAAACAAATCTTCCCACTTCCAGAAAAATATTTTACAGGGGAGTCTTAATTAAAAACTGTGTTTAAGAACAACAGAAACTGTTGTGAAATGTGGATTGACTCGGAATTTTTAAGGACATGATAAAGGGTTAAAGAAAAAAACCAACTGTTAAAAGTGCCTAAAATTCTACTTGCTTGCTATCGAAATAGGAATTCAACTGAAGTTAAATGGATGTAAATTTCTGTTCAGGCCTACTGCAGCTGATTCACATTCTATGCTACCTGGGATAGGACATGAACCAGATTTAAGAGAAAATAATTTAGCACTTTGTGAAGAAAAGAATTCCACTAGGGTCAAGGACTGAATTAGAAATGACTGGATTTCTCAGGAAGGAGTCATCAGTCATGAAGTTTTATTTTTTGTGAGTGCCATCAAGAGACCAGGCAGATCTAATCTGTGAGGAGCACTGCTGACTCAGGCTGCTGCGGGAAGGTGTCGAAGGACAGCCAGGGAAATCTCTGACCTTCACTTTGCTGCTGAAGGTCACTTGGGGTTTTCCTGCCTGGAAAAATGGCACTGGGTTGGGGTAGCTGGGGAGGAAACAGAAACCAGAACCATTGACCTCAATCTAAAAACAATACAGATAAAGACAATAAACTCCAGAAGGAAAAACACAGGAGCGATATACCTAGGAGGAAGTGAGAATATTAAATTCTTTCAAGTAACTTCAGGAGGTGTAATAGAGGAAATCTATTGAAAACACACAGAGAAGACATCTGTCTCTAGCCAGGGGTTCCTATGACACACAGAAGTGATAGATATCTACTATATAACTAATATTTTACAACTGATTAAACCTGCGAATACTGTGGGATTATTGCAGAGTGAGAGACCTTTGTGCAGTCACTCCTCTTTTTAAAAACATGGGAAGGCCGTATTTTAACAGTGGGCAAGTTACAAATAGTAACTTACAGAATCACACACTGAACAGAAATTCTGTGATTTTTTTCCCATTACAGCTTTATATTACGTTGACTCTGGTTTCCATGCACCAGAAGCATGTATCATATCCTTATAATATCTTTAGGTTCTTAGGCACAGAGATCAGTTAACATATGTCAAGGGTAATTCTTACACTCCAACTGCACCTGTCTGGCTGACAGCACCTACACGTGTGGAGAGAACAGAGCACCAGAATTTAGGAATTGTGTCGTGTCAGATAATGAAGATAAAATAATGGAAAGTATAAATCTAGACTAAATTTTCATACATTTTGAACATGAAAAAAATAGAATTTCTGTCTTTTATGAGGTACATGTTCACTAAGAAGGAAGCTAGAAAACCATCTTTAGAGTAATTCCTTCGATGACAGAGAGACAAAAGGAACTAGCTTGTTCCCCCCAACTCCACAAGCTAAACCGTAACAACGCAATTCTATAATCAAAGTAAAAATAACTTTTACTCCTTTGTCTTAGTTGATGTCATATTGCCAGGTAGTTGCAATCCTTTTTGTTTGTGTGCCTAGGACATTGTGCTCATGCTCAGTGTTGTGAAAGAAAATCCAGTAAAAAATATATTTTGCAACTTTGAAAGTAGTTCCTATTTAAGAAAAATAATGAATTTTTTCAAATCAACCATTATGACTAAGTGGGCCCAAGTACAAGACAAACTGAGTAAAATGTTATGGTTGTAAACTACTTAATTTTTTTCCCAAAGTACCTCAAGAAAAAGTTTCCTCAGAATCTACCATGTAGCATATGAGTAAAGGAAAAACTTAGCTACGACTTACTATGAGTGTGTCTCATCATACCATATTTGGCACATCATTTCTTTATTCCCTATATATTATAAAGTGACTGAACACGTGGAAATATACCTTACTATATCAGTATTTACTTGATGTTAACTGTGTTGAACAATGGCTTGGTAAAAGAATCACTGCTAGGTTTAATGCCCTGTTGGCTAACCAAGAATGGAAATGGAGTTTAACATTTTGTTTATTGCTTGTTCATTGTATATCAAGGCTGCGTGATGTGTTTGGACAGCCCAGTTCTCATTCCCATAATTAAAAGAATTCCTGAGTGCAGGAATACTTCTGGGAAAGCAGCAGAATTAGATCAGTAGAGAAGATTTAATTTATGTGAGCTATTGTCTCTCTTATATTGGATGTCTCCAATCTTCTTAATTTAGGAAGATCAGGATATCAAATGCATAGGGATCTTGTAACAAGTGCTTTAGATTCAGGTGCACTGTGGATTTAATTTCTCTAAGTAGTTTGCTGTCCTTCTGATATCTTTAGGGTTGAGTTAGTCTATTTGTAGGGTCTAGTAAGTGGTTAAACCTAACTTTCTGAAAATGTGCAGGTCACAAGTGATAGTATGACCAATTGAAAAGTCTTTGGAAGGTTCTCTTCATTAGAGAACATAAAGTTATTTTTCACCTCTGAGTTATCTTCACTCTAGGTCTTCATTTACTCAGCACCAGCTGGTAGGAATATTTCTGTAATTGCAGAGTGACATAATGAATAGGGCTGAGAAATTTCTAAAGCTGTTCCTGTTCTGTTTCAGATGGGGACTCTGGCAGCATTTGCTGTATAAGGGAGTCTTCATCAGCTAATGGCAGACTTAGCTGTAGCAGCATGGCAGGCCTGTGGTTATATATTGAGGCCGGAGAACCTTTGGAAAAAGCATGCTCCAGTAGGCCATGTTCCCTACAGTAGGATCTGGGATGATATGGAGAGAATGTTTGGTGGCTTAAGAAATGCACAAATGGATATATGGAAGGAAACTTTTTACGCAGACAGTTGGTATCTACTTCCAGTAAGAAATGAGAAAGTAAGGGCACATGCCAAGCCTCCTGGCAGTCTTTTGTGCGTGCCTTTCATGCTGTGCAGGTAGAAATATAGAACCTTAATATGTAGTTTGTATGTTTTCAACCTACTCTGTATTTCACATGGTGAATCAAGAATTGTGTCACAGGCGAATTCTGGAGAAGATAAAAACAAGACAAGCAAACCCTAGAGGTGAACCAGGTAGAGGATTTTATATTGTGGGGCAGAGAAGCTACTGCAGACACATAGCTGGAGCTGTGGGTTGGGTACTGTGTACATGACCAGCACTTTCATTGTTTTTTTATTTAAAACCACTGGAAGTGCTGAACAAACTGTGTAGAGTACATTGAGCAAACTGTGTAGAGTACATTCAGCTTTATTTTTGATTGTTGTAACTTTTTTCTTTAGATAATCTAAAATTAAATACTCTGTGGATTCAGTGACAAAATCTCAAATAGCTGTGTATGTAAAAGAAACTTCCTTGTAAACTGAGCATCCCACTGCCACAGAGCATCACTGGCACTTGCAGAGGGATGTTTGGTCTGCTGACAGACTGGAGCAGGACAGGGAGTACATGGGGACTTGGAATACATCTCAAGAGTAAAGGCTTATAAAGACTTGCAATAAATAATAAATGCCCAAGGTAATATTCTTTCTAATGAACATTTTAATGGTTTCTTTTCCCCAGTAGGGGACTTTCAGACTTCTTAATAGAGGCACAGAATGAACCCTTTGTGCGGCGGCTGTCTCTCTCCATCACTTTTTGTTTTCTTCCCGCCTGTCCCTTACTGCTGGCTGCCCCTGCTTCGCTCTGCCTCCAGCTGTGAGGGCAAAGTTTACAGTGTCTTCAAAACCTGCTCTTTGTTTTCTTTGGTTGGGGTAAAACTTGATGAGAGACAAAGCATAGTGCCTCCCCTGCCCACTGGAATGCTCTGGGCAGCATTCCTGTGTCTCAGCCCTGCTCCCTACACCAAGCATGAACTGGGAACAGAAGAGCCCAGCCTGTGTCTGCAGTAAGACACCATCACAGGCTGCCCTGGTGACATGGTGAAATTAGCTGGCTAAGCTTTTACACTGTCAACCGAGGCAAACTTCAGACATTTTCATGTGGAAGCAATGTATCTCCAGTGCACCCACGCTCTCTGCATAGCTCATCTTTTTTTTCAGATTCTTCGCTATGTTCAGGATTCTTTCTTTTTTTCCCCCCCCAATTTTTCTAAAGTTTTTATAGGCACCCTTCATGATGGAAAACAACTTCATGTTCTGCCCTAGTGATTTACCAAATTCCATAATAAGAGCAAATATGAATATTAGTTTCCTATCAAAGTATTTTGTGTCAAAATTCAGTCCTGCTGTGAGATTATGCCTAGCCACCTTTAAATACTTAAGAACTGTATTTTTAACTGGAGTTAGAATATTTCCTAAAGGAACCTACAGTCTGGGATGGAGTCCAGATGTACATTTGAGATGGCTAAAATGGAAAGTCCTGATTTTTTATTAGGCATGCCATTCAGAGCGCAAAATGAAGTGCGAGCAAAGAGAGCATGTTGCCATGGCAACAGCAAGTAAAATTTAATGCAACAGGTTTTGATTCTGACTTGCAAAAGGAACTGTTTGTCCTGAGAGACAGCTTGTAGCCCATAAAAATTTTAGAAGACAGTAACTCATCTTCACTAAAGGCCAGAAACTGGAGAGCTGGGTACCTCAGAGTTTTTTAGCCAACAAAAGAATCTAAATATTCTAATGGTTGCTGTTCTGACATAGATGTGCAAAAAGGAATTGCTTCAATAATGTGTCTATTGCTCACGTGATAACCACCTGCAGGCAGCCTCTTAAGTGTAGAGTCTCTCTGTTATTTTTAATAGGGTACATAGTATTTGTAAAACTGTAAAACATAATGAGACTAAATGTTTTGTAGAAAAATATGTAAAGTGTCAATTACCACGATTAAAATTTTGGTTTTGGAAATTCCCATCTCCCAAATCTTTAATGAATCCACAATTATGGATACATGTTACAGCTATTTAACCGAAAAGACTGAGAAAAGCAGCAAGTTTGGGAAAGCAAGCTGTTTTCTAGATAGTTTATTAAGGCTGGAACTAATGGCAGATAGCTTAAACTGCACAACTGATGCCAGGTATTTGATTCTGAAGGATGTGCTCATTTTCCTTTCAAGATTAGCTGCCCTGGATTCCTGAGAGCAGAGCTGGCTGCACAAATCACCTTCAAAATGTTTGACTGTCTAATTCCATCTGCAGCCACCTCATCTGTCTCCATGGGAAGAAGCAAATTTACAGGAGCAAAAAGAGGAATTAGTTACTTTCCAGTGTTTTGATTCACAGGAAGAAAGAAGCTACTCAAATCTTAAGAGTAACTTAGGTCCTCCAGGGTTTGCACCCTCTGGACTAAAGATGCTTGTCGAAGTTCAGCTAAGCATAAGGGATAATCTTCCAAAATGAGGAAAAGATTCTAGACATGACTCAGAGACTCACCTTGGAGAGGACTTGGGTCACCCTACTGCAAGGCAGGCGAGTGGAGAGTAGGCATCTGTGTGCCCTTTCTGACCTCAGGATCGTTGTATTGTTTCCACCTCACTGTTCACAGGTGTCTTCACAGAAAAGTGGGCAAAGGCATTTGTGCTTGCACACCACATATGGACTGCAGGCAAAAAAATCTTCCACTGCCCCTGTGAAGTAAAGCTTCTCTAGTCTTCTGACACCACACCATGCCCTCACTATAGACAGATTTGAGCAGCTCGAGGCAGAGCCAAAGCGTAGCAGCCTCCTTGTTGCACTGTGACTCATTGTTGGTCAAGACTTGTGTGACCTCTTCACAGCATGAATCCTTTCTATGATGGACAAACATAATTATAAACCACACAAGACTTGAGTTTAGTGCATTTCTGACGCTGTGACCGCTGGCTGTATTTGGAATCTGCATCCTAGTTAATATAGGCCTATCCTGACCTACATTAACAGTCCCTTGGTCTATATATTTAATACTTTATTTCACTTTAGAAGAAAGATGCTTAGAATTCTCCAGTGTGGCTGAAAGCTTTTGGTAGAAGTACGCTTAAAATACATGCTATTTTTTTCATATTCTATTGAGAGAAGAAACAACATGAGGGGGGCTGCAAGCAGTGACTTTCAGTGTCTTTTCATGCAGCATGTGTCATGACCTGAAGTCCTTTCTAACCCCCTTTTATGTGAGTCTTCCTTTTCTGGTCTTGGTGAACCTTTGTATTTCCAGCTATTGGTAAGGATTTCTTTCCCAGAAGTATGCACATGTGAAATTTTGCTGTTTAATAACATTGCCTAGATCATTTCCCATTGCCTGCTAAAATCAATGGAAAGCCAGTCTCTTGGAAAATTTTTTGCAGTTCTGATATTTTTCTGAGAGGTATATCTTTTCTTGTTGCAAGTATTTGGAATATAGCAGGAACCATTGATACCTACACTGGAATAAATTTCATCAGTCCCATGTACTATAAATTGCTGCCCACTTGAAATTCATCAGGTAGACAGTGCCCCTGGCTTCATCACAGTGGGATGCACCCCAGGAATGCAGTGGCTTAACAATGCATGATAAAAATTCTAAAAAGACAGTATTCTTTCCTTCTATTTAAAGTATACCATGCAGCACTTCCTTTGGAGGAACAGAGAAGTAATTATCATCATACCACCATTTCCTCAGTGACTAGATTAACAACAGGTTATGGGGGTCCAGAGATGGGGAATTTAGCCTTGTTACCATTTATAGGTTCTCTCTGCATCCTATAATACGCTTTCCCATTAGCTAAAAGTGCCATTTCAGGAAATTGCCTTAAGGCTTGGTTTAATTTGGGGTGGGGGTGAAGGAGAAAAGCAGTTGCCCTGTTCCACTGTAGTTCTAGACAGTTAGAAAGAAGCAGGTATGCAATTTTTTATGGGTTAATCCTTTTCCATTTATTATTCAGTAGGATGTCATCTTCAAGAAGTTCACACAGATCATTGCATCTTAATCTCTTACAGGTAGACAGTAATAGGGCAAAAAGAGGGAAGGGAGGGTAATAAATGATCTCATTACAATTTTCTAGTTTTGCTAGTTGCTAAATTTTATTAGACAAAGACTGGAATATTAGCTGTATTAATATTGATTAATCATAGCTACATAGAAAGGTATTTGTCTCTAATCCCCATGACTGGTAATTATTTTCTCTAATCCTCAGGACTGGTAATTGTACTGAGATTCTTTTCCTTTTGTGCTGTCTCTGCTCCTGACAGGACAACTCATCCTGGTCTTGAATAGAGCAACTGACAGTCCTGTTGGCCATGTGTAACATGAATATTTCTTAAAGACCTCAGTAGTTTTGATTTGTGGTTTGAGATGTTTCTGTCTCCCTGTCCATATTTACTGAATTTTGAAATTCATACATGTTCAACGAAAGTCCTGCAGATGAATATGCTGGTGTCAATTCCAGTCTCAAGTACAATTACTCTTTTGTCTTTTTTTTTCTTTTTTTTTTTTTCCCCATGTTACTGCAAATTCATTATGAATATGTTATACTTTTAAAAAAGGTATTTTTAATCCTGAATGAATGAGATTATTGGGTGAGAGAAATCTAGCAACTGAAACTCTGGATAAATTTGCAAGCAGAGAACCCCATAATTATCTAATTCCTTGCGGAGTTTTCATAAAGTGGCACCAGAAGTGAATGGCCAGAAAGGGCCTCATGCACTGTGTATGAAAGCCAATTTTTTTTTTTACTTGAGCTATTTAATATAAGTCTGGAATAACTCAATTTTAAATTATATTACTCAAAAGAAAATCTTTCCCTAAAAAACTTGTGAAATTCTATTTCCCAATTGTTTTTAAGCATAATTTCAAATGTGAAGATGCTTTTCCAGTAACGTTTTGCACAAAATCATCTGTGAACAGAAAACTTCAGTAATATTCTTGAGCAAACACAATAGATCCTGTAAATACTGATCTACAAATTGATTTATATTCTCATGTGGCTCTTTAAAACAATTAATTTTTATGGGTATTTTTCCCCTTCTATTAATGCAGAAGCCCCCCACACCTAGACATAGAATGACTACAGTAACCATTGTTAGGATTAGTGAGGATTTTGTTTTAATGTGTAGAGTTGAAGCAAGAGTTGTTTATGTACATTGCGCATTCGTAATTTTTTTTCATAAAATCTAATAATTCAACCTCTTTATTTTCAAGGGTAATTCTATCAGATTCTTACATCTGAATGCCTCCAGGTCTTCCACATGACTTGTCATCAGATAAAAAGTAGATCATCTATTTTACTAGTAAATCTGATCAGGGATGTTGTGCCACTTCATTTTTAACTCAATTTTAATTTGACAGATGTGTATTTAGATAGGCTATATCATCTGACCGATGCACAAGACTTATTCCTCCAAAGAAACCATGTGTCTTCTGCCCCTTTTCCATCTCATTTATGCATATGTACGGATAGGGCTGGCTATTCAAAAGATATTAATATGAAAATGATGACAATTTATTTTATAATCAGAACAGGGCATGACTGGAGCAAATCAAGTATGATCCAAAGACTGTGTGCCAGACCTCCTTGTCAAGAGCAGGTGGCTGAAGAGTCAACAATATGACATAAGTGCTTTGAGTGTGATCCGAATGAGCATAACTGATTCACTACCACATGGTATCCATATACTTTGTAGGGGCCTTTATTCCACATTGAGGCATTGAGACATAAATCAGCACATGGGGATGTTTCTACTATGCTGATCAATGAGATACATCATTTATATGAGATGCATAGTTCTATGCCTACTCAAGACCACTCACAGATGCTGCCCCCATAATAGTGAATATTTGAAGAATATGTTTTGCTCACAAGGAATTCAAAAGTCCTTTTGATTTTTGCATACAATTAATTTGCATGATATTCCATGTCAATATTTGATTGTCAGCTCATAGTCAGTGAGAAAAACACCAAAATCCCTCTGAAAAAATTCAAAGTGTTCTAAACATTCTTAAGCAAATACAACACAGCATGGACAGGGGCAATATCTAACAGTTTGTTAAATTATGACAAACTGACTTCCTGCTCTGATGAGGTAACAGGTCCACAGGTACACAGGAAAGACTAAGACCCCAGCTCATATGTTACTTAAGTTTTGGGACTCTTTTGAATGATTCTCTCATTGGAAAGCTAAGGATATGAAGCCTTGCGAGCAAACACAAAGCTGAATTAAAAGAGAAACTAGATAATAATGACCTGATTATATTGTTTAATTGAAATATAATGAGGAGTTTCTATAGGGATTTGCTCTCAATTAAATATTGTTAAATATTCTCATGAATTATCTGAATAAAGGAATAATATTCTATGCAGTAAATTTGCATATGACAGGAGATGGGGGTGGTTCTGAACATGTGGAAAGCAGAATTAGAATCCCAAAAGATTTTGACAAATTGGAGACATCATCTGAAAAAAATAGGATTAAGTTCAATAGGGACAAATGCAAAGTGTTAGGCAGAAATAATTTGCACAGATACAGGATGGGGTAACACAATAGACAGCAGTTCTCTGGAAAAGATCTGGGAATGTGAATCAAATTAAACATGAGTTGATGAATTATTAAAAAGCTAAGTGACCAGCTAGTATGTATATGAAAACCAGAATGCAGCCTGCAGAAGTAATCTAGGAATTTATACTGGTAAGGACTCACTTTGGAGCACTTTAGCCAAGGAGAACTTGAAAAATTGAAGTTATTAAGCACTCAAAAAAGACGATGGAAGGGTCAGGGAAATAATTAAGATGTAAAAGAACCACACTGTTGTAAAGGGGAAAGGAGTAATATGTCCTTTTTGTTCACGGCAGACATAATAAGAAAGAACAAACTAAATTACACCAGGGGAGAGTCAGAATAGTTATTAGGAAACCTTTGTAAACAGAAACATAGCCAAGCCTGGAGAGGTGATGAAGTCACAGTCATTGAGAACATACAAGTGTAACAAGTGACACAAAGATTGATTCTGCCTTGAGGACAAATATAATGACCTTTTAAAGTCCTTTCCATCTCAGATACTATAATTTTGTATCAAGACAGGAATAAGTTTTGCACCTTTGCTTATCTCAAATTGCACCTAGTTCCATGAAGAGATTTAGTGTATCACAGGAAAATTCCTGGTCAATGGGAGCAGTACTTACTGCTGTACAAGGAATCTGTTTGGTGAAGTTATTGGTTAGCATTCACGCTGTGTGAATTTTGTTAAACTTATATTGACTTATACCAGGAAGTATTTTAAGATAATTATTTTGAGTTAGTATGAGTACAATAAAATAAATTGTAGCTTCTGAAGTGATTTAATCTACTCAGGGAATAAGGGGGAGTATTCAGTAAAGTTAGTTCCTACTCAATTGCCCATGGAAAGTTTTTGGAAAAGAAAGATGACGGAACCATGCCACCTTTATATATGCTCCTGCTGTTTGGCCTGCAGCTCTTTAGCTCGTGGCTGGAAGAGACCCACAGGGAGCACTGTGTTCTGTGCACTGCTGTGTGCCATGTCCATGACCTGAACTTCAGCACTGCTCCCTGCAGAATGGGAGACGTGAGCTGTATAAAGCCAGCACGCTGCCTTCTTGTCACCTGGGCTTTCTCTTTCACCTGGGCAAAAGGTTATTCCTTTTGTGCAATGCAAATGGGGTGATCAAGGAATGAACTGTATCATTTTGTTTCCTGTATCTATCCAGAGCTCTCTCTCTTGATGGGGACTTGATGTTCTGAAGTATTACTTGAACACTGCTCTCAGTCTGTTGTTTGTTTAGGTTGGTGATTAAATGCTTAAAGGGTGTAGTGGTGGAGAAATATTTGCACTATCCAAAAAAAATATTGGTTTCTGAATATTTAGGGAAGCTTGTGAAATTCTTCATACCTTTCTGCTCCTTGAAGTCTGTGGTAACTCTTTTGTGTGCTACTTCCTTCCAGCTTTATGTACCACATGGTACCAAATATCTGTAGCAGAGATTGGGAAACCTCTGTTTAGCAGGTCTGGTTTATGGTTATGCTATAAATAGAGGTGAAACATGTAACTCATTTCAAGAACATTTTCTTCACTGAGATCACAGGATCATTTAAAGCTGTCCAAACACTTAGGCTGAGTGTCCAGTTAGTCTGGATTTTTTTTTTTTTCAGGAAATTTGGAAGTGGGACAGCTTACTCACTGTAGATGATTCATATCTTTATATCCTAGTTTGAAGTGGTTCACCACACCGTGGCCACAACTTCAAAAGTGTCAGATGATCATCAGACAACACTCCTGCCTGTAAGACTGATTGATTTTCCCAGCTTTCTAGAGTTTTCATAACTTACTAACCTCTGCCCCTAAACCCAAACAATTTAGGTTCAAGAACAAGCATTAGGAAACTGTTTATGAAATAGTGAATATACTGAATTCCCCAACAGAGAAAGCTCTTAAAACCAGAGCTCTGGGGACTCAAGTGCAGAGATACTGCCCTTCCCATGGATTCTTAAAGCACTTTTCCATGTTCCTTTACAAAGGTTTTATCTTTTCCAGTTTTAAATCTTTTTGTCTAGACAGCAGTAAGTAACTTGCATACCTTTCTGTCAAGAATGGTATGGTTAAGTCTTTCAGATAAATATAGCGGGATATTTAAATACAAAAATAAATGTCTAAAGCTCTACTTATTAGTAGCATCTGTCTCGCACTTGATGTGTACTTCTCAGAAATATTCTAATACCTACAGAGGCTATATTTAAGCAACCTTGCTTCTGCTTTGGTGATCACATGTCATGCGCTGCCTATATTGTTGATTTTGTTGCTAAGACCCGCTGTGAGTTCTAGTTTCCAGTGTTTCAGGTTACATGTTTAAACCTGGCCTTCCAACTGTTTCATGCTATCCTGTGTGTCCCCGTCTACTAAAGCTGATACTCTGGAGGCCCTCTCTTTCCACACTGGTCCACATTGGCATGAAAAATTGAGTGGAAAGAGGAGTTAGGATTACAGATTTTTTTTGTTTATGGTAGTTGTTAAATTTCCATTTTGGAAATGTCACTAAGAGGAAGATTTAGGAAGCACATATTGGGGGTATGTGGTCAGCAGATAGGCCTCTGTCACCTTCTCCCTTCCCGGAGCATTTCAGCCATTAGGGAAAAAGCCCAGAAAATATGAGGAACCTGGCAGACATCAAAGCTGAGAAACCAAAGAGGACTAGAGAGAAAAATTTTTACTTTAAAACTCTCCCATAAGCCTTTGATTCGACACCTTTCATTAGGACAGATAAGGAAAAAAATTGATTTTTATGGACACTTATTTGGAGGATTATATTTAAGCTCCCTTGTGCTGCTGGAAGTGAGCTCCCTGTACACCTGTGAGGTTTTAAGTAACTTACATTGTAAAGTGTCAGTGGGACTTGGGCTATCCCAGTTAAGTTCTGTGCATGACTTATCAGTCAGCGTGACAGGGCTTCACTTCTGCAAGTAGAAACACATCATGCACTGTGTTGTGTAAATAATTATTCCAGGCCAAAAAACTGTATGTTACTCTATCAGGCTCAAGTCCATTCCTCTGACTCTCTCCAAATATTTTTTACATGGCTATGGTAGTTTGTGTTTCTTCAGTGAAATAACTCTAGACTTTGTATAAATGTTTAATGCACAGTAAATTTTTTTGGCAACATGTTAATACTCCTTTGATTAGAACAGCCACTGTTGTTTGTTTTTATATTTAGAGCAAAGAAATGCAAACATCCTTACCATCAAGAGTAGGTGGGGTAGCACTGAAGGTAGGTTGTTTTGAATCTCTGTACTGCCTGTATTCTAAACTTGTGTGTGCCTGTTTTGTCCTCTGATCCAGCTGAAGCTGCTGTTTTTCAGGATGCAATAAAAACTGTTTTCTGAACACTTTTTTTGAGGGCATAAAGGGCAGAGGAGAGAAAAAAATCCAAGCTGAACAAATTCATACACTGAGGCTGACTTTACCTTAGAAGAGTTGCTTGGATTTTCATACCCCTGCACGGGTTCATTGATCTACATGCCAAAAAGAGCTGGTTGGTTTTGATTTACAGATTCTACATTGTTTAGGAGATTATAGTCTAATTCTCCTTCTGCTGTGACTAGTCAGGGCATGAACTGCAGTCATAATGATAGGCACTGTGTTTCTGGATTTTAGCATGCCAGGCAAGGAAGTCACTTCAAAGTAAAGCTGAAACATGTGAAGAAATTGTGGGGGAGAGAGCACTAGGAGGAGGAAATTAGGTTGACCCCGGCTTATTAAAGCCTAGTATACACTGATGAACTGTTGAATTTAGGCACCACTGCAAAGCATAATACAGGATGAAAATGATGTCTGCCTTTATTAATAGAGTTGGTATGAAATAGAAAATGGAAGAAAAATGTAATTTGGAAAAGGGATCCATTTTAACGGCAAAATACTTTGTTGTCAATGGTTGTTGGTATTATTTGCCTTGGAATTGTGTTCAGGGTTGGTTTTGAGACGAGAGCACAGGGAGGAGCCACACTGCACTTCTTGATCTGCATGTGTCTAATAAGAGTCCTTGTCTTCAGTGGTTCACAGCTCCCACAGGGGTGGGGTAAAGGGGCTTTCTGCTTACAGAGAGCATTGAGGGCAGGAGCTTAACTTCAGGACTTTGAAATATCCTTGAAATTGCTTGGTAAAATGTAGCTCATGGATGCGTAAAGCTCTTCTAGGCATTTTGGTTTAATTTAGATTTTTGTTTTTTAATTTCTCCTCTTCTAAGTCTGGCCTGAGATCTTAAAAGATACTACAGTTTAGAGCATCGTATTTTCACAACATTTGGCTCTTTCTAATCACTTAGCATATCTCAATATACTATTACAGCACAAATGAAGTACAAGAAACCCTTGACTGGATATTTCTTTGTAATAGACAACTTATTTGCTATATTTTGCCTCTTTGTAGCCAAAAATTGTTCTCTTTCCTTTGAAATTTTAAATGATTTCCTTAGTTATTTCTGGAACTGGGTTGTTGCTTGTCTAAGAGTAGTCTATTGTGTGCTCTAATGACAATGAGCAGATTAGGCTTGCTGGTACTTGCTTCTACCTCAAATAGATGAGTGTCATTGTGAGGGCTGAGTTTCTGACACAATATTTACAATTATAACCTCAAAAGTTGCTTTCTGTGCATTTGCTTGAATACTCAATTAGGATTCTTTGTTCTGGTTTCAGTCAGTAAATTTGCTCATTAGAGCGTTTTTATGTAACTGCTTTTTGATTGAGACATCTGTGGGAAAGTGACAGGGAAAGATTAAGAAGTTAAACCAAACATTAAACTTTAAAAAATTTCAATTTTTGAGGCATTAGAACTATCCTTGCTGTAAAATGTTTTAGATCCTAATTCAGCAGTTCATCTTCATTCTGGAAACACTTCAGTTTGGGGACTACAGAGATATTTTAATTTAGGTGTGTTCCTCTGCCCTGTAGAATCAGCTCAGTGTAATTTTGCTCACCTGGAGATCTCCTTCCTCTAATAGATGGAGGCCAAGTTTGTTTTATAACTTGAATATTAATGTGTTACCACATTTCTCAGAGGAAGTTTGATTTAATCTGAAAGCCTAAATGCTTCTAACTGGATATGCTCACATCCCAGCTGCACACATTCCTGGCAGTGAAGAGAATGTGATGAAGCGAAGATTTCTCAGACGTTTGCATTGTAGAGCCCCTTTCTTCTTCCTCTCCTTCTCTCCCCTACCCTTTTTTTTTGGATTCAGGGGTCAGAGAGGTTCAATTTGGGTATTGAATTACAATGCTGGCACTATTTTGGAAAAGAAAATGTTGACTGAAAACCTGAATCCTTTTCTTCTCCTGTTTGGCACAGTGTGTATCCCCACAAGTAAAAGTACATGGATGCAACTGCAGAGCCAAATTAAATGGTATCAAAAGCACGGTAGCTTTAAAATTGTAGATCTATGTAGCAGGCTGTTTAATCTTTCACCTGCTATATGTGATACAATAACATTGATATATGTTTGAGCAGCCATTTGGGATTTTATGTATCAGAGAGACTGTGTATTTTGAAATTTAATCCTCATGAAATATTTGACATCCTGAATGGGATAATTGACACAGGGACACTAATTAGGGAGTTGTAATTCAGAAGGTTCTGATCATGTACTTTATACTGACATGTATATTGTCCCCCTGGTAACTGTGTTAATGGTGCTTAGACGTGTGCATCAGGAAAAGAGAGCATACTCCTGGGAGCTCTGCAAATCAATCTCCTCTGTAATGCCATTTTATAATGCTCTAGAAGGAGCAGATTTACACATTTTTCCATTTATTAAGCTGATCGTATATAAAATATTCTGGCTTTGAAATAGTTTGACTCAGCTGGTGTTTTCATTCTCAAGAATCTGCAGTGAATATCTTACTCTGAAACTGAGCTTTTTGCCTAAACTGCTTTGCATTTCTTAGTGGTTGCTTGAAATCTTGGGTAAATCTATTCTATTCAGCTGAACTGAGTCCTGTTTACCTTATGCAGGAATTATTTCCTCAACTCCTGAAATGCAAAACCTGTGGCAAGAGAGAAGAGGCAGTCTTGTGATTGCACCTCTGACCTAGAGGACAAACTTTCTCCAAATATGATTTCATTCAGATAGTGAGAGCAAGAGCTGGATTAAGGAACGAAAAGATTGGCCTTAGGCAACCAGGTGAGCTCAGTTTTTTCTGTTTTCCCCCTGGCTTTGTGATCATACCATGCACATAATCAGACTGTTTGCCTTCCCCAAACAGAGCATTCCTTTATGGCATTTCAACAAATCCAAGAGCTCTTGAATTCATCTTAGCAGATTTTCAAACTTTCTGCATGATCATATGGCTTAAGTCCGGAAATACTTTTAAAGCACTCGTTTGCTATATGATAAGTGGATACAGAGACTTGCTAGTTAATACAACTTATGGTGCAGTATTCTACCATTGTGGAAAACAAAAAAGCAAAGAACAGGCTAAAATCCAGTTAAAATTGCTGGAGTCTGGCAAAACGTATTCACCAAATCTAAAACTGCCTGGGGAATATTGGTCTCACTCTTGAAAAATGTGTAGAGGGATTTTTAACTTTTTCAAATTTAAGAATTTTTTAGGTCTCCTGGTGTGCAGCTTATGCAGAAGCTGGCTCTTTCTGCAGTACAGCATGTCCTCTGATGCTCATGTTTGGACATTGCTTCAGCAATGAGTCAGAGTTCCAGCTATTGTTTCACTAACATCAGTTCCTGCTGTGCTGGGGGCTTCCCCTCTCATCTCTTTCCCAAATTATCAGCCAGACCCAACCCTCTTCTGTTCATAAAATCTGATGGGAGGCCCCAGATTGGGCTAGGGGGGCTACAAGGTACTACCCATGCAAGTCTAGCATTGCATCTACCCTGCAGAAGAGCTGCTGGTTATTCATTTTCCTGCCTGACCTGGGAAGCTGAGTGCTTTGAGGCAGCAATGAGAGAACAGTCATTACAATACAGCGCGGACAGCAGCACTCTGTCAAAGACGGCGCTTGGGTGGGAGGGCCTCCTGCAATGAGCGTTGTGCAGCTCTGTGTGGCTTCTCTGCAAAATACTCATGCTGTCATTTCAGGAGTTCACTTGGGGGAAAAAAAAGTGGCAGATAGGCTTAAAAATGTTAAGAATTAGCAACGTACAAAAATCCGAGCAAAGCACGGGGAAAACCTTCTGCTATTTCAAAAAGTACAGATAGAAAGAGAAGATGGTGTGTCTTGGAAACAAGAAACCAACCAGATTGTTCTATGGCAGCTCTAAATTCAGACTGGATGGGACTAGAAGGAGGCGAGGGTATCAACCTCTTATGTCCTGTAGCACAAGGTCAAGGAGAATGGAAAAATGAACATGTGATGTAGAGACTAGGCCAATGTTGTAAATGTGTCTGAGTCACCACAGCCACCTGGGCTGGGACCTGTCATTTGGTCAAATACTAAAGGTTCATAAAACAAGCCTTTCACAAAACTGAACTGTTTATGACAGATATCACCTGTGCAGCACAAATGCCACTGTGATAGGACTTGCTCTAGTGAACTTCTCTGATGCACTTCATCTCATCAAGGCTAATGAGAATAGCCATTACATGTGTTCAGAAGTGTCCTTGACTTATGGCAACGACCACATCTCATATGGTTTCAATCTTCCTTGCATATGGATATTTCCAGAAGATTTTTAAAGTTTTTTTTAAGCTTTTCATTTCTGTTTCTTGTGGAAATACAAAAAAAATTATGTGTAGTGTCTTTTCTCTTAATAATACTTAAATCACATCTTTTCCATATGTCCTTAACCTTGCACCTCAGCAGCAGATTAAAATTCAACACATCCACAATTTAATGCTGTCCTCAGAGATGGGCTAGGAGGTAGAATGAGCAGATGTCCTAGTCAGACTGAAAAGTTGCTTGGTATTTTGCTTCATTTGTGATGCTTCAGCATGAGACAGGCAGAGTTCCATTTTAAGTGCCTCTGCTAGCATTGTTGGTAAATTCTAACAGTAATAAATGTGATTATTCTTCTTGAGTCTTAAACTTTCCACAGGCTTTTTTTGATTTTGTGGTGCTTACAGCCCTAGGACCCTCAATATAAGAGAGAACAATGTTTTATTAAAACAAGCTGCTATATAAAATGTGTGCTTACTCAGCTGGAAGCTACTTGGCCATTTCTGCTGCTGCTCTCAAGTTCCAGAGCTGCAGATGGAGTTGGGTTAATATAACATAACTTTCCCAAGAGCTTTCAATAGGACTTGATATGTTTTCTGCTACATATCCTCATCTTCCAAATTAACCTGAAGACAAATGGGATCTATTTATTTGCTACTTCTCTGAGACAATATATTTGGCTGTCTTAGTAGAGTCTGCTTTGAATTTTGAATAAAACTGGCTCCCTAAGGAGCTGGTTAACTAAGACCAGAGAATACCCTATGTGCAAAAAAAATCCATGGCACACTTGAGAATGCATCTCGAAAGGGAAAAAAATCAGCAGAAAAAACCTGAAAAATCTTGTGAGAGATGGCATGCGTGCCTGATCTTTGGTTCAGTGTCTTCTCCCTGTTCTCTAGGCATGCAGCATTCAGTTACAAGTACAAAATCAGAGAATTCAATTGAAAAACAATAGCAGCAGTGAGGAAATCAATCCATGTACCTACACTCACTGAGTGGTTCCAGAAGATATGGCAAATTATATTGATGGAAAAGCTGATTCATACAATTCTCCCTAGCCCAAAAATTTGACAAACAAAACCACTCTAGTATATTTAGAATCTGTCCACTGACTAACCCAGGTGCTAACAGACAATACTCTTGACCATATTTTTATCAGGAAAGCAAAATCAAATATTTGAGAATAAAGCTATATGAAAAACAGCACAGTGGGGCAACAAATAGATCAGCCTTTAACAGAGAGGACTGACAACTCTTCATGACAAACAGGAACAGTAGTAGATGTGCAAATTATTGACCTGCTAGATCTGCTCTGTTTTTCAGGCTGTGATGCCAACGGTTCCAGTTGTTACTGACCAGGCATGCACCTGGAGATGTGTGTGCAGCATGACTCTCGTGACCTGTAGAAAAAGGGAGAACACTGCGAAAATGAGGTTGGGATGCAGCCCTAAGCACCAAAGTCAAAGCTCTTCCATGCTAAAAGTCGGATTCCTACTGCCTTTAATTTTTTTGTTTTGTTTTGTTAAATAGGTGTCTATATTTCTGATGACCCAGCTTTTTGGTAAGAGGGAAACTGCATTCACAGAGGGACATTGTGATTCAGAACTTTAAACAATGAAGTAGCACAGGAAGGTAACTTTTCTCAATGACTCCAGCTAGTATGAAACAGAATATATTGTTGGAATTACCACTTAGGACAAGCCAAAGCCACTGCAGAGATGTATAAAACTTACAGATGAAAATATACACTTACTGTAGACAGACCAGTTTGGTCATTCAACATTCCAAACTAAGTTTTTTCATTATAGCTAAAAACATCAGCGAGTGAGTCCCCAGTTCCCCACGGCTGGCTGTGTATCTGCCGAGTGTCTTTATGGCAGCTGCTGCAGGACCAATCAAGCAGATACTCCTCAGGGAGACCACAGCCTTCTCCCACCTGCTATTTACATCCCCACCCATTCAGCTCCAGGGTTAGGCAGGGGAAGGAAATGGTCTCACACTACATGTGCCTACGTGACACAGTATGGTGTGTTAGAAATAAATCAAGTGGTTTGCTGAGGATTGAAGTTACCAAGGGCCTCTGATCAACTCTGACCAAAGCCACACTGGGTCTTCAGCTGCATGTTCTCCACAGGTGAAGGGAGCAGGTGACAGGACCACCTCAATGTAGCAGTCTCAATACAAAATTGAATTGAAGCAAATGAATTTGAGAGAAATAATTTAAAATTCAAAAACTCTGGGAAAAGAGTCCAGGTAGCCTAGTGTCCATGAAAATTTTAGGGTACATTTGCCCTTCTCTGTGCATGAATATTCATCAACAGGCTGCTTTTTTTAACCTGCAGCAGTGATGGAGATGAGGTGATTGTCATTTTATTCTGATTGCATTTCTTTAATATGTCCTCAGACTATTACAGGTGATGAAAGGTGTCAGTAACAGTAACATCAGGAGTGAAGGAAACCAGTACCACTGTATGTTTTTTGGTAATGTGGGGAGCAGATGTGACTTCGAACTTTTTAGAAATTGTTTTAAAGTCATTACTAATAACAATTAAAAAACTCCCAAACACCCAAATCAGTGAAAACCTCAGTACTCAAGGACATAAAAATATGGGTGACATGGTTTGGTCTGAATTACTGCAGGAAGTTGAAGAAGGCAGCTTCTCTTTCAGCATCTAATAGGTTGTGAAATAACAAGATGTGAAAGATAAGTGCAAAAACACATGTGACAAATTCCTTTAAGATAGTTATTACTCCTCCTCTTTTCCATTTCATTTGGAATAAAAGAGAGTCAAACAGCCTTTTCTGTTGTGTTCACATTTGCTAACTGTTTACACTTCCCTGTTAATTACCTTCTATAGTTTAATGGAAAGAAAATCTCAAATTCTTTGCTTTAAAAAGCTTACATTTGCTTTAACCAAATAAATCATCAAGTTCATGCTCATTTCTAGCTTTCGATCCAAAGTAGGATCTCTCAAAGATTTGAAGAAAAAAAGGGCAAACACCAAAATAGACTTTAAAGTGCTGCTCATGCTGCTACAACATCACATAGGAAATGAAAGTTTAACAGTTCAGCTAAGGAATATTTCTTCAGCTTCTCAGGCAAGACAGAGTTGCTCAGGAAGTGTGGCATTTTCCCAGAGCAGGGAGCCTCCAGGAACTGAAAGATAACAGTATTGGTGACCCTTTGCTGCCTTAGACAAGCTGGAGAGAAGGAAGCAGGCATTGGTGTGTGCACTGCTACGTGAAAAAGAAACAAGAGTACATGAAAATTGTCATATCGGCATTAGGCTGTGAACGTGCATCTTTGCTGGTGGGAATGTAATGTTTACAGGGTTAATTTCTTTTCCATAATGTTGTTTTTATAGTCCACATCTGCAATGGTACATTATTTCTCCTATGGAATTCTACCTATATTTATGCATTTTCCTGTGTCATGTGAACACAGAGTATTGCAGTTGATGGGATCTGTCCTTTAAAATTCCTTAAGAAGTTTAAAGGTGTGCTCTGGGGAGTTGTTTTCTCTCTTTCCACTGTAACTAACGAAGAATATAGACTAAGAAAGAATCACAAATGGGAGCTGTAACCTTTTGGTGACCCAGACAGGGTAACATCTCATTCCTGACTGGATCTGCTCTGTAAAGATCTGAACGGAGTGATAGGGACCAAGTGTGTAGTGATTCCACTGACTAATTGTTGGATACCTACTTTCTGTGCTGGCTGAGCTGAAGGGAAGGCACCAGGGCTGTCCCTGCCAGCACTACACACAGTCCATGGGCTGCATGAAGTCTGTGAAGCAATGCCTTGTCTTGTTGGGCAGCCCAGAATCATCTTGGGACTTTCGCTGCTTTCCTCCACTTTTGCCTCTGGATTGTTGGGCTAGCAAAAAGAAAAACAACAATAAAAATCAGACGTAGCAATGAAGAATGGGAAGTTTAAGATGTTCACATGGTGTTATTGCAGATAGGTTCACAGGGCATTCATGTGACGATGGGAGTATTTCAGTTGGAGTAAGAAAGGAAGAGCCAAATGTTCAATGGAGAACACATGCTTGTTTAACTTGCACTGTGCTGACACACAGTGGAAGGCTCCGCAGTACCCCTTCTAAAATTCACTCCAGTCCTCAGTAAGAAAAGAAAGTACAGATTTTGGGTACAGAGGAGGCACTCAGTGACCCTAGAAGGAGCAGCAGCTGTTGAACCAGCTACAGAGAGAGGGCTAACCAGAAAGCACTGAATGCTGAGATCAAACAAATGAGAATGAATCAAAGAAACAGCAGGAGACAAACAAGGGGATGTAGCCCAATGCGCTCACTTGAACTCAGTTCTCTCTTAATCCATGGTGACCTGGGTTTTGTCCTAGAATGGGAAGTTTTCCCAAAATATTATTAGCACTGAATGGGTATTTAATTCCATTTTCTCAGCTTTTACTGAGGTGTGTTCATTTGTACTACCGAGAGAACTTGTTTTCAGCATAATTTTACCCCTCGAAAGTTATAACTATCCATACTGCTACATAATTTGTTTTTTGGCAGGGAAGGGGCAAATCCACAAGTAATTGTTAAACACTTCTTATCTGTATTTCCTGGAAAAGAATTCCAGACCATGGCCTCTTTTGAAACTCTTCTCACCTGCTTGGGCACGATGCTGCTAGCTTAAATGTATTTCCTTCTGTTTTGAAATAAGCCACGTGAGAGGATACTCCTAAAGTTCTTGGCCAAATTGATAGTGCTACGTCCTGCCCTGGGAGTCACAAGTATTTGCCGTGTTTTTCAGAACATTGTATTTGCAATTAGTCATCCATACAAGGGGACTGTTTAAGACAAGCCTTTCCCCCAAAGCAGTTAATTCTTCAAAATGAAAATAATCAGATAATGAGTTCATTTCCGATTTCACATTTAATGCCAAACATTTTTGGGTAAACAAGATATGCTGGCAGAGTTCTGCTCTCATTGTATGTTTTATATTAACTGGGAAACAGACAGTTGATTCTTATCCTCTCTATCAGCTCAAATAAATTACACATATTTTAGAATGAGAGACTTGTGCGAACTGGCTGGCTGGTTTCAAAGTGGGAGCCCATCAGACAGTCTGTGTAAACTGCACCCAGGCCCTGCTAGCAAGAAATGAGAACCTATTAAGACCCAGCTTGGGAATCTTGCACTCAGTGGAAAGTTTTACCACAGTAACTCATATTCCTGCACCATGAAAATAAGTAAGGCAACGGGGAATCTGTCTCTGGCAACTTTGCCAAATCAGACAGGCCCCATGTTGGAGCTGCTGTGCGGTCGCTGCTGACAGCCCCTCGGAAGTGTGAGGGAGCCCTGCCCAGCGTGGGTGCTCCCACTCGGCTCCAGAGAGCTCCTGAGCTGATGGAAGCACCTCCTGTTCTCAGTGCTCGGGACAGCAAACACTGCCAGGTGTTCTGGGGCTGTGTTGTACAGAGGTTGTGGCAAGAGGTGAGAATATAGCAAAGCATGGGCCGACAAAATTGTTAAATACTATTTTCTCCCCCTAGAGCTCAGCTTTCATCAGTGGACTTGCTGTGGGTTTACAGACCTGACAAGAACAGAATCTGGCCCAGACTCTGATGCCCCTGAATCTTGCAAAATCAATACTTCTTTCCAGACAGGAGAAGCTGAAAAGAGAGAAATTGAAAATGTTTTTTTTTGGAAGTGGTATTTATGACTTACCCTGTGTCAAAAGCATTTAAAGAACATTGTTCTTAAGGTGTCCCAAATTTTAGCAAGAGGTCAAACAATTCACAGTAATTTCTAATTTTGAACACTTGAGATTCAAATTCAGATCAATGTCTAATGCCTGTTGTACAAATAATATTCTTCCTATCTGTGCACAATGAACTTCAACATGCCATGAAGAGACCAGCCATTCATAAACAAAGAAAAGCTGTCTTCCCTGTTGATCCTTTATATCAGCTTAGAGCTTAGGTTGATGGTGCTAGTTCCTGTCCGAACTGGGAAAAAAGATAAAAGCAATCTCTGTGCTATAGAGCTCACAGTCTGAACATGGAAAAGGAGTCAGGGGATGAACACAGACAAGAGGCAAGAGTACCAAGAGAGAACTGTGGATCAGCACAGCCTAAGCCAGCAGTTAAGATTTCAAGTGGGTATTGCAGAAAATGAGTACTTCAAGGTAAGGTTCAAAAGAGAGCAATGAATTTATTGGTATCGATGTTTTTCAACTTTTTAAAAATAGTGAGAAACAGTGTCAGAGAAAACTGTTTGTCTGAATCCAGACTGCATTTTTAGGAAGACGTAATTGGCCCCAGAAGTCTCAGATTCAGTTGCTGGACAGAAAAAAAGATCAGTAGAGGTTATTGAGATGATTGTTTTTTCTGATGTACAAAATAACATCCATGACAACGGAGGGTGTATCAGTGCTATATGGTGCAGCTGGAGGAAAACTTTGGCTCTGGTTTACAAACTCTAGACAAATTCCAGCCTTGACAACTTTGCTGTATAGCTTCTGAGGACCTATTGAACAACAGTAACCTGAGATTCTGCTGGGGTATGGAGCAGAGGGAGTCTGGTGTTCACAAAATAAGGTCAATGAACATTGTGATTTCTGGGAAAAACAATATTTGCAGCGTGGGCTCCAGACAGGAGAAGCTGGTGTATTAGTAACGTGACTGGAGGCAGTCTCAGCAGCACAGCTCTTGCTGTCAAGAGAATAAAGGAGTGTCTTGAGAGAACTGCTCCTTTCCAATCCTCTCCTTAGAGGGGGAAAAGTGCAAATATTTTTCTTTCTGCTGTCATTTTGAGGATGAAGCCACCATTTGGACTTGCCTAACCCAGTGTTTAGCTTTCAGATGACAGTTCACAAGAACTCAGCCCTCACACATGCTAGTTAACGCATTCATGACTGAGTTAAATGCTAGGAGACACTGTATGCTTAAATAAGAATTTGGCAAATTACAGCCACTACCATGCCCCCCCCCCCCCCCATCTGAACAGATAAATATATGTATCTTTTCTCTTTCTTTTTTAAGAACTTTCTCAGATTATTTGTTTTTCTCTTTCAGCAAAAGCCTGATTTGAAAAATTATTGTCTGGAGTATGTACTTATGTACTTGCATAAAGCAAGTAGCGTCAACCAGCGCTGAGGAAAAACAATCCTTCACAGAGATGAAGGCAGTTTGCTCTGTTGTAAGTAATCAGGAGCTGGGTGCTGAAGGAAGGAGACATTCTTGAGGAAAAAGTTGCTGGCATGGGTCAGCTGCAGGGGAGCAGCAGTGCTGTACTGTGGGTATGGTTCCACTAGGAAATTGGGTATGTGCTCTGTTTTCTGTTCTCAGGAGGCTGTGATCCCTGGTAGATCGATAGTGGCAGTTATGTGTTGTAGTTTTTCAGGGCTGCTTCAACCACTATATCTGGTGTTTGGGTTTAAAGAGGTTTGAATTTGCTTAAAAGTCTACAACTTTTCCATACAAACAAGGATAGGTTCTGGGCCAGGTACATCCTTAATCCAGAGGTACCTTCTGTCAACTTCTCTGAAATTTCTGGTTCACGGCTCTTTTCTCAGGAATTGTTTTTTATTCTGTTGGCCTCCAGTTACAGGAACTTTTGTACTATGTGGTTTTTCAAGGAAAAAAGCCTATGGTGAAGGAACACTCAGAAAAGAACCCAGTTTCTCTGCAGGGTCCTTTGAGGAACTCCACTGCAAGAAAACAAAAATGTTATACCTGAGTGGAGTGACATTTTTCTAATGGCTCTTAATGCTTTACCATCTGGTTTGCCAGCCTGTTTCAGCTGTGAGGGGATATTTGGCATGAGCACCCCATTTCATCACCTAGGAGGGTCACCACATGGTATAACAGCATATGCTATAACCTCTTGTTGACTTCTGTGTCTCTGTCAACCTAGAGTACATATATATAATATGAATTTTGAGTAGGAATGGCCCATTTAGACTAGTATCTTGCCCTCTCCAAGGTCTGCTGCAGAGCAAATGTCTTCCTGCTCAACCCTGAGAGGGCCCCCATCTGCAGCAGAAATGTCCCGGGACCCGTGCCGCGACCTCCAACTGAAGTGTGTAACACTGGTTTGTCCTTCAAGTGTGAAGGCAGTAAGGACACTCTACCACAGTTTTTGAACACATTTCCAAGTATGGCAGGGTTCAGTGGCAGGCACATAATAGGGCTTTTGGCATGTATTATACTGTGCTCAACAACTCCACTCTCTGATCCAAACATGCCCACCAAAAATAACTTCAGTGAACAGCTTTTATTTTAATTATTCCAGTGTGGGACTCATGAAGTTTTGCCAAAAATCTGGCTTGTAAAGCTTTTTGTATCTAAGCACAGAAACCCCTAGTGTGTAGTTAATCCCCCACTGGGATTTTCCTGATCCAGTCACAGGTCTATTCTGCAACCTCATCTTTCTTTACCTATCACTTGCTCTCTCTGTTCACCCCACCAGCTCCTTGAATTCTTGCCCTTTCTTGGCTTCTGTGACTGTTCTTTCCCAGTTATCCCCTCTAATTTTCTCTTTGCTTGTTCCGCTCCACATTTAGTGGTTGATGGTGTTTTTTGGTGGTTCCACAGTAGTTCTGACCTCTGCAGGAATTTCAGTGAGATCAGTATGTGGACTCTTCTCTTCCCTCTTTATTCTCCCTGTCCGACCAATCACGTGGTGTCCTGGGGTGATGTTATGAAGCCTCTTTATTCCGTAACCATCCGCTTAATGCCCAAGGACACCGTTTCTTTAAGGTGGACCTGGGGGCAGGGCCACGGGACCCGAGTGCGGGGCAGTTTAACAGCTCAGCCCGACGGTCCAGGGCTCTGGAGGGCTCTGCAGGGCTTGAGAGGGAGTCCCTGTGCTGCTCTTTGGGTTTCTTTTGTGTTCCAGCTAGCGGGAAAAAGGTTCTGTTGGTTTTTTCTTGTTCCTTTTCCTTTCCCTCCCCCTTGCCTCACTGCCTCACCTCCTCACCGGTCCGGGGAGCCTGCGGGGTGGCCCCGGTGGACCCACGGGGTGGCCCCAGCTGGTCCAAGCCCGAGTGTCTGTTCCCTCTCTGGGAATTTGTTGTATTTTGAGGTTTTGATTTTTTATTTATTTATTTTTTCCCTATTCTACCCTTTTTGGTTTGTGTGTTAATAAACAGTTTGGTTTTTTTTTCCCCATTTTCACTTGCTGTGACCCACTTGTCTTATTGGTGGAGGAAAAGGGGAGGCCCTTTTCCCTTCGGGGGGACACTCCAGAGTGTTTCCTCCTGAAGTTTTGTCTCCAAAACCGAGACACATGGCAATAACCAAAACCTGCACTTCTGCCAATGACTTGCAAACCTGCCTTTACCTATATGATCTGTTTCATTTCATCACTGAGGCTGTTTTCTTCCAGTCTCCTTCCCTTCTTCTCCACGTAGCATGTGCATATACATTTTTACATGTAAAAATCATAAAGCAAACATAAGAAAAAGGGATGTCTCCACGGTGTGGTGGCACAAGCTACTGGGCTGTGCAGAACACTTCCAGTCCCTGAGAGGGCTGACTGTGGTAGTTACACTCTCATCTCTATGTTGGATTATTTATTTAACCTTTCCTTCATCAAACTCTAATTTGTTTTGTGGGGAAACATATGCCATTTAGGATATTAGTATTTAAAGAAGTATTTGCTGTTATTTTGTAAATAACCTCAGGTAGTTAATAAAGTGTTCCTCTAAGAATATTAAATGTGAAGAAGGAAAACAAAAAAGGTTTGATACGATGTTCAGTTTAGGTTAGGTTCATTTCCTAAGCACACCAAAAGAGAAGGAGGAACTTTCTAGAGCAGGATGATCTCTAGCATGATAGTTTTCAGCACAGGTGGGGATAATACAGATTCAGATGCCTGGAGGGAATGAGCTCTCCTGCAGAAGTGAGTACTCCTGAGGGAGTACTCTGGTTGTAACGTGTTTGCTTAAAGCAAGTCTGGCAGCAACAGCACCTACTTCTTTACTGCTCTGGTGGAGGAGGTCTGGATAGCAGCGGAGGAGGCTGGTAATCCCTGCATTGAGATAGGTGACCAAATTCCAAAGAGGCTTAAGCTAATGCTAATACCTTCTGCATTTCCTAATGGCTCACTTGAGTGGCTCCTGCTCAGTCTTCTGTTTGGGATGCAAACCTCTGGATCCCAGCATGCAAGCACACTCCTGGAAGTCAGGAGCTGTGGTTTTCAGTGCTGTAGGGCTTAAACATTGCTTGTGTCCAGAACAAAATATTTATCTGTATTTATGTAAATGCTTAGCTTTGCAGGGTCTGTGCTTGCTTACCTTGATAAGTGCTGCTAAAAATAACAATATGGACATTGTGACATTTACATACAGCATTCATATAACATCTGTTACAGCATCTATAACACTGTGCTGGAATTTATGGAGCAAAACCATGGGGAACGTCTTTGCACGAGCTAAGGACAGACAAGACGTACTTCTGAAAGAACCTGTTTGCATTCAAGATACTTTAAAACTGCTGCTTACTAGCACACTGCTCTGTTTGACTCAGCCTGAAACACAGTATATAATACTGGCATTTTCATTTTGCCTCACATTTGGACTGTGCTCTGGTTCTGCTACCGTAAGTTTCTGTGCCTATGCAGTGGGGAATATAAAAAGGGGGATTTTTGAAGTTCTGGAGGTCCTTCAGTGTCAAATTACTTTTGGAATTCTACTTCAGCATTTCCACAGGGCCCCCAAGTATTCTTGGCAGTTTACAATAGTCCTTGTCCCAAAGCATTTAAAATACATTTCAGATGTGCTGAGAATAGTAAATCTAGAAGAAGGGAGAAAAAAGGAATGAAATAATCCAGGATATAGTTAGAGGATCAGTGATTATGTGGGTACACTTTAATTTATTTTTAAGGCTTGGATGGAAGTATACTTCACTTTTAATTATTTTTATTGACTTGTGAGAGTGTAAGGAGTGTTTCTAGAATTCAGCTTTGAATTAGAGGGTTTCACATGAACTCTGACTGCTTTTGAAAGAAAGAGTTGCAAACACTAGACTTCTTTATCCTGTAGAAAAACTAGAAACAAAATGGTTTATTCATCTTCTTCTCATCAGCTACTCTTTTCCAAGTATACTGAGGCATTTGCCCATCTGTGATTGAAAATATAGATAACTGAGAAACTTTTGCCTTATGGTTAGTGTGAAGAAAACAGAACATAAAGTTCTGCTTTATTATAAGAAGAGGGATGCTGCAACATTGGAGCTAGTATCAGCCAGAAGCTGTTAAAAATCCCTAAAAAAAAAAAAAAAGATAATAAAAAACCCCTGAAATAATGGAAAAGCTTCTACTTTAAAAATTTAAAACTTTTAAAAAACTACAACCTTGGATCATGTAGGTTTGGTGCCTACCCACTGGAACATCACCAAATCTCACTTGTTTTGCTTGGGCCTCACTCAAACATAACTGGCCTGGAGCTAGTAAGCAAGCCAGCAAATGTCCTGGCTTGTAAAGAAATCTGATCCAACCCTGTAAACTGAACCCAGCCTAAGAGCAGTGGTGAGGGGAACATATGGAAAATTAATGACAGATAATAGAACGGTGGGACAGCCTTAAAGAAAAGATTGTTGTTGTGTTTATGCAACAATGCCAGCTAATGGTTTTCTGGGTTAAGAAAGTTGTAGAATATCTGAGCGATGTTTTTGACTTTGCCAGCACTTAAACTCCAGAAAGGGCTGCTGTGTTTCTCTTGTCCCCTTGCACATTCTTAATTGATACCTCTAGCTGCTGGTTCAGCTGCAGCAGCACTTTGGGAAGTACAGAGATCCTGGTCCCCACCTGTTTAAATAAATGTGAGCCTTGGGAAGAGGAGTGCATTGGAATTTCCTTGGGCTCAAACTGGGCATAATAGCAAAAGCCAGGCTGAGGGCTACAAGCCTGCCCAAGCACTGGGAGGAGGAGGTAAGGGTGTTGTCTGTGTTTTCTTTTTTCCTCTTCAGACCTCCAGTCATTTTGCAGAGATAAGCTGCTTTGTGATGTGATGTCACAGATGGGGAAAGAGTCCCAGGGAGCTCATAGTTTCACAGCCCCTCTCTGGTGAAGAAATTGGAAATGGAAACAGAATGAATGGAAAGAATAATTTTGGTGAAATTCTAGAATACACAAATCACATTTATTTGGCTGATGGCCTGGGATGCTCATTCAGGGTAGACTTTGAAATGTCACACCATACAGTAGCTATTTTGTACCAAGAGAAAAGTGATCCCTTTCCCCTTATTCCTTCAATTTTGTTTTATTGAAGACCAGCCAAAATCCCAACATTCTTCCTGCCTGGACTGTAAAATGCCTCTCACTCCTTCCATGGCTGCATCCATCCTGCTGCATGAGCAAATGTTGAGCTTGGTTTGCCCACTTAGAAACCCTTTAGGGCCAAAAGTTGTGCAACTCACCTGTTCATTTGGATGTTTAAAAAACCCTTGTGCCATTCAACATACTTATTTTTTCTTTGTGAACCTGCTGTCTCTGGGCCAACACAGTGGCTCAGGGTACTTCCCAGAAAAGCATTAGGGAGGTTCTGGAGAGGACCAGGCTCACCTCAGATTCCTGAAAAGCAGGCACTGTGTGTCTCTTATGTCAGCTCTAAGCTTGTCTCCCTGCTTAGCTGAGAGGAGAAATGGATTTTCCCAATAAAAGCTGTTCAGGGGACTCTGCATCTTTACTGGAGTTTAAAGGAATATACTGAGATCAGGGTATTAACGAACTGCTGAATTCAGTAGCTTACATTAAAAAGATGATCATATAAAACCATCATGAGGATTCATACTAAGCATAAAAATTGTTGTATATAAAACTAAAAAAGAAAAAAGAAAGCTGACTTGTATAGGACAAAATGAATATGTAACACACAAATACATAAATACATGTTATATATACACATACACAGTGGTAGTTTTAATACCTGTAGTGCAGCAGAAAGCCTTAATTATTTGTGTGGGGTGATTTAGCAGGCAAACTATTTTTTCCCCTGAGAAGTAACTTTTAAGCCACTTCACATGGCTCCAAGACTGGGAACTGGTATCAGTGGGAAAGGGAAGAAATGAGAAATGTTTAGAAATACCAATGTTTTCAAACATAAATATTTCTATTTCTGGTTTGTTAAACCTGTTTTAATTCTTTTGGGTTCCTGTGGAGGAGTAAAACAGCCTAAAGGTAGGGCTTATGATGTAAAAGAGTGTTTGCTTTGACCTTGCCAAACCTATGAACTGACCAAGAGAGGTGACGGCTCCCGAGTGCAGTGCATGTTTTGCTTTTCTAATGTCTAGAAGATTCAATACATCAGAAATATAGCAAGAAAATTTCCTGCAGGGCAGTGGAGATGTCCTACTGACAAGAGGGAGCTGTATTCTTTTCTCATCACCTCATAAACTGTGGGGTTCTGACTGGGGATGTTAGGTAATGCTTGCCACAGACAGAACTCAAAGGGGGTATTACTTTCGTTGTATAACCCTTTGAGATCTGAGGCAGTATTGTTTAACAAAGCATATTGTTTTCCCCTCTTGCTTTTACGGAGCTTTGATGCTGATTTTAGAACTTGACAGCTGTGTTTAGACTTGTCTTACAGCTCTTGTACAGAGCGGGGGAAATAGAGATGTTTGGGGCAGCAGGTAACGTGAACTGTGTGGAGAGAATAAAGTCAAGATTTACCTTGGGAAACTGTGGAATTTGTCCACAATGACCAACTTCTAGCCACCCTCCTTTTGGGAGACTCCTTAGACATGAATGGGGTGGTGGTCCCTTATGCCCCACCCAGAGCTGTGTGCCTCAGGGAGGGGCTCGTGGCCACTTATTACAATTATTGTTGAAAGGTGTGAGCTCTAGCTAGGCACTGTGCTTCAGAGGGGTTTCTGCCTTTGCTTGGGATTGTCATCCAGAAGATCTTAGGAGACCCCCAGGACTGCTTGATTTTCCCTGTGATGCTCTTAATTTTTGCAGTATTTAGGTATGAGTATTTTGTGTGGCAAAATAATTGGAGTGAAAGAGTAATTATTAGGAATGGTCTCTGAAAGAAAAAAAGGTCAGAATTTGTTACAGCTGTTGTAATAAATAAAGAGAAAATGAACTTTTTGTCATTGTTCTCAAATCCCTGACATCAATTCTTGTAGAATTGTGTGAGTTTGTCCTTTATGGCATAAAGAAAGGTGTAAAGAGTTTGTATTTATTCAGTAGCTGCGTTTATAGGCCCACCTTTAAAAAATTATGCATCTTGTTCAATATCTGAAAATTATGATATTCTTCCATCTCTGCAAGTACCAGAGGAGAGTGTCTTGAATGAGTCAGTGGGACTGCACACAGAAAACCAGGGATTGGGCTGAATAGAAAAAGAATCAAAGGACATTAAAAACAAATTAAATAGAAGTTGGGCACAATCCTATTGAAGGTCTGAATATCTCGTCTCTCTCATCACCTCTCCTCTCTAACGTAGAAGAAGACCCAAGAATCTTAATTCTTCCCAACTTCTGCAAGGTACCACGCAAACAAGAGCTCTTAATGAATTTTGTGTCGCAATATTGTTTGGTGTTCTTTTGAGAGAATGATGTTTCCATGGTGTTTGCTTAAGTCACAGCACTGAGGAGAGGCCTCCTGAGTTTCAGTAAGATTATATCTAAAGGAAGGGGCAAACCCCCAGGTGCCTTCAGATGTTTCTTTCTATGATGTTTACATACATTCTTGTTTCCAAGATGGAGTGACTCTTATGGGCACAGAGCCCTGGGCAGCTTCTACAGCTTCTCTGTAGAAACACCACCTCCCCAGACCATGAGCTTGTCTATTCTGTACAAACGCTTCTCCCACTCTGAGATGGGATGCCTTCGACTTTGTTTTCTCACCTTCGTTCCAGAATTTCTCTACTTTTGGCAGCTGAAGGATGTGACATGATGAGCAATCCTTGCCGCCCATTGCACACACTTGCACACACTTTGAATTAATTTTTAACTGGGTATCAGGAACAAGGATAATTTAATGGCTACAACTTTTAACAATTTCACAACTGATCAGTTTAGCAGGAATGTAAAATCAGTATACTTCTAAGCCAACATAATATTGTCTGTTATGGGTTATAATTTGTATCCTCTATAAATCAAAATTAGCAGTTCAGAGGCTTTATTTGGGCACTGAGCACAGAATCTGCATTTATTTTCAAAGAACAAAATGTACTACAGGATTCTCACTTCTAACATAAGATGTAAAGCATATCCCTATAACTTAGCCCTGAAGTTTCTCATTTTAGAGAGGAAAAATCTAAAAATCCTTAAAGTATTTTTTGATATAGAACCAGACCCGAATTTCATTGCTTGCACAGTTCTTCATTTTCAAACCACTGTGTTTGGTAGAAATGTCTGGAATGTGGAGTATTGCATTTAAAAATAAAACAAAACAATTCCTAATAGCCGCTCTATCATTTATCTAAACAAAATCCCATACCCACACCATTCTGGAAGCAGAGAGTAGTGAGGATGGGAGAAGTAGTGGAAAAAAAAAAAAGAATTAGGAGTAAAACTGTGTATACAGTGGCCAGAATTAATCACTCTGCGGTTTGGAACAAAGATGAAAATATAAATTAAACAAAACTGCTTTTATCCCACAACATAGTTAAAATGCTAGTGCAAGAATTCAGAGGGTGCAGTGTTTAGTTCCAAAGAAACCTTTATAAAAGACCAGGAAGCCACTTCTGCTTGGTTAGCCTTATACTAAGGATCAAAGCAGAAAGGTATCTCATTTCCATATATAACTTTGAAGTATTTTGTAAAGAAATTCAGAAAATGTGTCTTAGAGTAATTCTTACCAGGCTGCCTTGCATCAGAACAATAAGTAAAAACTATAATGTCTCTTTGCTGGAAGATGTACTAGTACTGTATTGTTCAAAACTTCTTCATCTGTCTCTAGTAATTCTTGGTTTGTGAAGACCAAGAAAGAGTCAGACAGGTTTTTTATTGCCTTAGGATAACTTTTTTTTCCTCTGCTCTCATAAACTTTCCATATGCTTCTACATCCATGTCTTGTTTTCAATTTTAGTGAAGGTTTTTATTTGGAGTCTCATAAAATTCTAATTTATTGCAGCTTCTTTTTATAAAATGCAGAGGGAAGGAGGGGAGTATTGAGATAGCATGTGCAAGGCAGTCCCAAGGAATGCATTTGAGAATTTATAATGTTGGGTAGTTTATCAAGCCCTGCTTCAGTTATTGGCAACGACTTTTCCTAACTCCCTAACCTATGATCATGTGTTCTCATGGTGTATATAGAAAAAACAAGTGGCTACCTAAGCACACTAATATATGATCTTTTTTTGGGGAGTACAGAATTCAAGTGCTGAACTTCTGAATCAGATAGACCATATTGCTGCATAATATCTCTACTGAGAGGTGGCAAGGAAAACCTGCCCTCCCAATATGCCACATCTGGCACTACTTGGTAATAACTTCTCATGCATTTTTGTGCATGATGGTCCTTGGAATCTACTTAAATCAGGAACAGGAATGTCAGCTTAACAAGTAGTTGCTGGTTTTGCCAGCATAAACGAGTGCATTGCTAGCACAAGGAAAGGCATTTCTGAATCTTTCCTCTTGTAGGGCAGAAGCCAGAGCAGAAAGTTATAAGATGCCTGGGATACCAAAATCAACATTATGAGAGACCTGAGGAACATCCGAGAGCACAGAGAACTCCCAGATCTCTGTTTCTTGTGCACATGGGCTCCTGCACACAAAGAGGTGTCAAAGGACAGCCTATTTGATACACCCAATGGGAACAGAGGACCAAACATGCTAAAATGTTCGTGGACTCGCACATCACTTGTTTTGCATTTTTACATTTGGTCTTGGATAGCACAACAGGTCTTCAAACTCATATCAGTCTATTTAAGTAAGAAAGTCATCTTTCCTACTTATGCATTCCCAGAGAGTGAGGGGAAATCAGGTAAAAGAGCCCCCCTGTACATGATGTGCTCCTAAAGCTGTCAGTTCTCACTGTCCTGTTGGGGACTGATTTCCATCAGTGTGCACCATTTTTTGAATACTCATAAGAAATAAGATGGGAGTGACAGATCCCTCTGGAAGTCACTGATGACAACTGACCCTTTCCTAGTTTAGGAGCAGAGTGTGTGCCTTTGAGGGAGCAGGAATACCTCCAGGCTTACCTACTCATGCTCTGTTCAGAATTGACTCAGAACCAAACTGAACAAAAAGGAACAAAGTGTATTTCCCAACGGCAGAGCTGTTTTCCTTTTTTCCTTTCTGGTGTTAAGTCGACTAATCTAAATGAAAACCTCACACTTCAAATAGTGAAGAGTTGTGGTGCTAATGTGTTACCATGGTTCAAAGTTACTGCGAAATTTCAAGTAGTCCCTGACTTCAGCAGAATGAACACAATCTTTTTTGAGCAAGGAGTTACATCACTTTTACATAACTATGTGATGCACTGAAAATACCTGTGAAAACAACTGTCCAGAGTTAAGGGTTTAGTGCACCAGCACAACCTACACAAAAGGTGTACCAGTAGTTTAAGAATTTTGTGCAAATCACACATATACTTTTGTGTATATTGTATGTTTGATATACATGTAAACATTTATATGCACAGACATGCGGGTATTTTCTGAACATGTTCTTCTTTGTGAACATGAACCCCTTCCCACTCTGTACATGTTGTGGTATATAAGTAATACAGCACTTGTGATGTTTAAATATTTGGGGAGAAGACCCTCCTGGAAAAAGTTCATAGCGGTGGGTCAACCTAAGTAATGGAAGAGAAATTCAAGTCCCACACACATAGCACATTTGAAGTCTATTCTTGCAGGGGCTGCAAGGAAATATGAGAGCTGCTCTGCTGGAGGGAAGCTGCTGGGCACTGGACCCTTTTTTTCTCTTCTAAATAAAACATAGAATAGGCTTTTAACTGCCTTTTCTCCATAATAGCTACTTAACCCTGTTCATTAACATTAAGGAAAAAAAAAGAAAATTCCAAGAAAAATTCCTATTCAGAGTAAAAAATATAAATTAAACCAAAGTGCGCAATGCACACCCTTTTCTTTCCTTCCTGTTTTGTTTGGTGTTTTCTAGCTCTGCTTTTTGGACAGCTGAATGGGGGCTGGGAAAGTGTTTACAATATTTTCACATGATTGAGATGGCAGAGTTCTTGCACTCTGTGAAAGGCCTTCTGTTTTCAGATGGCATTGAAAGTTTACCGTCTTTCCAGACAAAAGGAAGAGAGCTCGTTGCCAGCGGATGAGTAATGGGCATGGCCTCCGCACAATACCGCCTATCCAGTCCTAAATCTACATGGTGTTCTTAGGCTTCCCGGCTTCTCCAAAGCAACCTTTGTCTCTGCTCTGGGAGACCAAAACTGCTCGTTGGGCAAGTGGGGATGCAGCCAAGAGGGGAAGGCTCAGTGACAACAGTTGCTCAGTGCTCACTGCCCAGTATCTGCCTCCTCACCACGCCGCTATAATAGTTGGGAACCCATCAACAATTGAGCATCTTCTATACAAATATGTTGCAGACCATCTGTATACTTTTCAGTTCCAGAAGATTCCAGTAACTCACTAAGTTTTAATACATTTTTTCTTCTTGTTAATCTGACAGGCTGCCCTGAGATAAGTAATTAAAGCAAAAGCCTGACATAATTTTTTCGGAACTAAAACTGCACAGAAGTTGCCAATTCCTGTATTTATTTTCTTACAAGAAACTTGAAGCAGGCATTTTCCTCTGCTAACAATTTTTAGGTTCTATCAAGTCATCTTTTTTGTTTTTTGTCAGAAAACTATTTTAGTGAAAATGATTGCTAACACAATCTTAGAAAATACTTGAACAGACAATTCTGAAGTTTTTCCAGAGAATTTGTGCACTTGTTGGTGTTATAGAGACCAGTAGGTAATTTTTTCTTGTTTCTCTTATAAAGCTTCCTAGAGCTTGTCTATTTGGAATTTATCTATATGTGTATATGTGTATGTAGGCTATGTGTGGGGCATGTATGTGTGTGTAAGCATGTCTCTCTTTGTGTACCTGTCTAAAAGAACTTGCATTTCACTGTGCTATAAAGGGCATGAAGAAGAGTTTTCTAAGAATTAACTAAGCATTCATTAACTGCACTTAATTTTGACTGTGTGCTTGGCTAAGAATTGTCAGTATTAGGTTCTTATTCTTTCATTCTAATTTGGTGTTGCATAGCGACCGATGTATTGTGGTCAGGAAAATTGAAGTAAAGACTTTAGGAGATACAAGATTTCTTAAGGATTGGTTATAGCTGGTATCAGCAATTTACTGATTAACCTGTAGTAACCTGTAGGGCTGACAGTCCTGGGTACACAAGCAATGCATTAAGGTTATTAGCAAAACAATTTTCTAAATTACCTGAATGGAGCTCTCAAGGTAACTAATTCTATTCTTTGGACTTTTTTTCCTTTCCCCCCTCCCCTCACCAAAATCTCCAAATTTCAGCTGACT